>NC_134704.1:76597320-76918570 GCF_043290135.1 Rhipicephalus microplus
CTCATAAGGCCACTCACGCAAAAAGGTTTGCGTAAAAAATTGAACAACGCTTCACGTCTCTGACGCACGTCCGGCGGAAGGTTGTTATGAACATATTAGAAACTTTTTCTAAAGAAATAAAAAAAGAGAAGGCATTAATCGCCCGGGTCTCGAGTATTGTAATTTAATACGCGGCTTCGCGCTCGCGGCTCTTGCTTCCGTACGTCGAGAAACTGGAAGTGCCCTTCACGCGGTGAAGTCCGTGTAAAGGTGAAGAATACTGCCTTGCATGATTAGCGTTACGCTGTTAGGCGTATCTTGCGGAAAAGGAACAAAGAAATGATGTAGACCGGTGTGAGGTAAGGGCATATAAAAACAAAAAAGGTGTGTGTGAAGATAAGCAACTACAGTTATATTGTTCATTCCATTTATTATTTTAATGTGTTCCCTAATATAATCTAGCACACACATTCTCAATAATGAGAAGCGATGGACATATAACACGATGCAGTGAGTGAACACTATTTCTTAACTTTGTTTAGCGAAAACTTTCTGGCATGATACAAGCGGCTCGTAATAATCTTCAGTCGTCTGAATGCAAAAGTTAAACAGTCTATGGTTTTCTGTAGCACCTCATTGGCTTTGCACTTTTAAGTACATGTGTAAATATTACGTTTGTTATTGGCTGCTCTAAATAACCATAGCTTAAGCTTGAGCACCCGTATTACAAACAGTTATTTTAATATTCTGTTCAGATATGCAGGATTGCTCGGTTGTTAGCATTAAAAGCAGTCAAAATTGTATGATCAGCTCATTCTTATTCCAACTCTATTGATCGACCCCTCGAGTGACCCTTGAAAAAAAAACGTACACTTACACTTTTTACGTCTTCGCGATATTAAAAGTTCACGTTTCCGCCTGAGGTTTCACAACGTTCAAAGGTTGTAAAAGAAAACTTTGTTTCTAAAGCCGGGTCCCAGCCTTTCGAAGGTTTCCACGGGTCAAGACCACTAGACTCTAGCCCGCCTCAGTGATTGTACGTTGTGGTCGGCGTAAAAAAATGGCGCGTAATTAGTTGCGTTCAAACGAGCAGTGATAAGCTGTGGAAAAGATTTTGCTCCACGCTGGTCGTTACCCTATCCCGGAGCGGCTATTGAAAAAATTCTTGAATCTCCGCGGCCCATAACCTTCATCCGTTGAGCTTCCCTTTTTTAAACACGGCATCACACACGGGGAAGCTGATGGCCTTATTCACCAACGACCGAGAGGGGATTCAGCACCGAGGAAGTAGAGGTGAGTTCACACTTGTCGGCTGAGATCACCGTAACACCACGATCACCGTATCATACACAGAGAGAGTGAGACAGAGAAATCTATGCGATAGGATGATGAAGAGAGATTGATATGGAGTATAAACCACGGTTAACGCTTCGAATTTGCTTAGGCCTGCCTGTTGGCGAGTCGAAGACGGCTTCTGTAGCGATCGAAGGAGATGACTTCGTAAAGACGCACATGGACGATGAAACGCTCAGGACGAAGACATCTTGCTCGAAGTCCTCGCCACCACCTATCCTTTTTACCAGCAGACAGACCACGCACCTTTTTTTTTTTTCAAACGGCTGCGGCATATCGTGAGCATTTGCCAATATGCTTCTCGCCCGGCATGAAACCTTGATCTCTTCGTGGTGCCTGACCCAGCCTAGCATTACCTTGGTGATACCCGACATCCGTAAAAGCAGTACGTCATCACCGGCTCCCAAACAGCTCGGCTTGCTCCTGCTGTATGAGAACAACCGACGCTCAATGCACGTATACAACAACCGCTCTGTTATGCCGAACATCTCAACCGCCGCCGTCGTTATACCTGTGAAAGCTGCAATAATCGAATTTCAGACATCTCACCCGACGACATCGACAACAGCGGAGCTCGCTGTGCTACATGTCACATAACACGTCAGTGCTGATGAACGGGCACAAAAATGGGTGATCTTCAGGGACTCAAAGGTGGCACTGCAATCCATTCTGTCACCGCTACGCCGCGGCCCACACAAGCAGCTGGTGTTTGAGATTGTAGAAGAGGCCCACCGTTTACTTGAAAAAGTACGTGAAATTACTTTTCAATGGCTCTCAAGTCACTGCAAAATTATCGATAATGAACGGGCCGATTATGTGGCCCCTTCAGCCCATAGAGAAAATAGTCACATATTAATACCGCTCTCGAGGACTGAAGCTGAACGGAAGCTCCGCGTGCTTGCTCGCCACTGCAGCACGTCGCAGTGGAACAAGCCGCGTTTCAAGCACGAACGGCTGTATTCCTTGGATCCAACCCTGAGTCTTCGAATGCCTCCAGGATTTCATTGATGTGACGCTACGCTTTTCTGTAGGCTATGGTTGGGTGTTGCATTTACGCATGCCTCTACGCGTTTCGCACAGAGGTGGCTGACACAACAGCAGGTGACCACTGTGGCAGTGTTGAAACTATTGAACATATTCTGTGCGAGTGTCCACGATAATCTGTTGTAGCACCGAAAGGCGGGCGAGTTGGAACTTATCCATAGTGGGCAGCGCACAAAAGGAAACACACAAGAGAAGGAATCAGGACAAGCGCTGGTCTAACAACTGAAAGTTTTATTTGAAAGAAAGCATATATATACATGTGTACACAGAAAATCAAGTGCTACGCAAGATTACTTCCGATCAATGAAACCAATCTCCTGTTCAGATAAAGAAACAGATGGCTGGCTAACGCAAATGCCAACACTCTTCGCCATGTGGTAAGCCTCAGCAATCTCACGTGTCCTTTGATTATGATGGCGGTCGATGATTGCGGTTTGCTCAAAAGAAGGAATACAACCGCAATCTGTATTCTCTGTTACTATGTTTCTGTTACTATGTGTTAAGGAAACTATCACTGAACTAAATGAAGAAACGCGGTTTGTTGACAAATGTGGTATTTCTGTTCAAAGTTTCCTTGAACTTCTTCGTTTTTATCTTGATTCTACTTTTGTTTCTTGGCAAGGGGATTTGTTTGTTCAGGCCTCAGGTGTATGCATAGGTTCCAGAGTTGCCCCGGTCCTAAGTGACATATTGTTGAGTAGAATTGATCGCGATCTAGAAAGAGATTTTGAGGGTTGGGGGACTCGTATATTTAGGTATGTGGATGATTACTTGGTTTTTTTGGATAGTGTTAGTAGCTTACATGATAAGGTGAACATTCTCAAGGCATTTAGGGAAAGGGGGCAGGGTCTTCAGTTTACGTGTGAAGTTCCCAATGAAAAGAATGAGCTTCAGTTCCTTGACCTAACATTGCGATTCCAGGATGCGCATGTCTGTTGGTTATACGCTCCCAGGTCGGCTAAACCCCTCCTAAACTTTAAATCTGCTCATTCTAAACTGGTAAAAAATGGTATAGTCACTTCATGCCTTCACGCAGCTGTCGCAAAATCTTGTTTCCATGCCACAGAGGAAAGCTTTCGTAATCAGTGTGATCGGCTTAAGACAGCGGGTTTTCCCACCGCCTTTCTCGTTTCTGCTTCCGAGCGTTTGCTAAAGAAAGTAAATAGTAACGCGCAGCCCACCAACCAACCAGCAACCTCTCAACGCGAGCAAAAGCGTTTTGCAGTGATTCCCTATGTACATTCCATTTCACATAGATTAAAGAAAGTTGGGGGCCAGTATGGGGTTGACGTTGTTTTTTCAAGTGGGAATAAATTGGGTAGCTTATGTGGCAAGATTCATAGACGCGTTAAGGGAATTACGAGGGCGGTTGATAACACTTGTTCAATCAAGCACGTTAAGAAGTATACCGCATGTTCGACCGGGGTAGTCTATAAAATTCCTTGCTCGTGCGGGAGTGTCTGCATAGGACAGACCGGTAGATGTATTAATATTAGGCTACGGGAGCATGAAAATTCCTTAAAGGGTGGGGTTCTGTCTCACCTCGCCAGCCATTGCTGCGATTGCGGTTGTATTCCTTCTTTTGAGCAAACCGCAATCATCGACCGCCATCATAATCAAAGGACACGTGAGATTGCTGAGGCTTACCACATGGCGAAGAGTGTTGGCATTTGCGTTAGCCAGCCATCTGTTTCTTTATCTGAACAGGAGATTGGTTTCATTGATCGGAAGTAATCTTGCGTAGCACTTGATTTTCTGTGTACACATGTATATATATGCTTTCTTTCAAATAAAACTTTCAGTTGTTAGACCAGCGCTTGTCCTGATTCCTTCTCTTGTGTGTTTCCTTTTGTGCGCTGCCCACTATGGATCCACGATAATGTTTCCAGGGACAGGCGCTTCGCCATACATTTGAGAAACTAGACGACTGAACTCTTCCGGAAGAACAAATCCTGCGCCATCAGCCAGATCTAACGTTTGAAAAGAACGCTCTGCATGGGCTACTGTGCTTCTTGCGTTCAAGTGGCCTCTCAGAACATCTTTGATCTGAACGTTCTGTGTGTGCGTGTTTGTGTGTTTCTTTTTTTTCGTTTTTATTTATTTCTCGTTCTGTCTTTTGTAAAACATCTATTTCCAGACTCCGCGCAAGGTAGCAAACTGGTTACATTCATCAAGCTAACCCTCCAGGGTTTTCTCTTCATCCATTTGTCTCTCTCTGTCTTACGATTAAATGACATCGTTGTGATATTGAGCTATTTTCATGTGCTGTACGTTTTCATTATGTTTATGCTGTGCCGCGAGGGGGGCACCTTCTGGTCACCTGGTTCCGGGTCCGGTTCCTAGTCGAAGAGTCGAGACAATTGTATTGCATCACCTTTACTGCCATACAACGCATCATTCGTACTCCATTGAGCTTTATTCCTCAAACTATAAACTTCACCGGCCCCTAAACCACCCGGGACGAAACTGTGCATTGGCAAAAATAAAGCGCATGCATTAAAGCGGGGGTCGGCAACTTGTGGTCCTTGAGGCAGTATTATGCGTCCCACGGCCCAATTTTAAAACCCACGCATTTCCCCTTATCGATTTCTTACTTAAAGTTGACATGGCATTTTGCACCTCCAGTGGTGTTAGACACCACTGCCAAAGAAGCATCACTTCCATTTGGCATTGCGCCCCATCTTCAGACCTTGCTAAAGTTTGACCAATATAATGATACATGCATGTATATTGATATTTTAGGGGGCGACGCGCATGTGTGCCTGACGGGGAAGACGAAAAGTTGTCTTCGCTCGATCGCTGGTGAGCCGGGCACGCCATTACTACTGATTTTGAATATATCTAATCCCCAGCTTTGTCGTTACGGCGCTTCTTCTTTTCCGTAACATATTTGGTGGAGGTGGAATGTTCCCGGTCTTCACCATGAAGCTTCGCAGTGGCCGCACCATTCAGCCTCCGGTCATGGCTACCAATGACAACAGCCTGTCAGCGTCCTCATCTGTAGCTCCAGCCACTACATACCTGACGATGCCCACCACCCGTGATCCCGGTACATTCTCCGCACAACCTGGGCTCGACGTCGACTACTGGCTTCGTATGTACGAGCGTGTTAGCCACACACACCGATGGGACCCTACCGTGATGCTCGCCAACGTAATATTTTACTTGGACGGCACCCCACGGGTCTGGTTCGACGCCCATGAGACCGAGCTTACTAGCTGAGATACCTTCAAGGAGTGACTACGCGACATCTTTGGGGACCCGTCCGGTCGCCAAATGGAAGCACGAAAAGAACTCGCCTTTCGTGTGCAGTCGTCAACAGAGTCGCATGTCTCGTACATACAGGATGTGCTCGCGTTGTGCCGAAAAGTCGACGAGCAAATGACAGAGTGACAGGGTGGGCCACATACTTAAGGGCATCGCGGACGACGCCTTCAATTTGCTTCTCTACACTAATGTCACGACCATAGATATGACTATCAAGGAATGCCGCCGCTTCGAAATGGCCAGAAGCCGCTGTGTTCTGCCTCAATTTACGCGGCTACTAAACACGGCTGTTACATCCACTTGCACCGATCTCGGTGTCACACCACCCATGCAGGACAGCGTGACACGAATAGTTCGACGGGAGCTTGAGGCGTCAAGTCCGGCACCTTTTCCTCCACATCCGCTCGACCAAGGCGTCACACAAACGCCTCCGCCCGTCTCCGTTATTCAAGCCGTCGTGAGGCTGGAAATTGGATAGCTTGGTTTTCCTGTGACCTGCTCTGTCTCCCAACCCGTTTCCAGACCAATGACAACAAATGCACCACGCCATGACTTACACTTTATTCCGCGATCCCGCAATCCGGCGGAATGGAGAACTGCAGACGACAAGCCGATCTGCTTCCGCTGCCACCGAGTTGGCCATATCTCCCGCTACTGCCGCAACACTTGGACGCCCTCAAACTGGAGCCAATTTTCCTCTAATCGACCATACGAGGACTCCTGTCCGTATTCGCCCAGTCGTGTGTACCCTTCTTCCGACATCACCAACAGCCGCTCCACTGCTCGTTCGCCGTCACCTCAACGCCGCCGTTCCCCATCGCCCCAACCACGCCGCTATCCGTCGCCGGTCTACTATGGATCCTCTCGGACGGGAAACTAGATCATGCAGCTCCAGGAGGTAGTGCTGCATCGCTTGCGAATGATCCAAATCCTCCATTGACGCTCCCAGCTGATACGAACTTGATTGAGGTGTATGTGGACGGTATTACTTTGACGGTGTTAGCCGATACCGGAGCTCAAGTGTGCATAATGAGTGCTCATCTGTGTCGCCTGCTCAAAAAAGTCCTCATGTCTGCAGCAACTAAAGCCCTCCGTGTCGCTGATGGTGGAACTGTGGTGATCACTTGAATGTGTACCACTCGTGTTAGTATTGCCGGCCGCCATGTTCCCGTTTTATTTACGGTGCTTGAAAATTGCCCCCACGACCTAATCTTCGGCATGGACTTCCTATCGACGCATTCTGACCACATCAATTGTGCCGCCGGTACTCTCTGCCTAGAACTTCCTCTGCTCCCGGATTCTCACCCGGAACTCCCGAACAGCTTGTGCACCACTGACTTCTTCCGGATACCGCCTAAAGCTCTCACATTCATTGAATCGACAACACCTTCTCCCGTGCTCGATGGTGATTATATTGTCACGGGGTCGTGACGTGGCCGAAGACAGGAGACTTCGTGTAGGGATTTAACTGTTTATTAAGGCGAACCTGTGCCCGGTAAACGGAAAGTTCAATTACAGCAGCAGTCTCGCATAGATAGCAGTCTCGGACTGATAGCGGCGAACGGAGCGTCGGCCTTCGATCAACAACTGACAAGCGGCGAAGCGCGTCGGCATTTATACTCTTGCCGTCGAATGTTCTAGCGTTATCGCTGGCGGTGGCGTAGGTTCCAGAACAATCTGTACCGTTCGCACAGTGGGCGTGATCTTATCGAAATGATCTACTAGAGTCCGGAACCTTCTCGAAAACTGCAGGCGCGGTTTGCGCTGAGAATCGTGTGGTGTTTTGGGACGATAACAAAAACTTGGGAATTGGAACGTGGCATTGCCCCCCTGTGAAAAAAGGCATCGTCCCGATGCTTTAACTAAAGATGAAATTACAAGTATAATGCAAGAAAGTACAATGAGTAAATTACGATACAACAATAAAACAAAAAACTCTGGTTCAGTTTCTTAACGCGCATGAAACGGCTTGAGGCGCGTGACATGGACGACTTCAGGTCGTGATCGGCGTCGTTGAGAGATCGTGATGCCGTCGGGGACAACCGACGAAAAGTACTTGGCGTTATGGAGCCGATCAAGACTGGCTATTGGCAAATCGAAGTCGACGAAAGAGACCGAGAGAAGACGGCGTTTATAACACCGGACGGCCTCTTCGAGTTTAAGGTGATGCCCTTCGGCCTTTGCTCAGCACCTGCAACTTTTCAACGCGTTATGGATACAGTACTGGCAGGATTTAAGTGGCAGACTTGGCTTGTGTACTTGGACGAGGTTGTAGTGTTTTCCTCGAGTTTCGACGAGCATCTTCGGCGCCTTGAAGCTGTACTTCAAGCCATTAAGACTTCCGGACTCACACTGAAGCCAGAAAAGTGCAGATTTGCGTATGAGGAGCTCTTGTTTCTGGGGCACGTTATCAGCAAGTCTGGAGTTCGTCCCGATCCACGGAAAACAGCCGCCATCGCCGACTTCCCGCCGCCCACTGACAAGAAAGCCGTGCGCCGATTTCTGGGCCTGTGTGCCTATTATAGGCGGTTCGTGAAAAACTTCGCCCGCATCGCCGATCCTCTCACTAATCTTACCAAGTCCGACGTGGAGTTTAGGTGGGAAACGCCGCAGAAACATGCTTTCCAGGAGCTTAAACATCGCTTCCAGACGCCTCCGTTACTTGCCCATTTCGACGAATTCGTCGAGACAGCAATACATACTGACGCAAGCAGCGTAGGTCTTGGCGCCGTTCTTGTGCAGAGGGCTGACGGACTTGAAAGGGTTATTAGTTACGCCAGCCGATCGCTATCGAAAGCAGAAGCAAATTATTCCACAACAGAAAAGGAGTGCCTCGCCATCATCTGGGCTACGTCGAAATTTCGCCCCTACCTCTATGGCAGGCCCTTCAAAGTTGTGAGCGACCACCACGCCTTGTGTTGACTAGCCACCTTGAAGGACCCTTCAGGTCGCCTCGCACGGTGAAGCCTGAGACTTCAAGAATATGACATTACTGTCATTTACAAGTCCGGCAAAAAGCACTCCGACGCTGACTGTCTCTCTCGTGCGCCTGTCGACCAACCGCTACCCGACAACCCGGATGACGACTTTTTCTTAGGAACGATAACTACCGACTACTTCGCTGAACGACAGAGGGCCGACTCAGAACTTAAGGCCCTAATAGAATACCTCGAAGGCAGGACCGCCGAAGTCCGAAAGGTACTGGGATCGAGAGGTACTGGGATTGTTACCCAGCACCTCCACCAGATGTCACGGGGTCGTGATGTGGCCGAAGACAGGAGACTTCGTGTAGGGATTTAACTGTTTATTAAGGCGAACCTGTGCCCGGTAAACGGAAAGTCCAATTACAGCAGCAGTCTCGCACAGATAGCAGTCTCGGACTGATCGCGGCAAACAGAGCGTCGGCCTACGATCAACAACTGACAAGCGGCGAAGCGCGTCGGCATTTATACTCTTGCCGTCGAATGTTCTAGCGTTATTGCTGGCGGTGGCGTAGGTTCCAGAACAATCTGTACCGTTCGCACAGTGGGCGTGATCTTATCGAAATGATCTACTACAGTCCGGAACCTTCTCGAAACCTGCAGGCGCTGTTTGCGCTGAGAATCGTGTGGTGTTTTGGGACGATAACAAAAACTTGGGAAATGGAACGTGGCAATATTGCGACGCCGATTACTGATGTTCTCCTGGCGCGTGACATTACTGTCCCACACTCTGTCGTAAGCATGGCCTCTAACCGAACATATTTACCTGTTATCAATTTCGGTTTCATAAAACAAGTGCTACCCCAAGGAATTTCGGTCGCCACACTAAGGCCCTTAATTGACGACCACGTCACCTGTTTTACGGCAGACGTATGTCCCGAGCACCCACATCACTCGCAGGATGCAACGTGCCTCGATACGACCTTACGCTCTATGATCGCCCCGGACCTCAAACCTGAGAACTCAACCGCGCTGTACCGCCTTCTGGCTTTATACCGCGACATATTCGACATCGACCACCATTCACTTGGCCAGACTTCACTCGTGAAGCACCGCATTAGCGCAGGTGATTCTCATCCCATTCATCGGCGACAATATCGTGTGTCTGCCACCAAGCGTAAAATAATTCAACAAGAAGTCACGAAGATGTTAGCCAAAAGAATTATTGAACCCTCTTCGAGCCCTTGGGCACCTCCCTTTGTGCTCGTCAAAAAGAAAGATGGCACGTGGTGCTTCTGCGTGGATTACCGTCATCTGAATAGAATCACGAAAAAGGACGTTTACCCTTTACCCCGCATCGATGACGCTCTCGATTGTCTCCACAGCGCCCGATACTTTTCCACAATAGACCTACGTTCCGGCTACTGGCAGATTGCTGTCGACGAAAAAGACCAAGAGAAGACTGCATTTGTAACTCCAGACGGCCTATATCAGTTCAAGATTATGCCATTTGGGCTATGCAACGCCCCAGCCACGTTCGAGCGCATGATGGACTCTCTGATACAAGGGTTCAAATGGTCAACATGTCTTTGTTATATTGACGATGTCGTTGTATATTCCCCAACATTCGAGACCCACCTTCAGCGTTTGTCAGCTATTCTCGACATATTCCGCACTGCAGGCCTCCAATTGAACTCGTCGAAGTGCCGCTTCGGACGCCGGCAAATTACACTGTTGGGCCACCTTGTCGACGCCTCTGGTGTGCAGCCGGACCCCGAGAAAATTCGTGCAGTCACCAGTTTTCCTATACCCCAGTCAGCCAAAGACGTCCGGAGTTTTGTAGGACTTTGCTCCTATTTTAGAAGATTTGTGAAAGATTTCGCAACCATCGCTCGACTCCTCACAGAGCTTCTAAAGAAAGACGTCACATTTACGTGGGGTACCGACCAAGCTGCTGCTTTTTCTCACCTAATCACGCTATTGACGACTCCACCCATATTGGCTCACTTTGACCCATTCGCTCCGACGGAAGTTCGAACCGATGCTAGTGGTCACGGAATCGGAGCCGTGTTAGCCCAGCGCCAACGGGGACACCACCGAGTTGTCGCCTACGCTAGCCGCCTCCTCACAGCTGCTGAGCGCAACTATTCTATTACGAAGCGTGAATGTCTTGCTCTTGTTTGGGCAGTCTTAAAGTTCCGCCCATATTTATATGGCACTAATTTCTCTGTGATAACTGACCATCATGCGCTATGTTGGCTGTTGGCTTACGTCACTATAGGATCCTACTGGCCGGCTCGGGCGCTGGGCTCTGCGACTCCAAGAGTATACCTTTACGGTGACGTACAAGTCCGGACGCCTACATCAGGACGCAGACTGCCTGTTGCGCTACCCGGTCGCTGAGTCGAGCACTATGCATGACACCGACACCGAGCCTTGGGTCTTTTCCCTTTCGCAAATGACATGCATCGGTGACGAGCAGCGCTATGATGCGTCCTTGCGTGCTATCATTGAGTGCCTCGAATCACCATCTTCCAGTCAGTCCGATCGCTCATTCGTGCTCCACGATGTTGTACTATACCGCCAAAGTTTTGAGCCGGATGGACCGGCTCTGCTGCTTGTCATTCCGAAACCCCTTCGCTCGGAAGTTCGACATGAACTTCATGACCTTCCAACTGCTGGTCACCTTTGTGTGTCACGCACTTACGACCGAATACGCCGACGCTTCTACTGACCAGGGCTTGCACGCTCAGTCAGAAGATACGTTGCGGCTTGTGAGAAATGTCAGCGCCGCAAAAACGCCATCGACACTTCCCGCCGGACGCCTTCAACCACTTGATATTCCGTAAGAACCGTTCTTCCGCGTTGGCTTGGACCTACTTGGCCCTTTTCCCTTGTCTTCCTCGGGTAACACGTGAATAGCCGTGGCCACCGACTACGCCACGCGTTATGCCATCACACGAGCTCTCCCAACAAGCTGCGCCACAGATGTCACCGACTTCCTCCTCAAGAACGTGATTTTGCAACACGGAGCCCCACGGCAGCTGCTTACAGACCGTGGCCGCACCTTTTTGTCGAAGGTCATAGCCGACATCTTGCAGTCCTGTAAAACGAGACACAAGCTGACTACGTCATACCACCCGCAAACCAATGGACTCACGGAACGTCTAAATCGAACTCTTACAGACATGCTCGCTAAGTATGTTTCTACCAACCACACCGACTGGGATCTCGCGTTGCCGTACGTCACATTTACCTACAATTCTTCGCGCCATGACACTGCCGGTTACTCTCCATTTTTTCTGCTGTTTGGCTGAGAACCAACATTGCCTCTAGACACCGTCATACCGTCCCCTGTAGTACCGACCAGTGAATATGCCATGGACGCTATCACTCGGGCCGCTCACGCACGCGAAATCACCCGTACTCGTCTTCTGACCTCTCAAGAGAAGCAACGGCGCTTGTATGACCAACGACAACGCGACGTACACTTTCCGCCCGCTTCTTTGGTACTGCTCTGGTTTCTGACCCGTCAAGTTGGCTTGTCAGAAAAACTGCTTACTCGCTACACAGACCTATACCAAGTCCTCCGTGTAGTTACTCCTGTAACATATGAAATTGGTCCTGCCACCCCGTTGCCGTCAAGTGCCCAACAGGCTACCGATATTGTGCATGTTGCGCGCTTGAAGCCCTACAACTCTCCTAGTGACGTTGACATTTATATGCGCAGAGACGGTGCTTGCGCCGCCGGGGGTTATGCTACATGCATGTATATTGATATTCTAGGGGGCAACGCGCGTGTGTGCCTGACGAGGAAGACGAAGAGTTGTCTCCGCTCGATCGCTGGTGAACCGGGCACGCCATTACCGCTGGTTCTGAATATATCTAATCCCCAGCCTCATCGTTACGGCGTCTCTTCGTTTCCGTAACAATATTGTGAAAATTGAGGCAGTGTTGTACCTTATTGTTAATCGGCATACTGTATTCTCAGCCTGCAAAGCCTGCAAGAGCTGCCGTTGGCCCCCCGCTTTGTGAGCTTCATGCAATTTGACCTTCCGGCTCAAAACGCTACTGGCTACTGGTATTTTAAGGCATTCTTAAAGCGAGATCTTAACTGGCTTATTTAAGCAAGTTTCGCTGTGTTATTTTGCTTGACTGTTAAGCGATGAGCACATATGCCTTGGCACGAGCCCCGTCCAGCACCTCTACTGTTCCGACGGCCGCTAGGATTACAAATGGTGCCTCGTAAGTCTTGCCCACGTAATTAATCGTGTGTCTCACTGTCACACCGGTCCCGTTAATTAGGGAGGCGATCGCCGGGCTAATTCCAAGGGCCGAAGTATCGGCCCCCCGAACCGCACCACGAAAGCGTGGACAATTAAGAAGTGGTCCTTTTTGGCGCGCCAGCGGACGCCGGCTGTGGCCCAAAGAACAAGTCAGAGCCGAGAGTTCATAAACAAAACAAATATTATATTCTGAAAAATGGCAGATTGAAAACAATACACAAGAAGGCACACTCCACAATAGTTACATACAATACGTCACCAATCAAACAACGTACTACACAGTACAATCAGCCACACTCAAAACAACGGACACAGACAACGATACGCACTAAAATGCAGTCGCATGCATTGAACAACCAAGACACTTAAAGACTAAAGAGATAAAACACCTATCCAGTCCAAAGTTCTTGGAACAAAAGCCTAAATGATACTCTTCTGAGAATCACTCACTCAAAGTCCAGCGTTGTTGTCGTTCCGCAGCCCTCGAAGTTTCTCTTCCAGGAAACCTCGCGTTTTTAATTGGCCACTCTTCAAGCTTCGAACTTCCTCGCCCGAACACGTCGGCCTCACACACGCAGTTGTCGCCACGCGTCTTTGCTCGATAGCGGTAAACACACGCTCTTGCCTGTAGCTCGAGCCTTCACCCCTCAGGTGGAAATCCTCTTCTTCTCCTGCTTTGTCCCTACGGACAAAACCTTCGCCGACTACATGGCGGAATCCTCACGCGCTCTGGCGCTAACTTCCGTCTTCTCCTGATCTCTCGTCTCCGCTGCTCGGTTAAATACCTTCCGCACGACATTCCAGAAAGTTCTCGTCATTTCGTCGGCGCAATACGCAGCGAAGGCTGGGGAGGGGGCGAGACGGTTGGATTGCCCTCCGCGATGGATGACTCAACCTGGCGTGACCACACCTCTTTTATTCTAGAAATTTCGCGGCCTTGCTCGGCCGCCGATGTGGGATGAGGAGGTTCGTCGGCGAAGCCACGCTCCCGAGGGGAGAGCGCGCGCCCGGGGAGCTTTTAGATGTTTGTTTTCTTTTTCTTTTGACCTCGCGGCGTCACTCCGGCGTTTCGTCGCGACAATTTGGCGGCGCGCCCATTTTTAGCGCTCGTTCTGTGACACTGTCCCCCATTTTAAGAATATTATCTTATAATATTCAAAACCACACAAACAAGCGCGAACAGTCACCACACACTCTCAAACACTGTAACATAGTCCGTCGCTCATGACACGTCACATTCACAATATATAACTCAATACAATTGGACATTACAATTCAATCTCACACACATGAAATATAATCGCAGGTACATGAGCACAACGCGTCATCACACATTCCAAACAATACAAACGTACAAAGTTCTGTCTTTACAACAATTATACAACACTATACATCACAGCACAAACACTTCGACACTTGTGACACAGGATAACACAACATTAACACAACATATGGCACTCAGCACTGCCAAACACATTCTGCTTCGACCTCGACACCTATCCGGTGCATTCCGAGCGGCACTTGCGCCCTTTCTTGCGGTGCTCGCTCGATCTGTTCTTGTGTTTCCACGTTCTTTTCCGGCGAGCCCTTTCCAACGACGATATCTGAGGCGGCGTCTCAGCCATCGTTGTCACTTCCGACACCATTAACGGGTCATAACGTTCAACGGGTCCTGTCTGTTTATTTACCAGCTCGTTCATGTTACGGCATTGGGCTTGGCTGGCCAACACCGTGACCATTACTTTGTCGGTCGGTTGGGGTCGTGCCGACATACGTCCAGCTGCCCAGCACGTGAACTCATTCAACTCGATCATCTTCTCATTCGCTGTCTCTTGCGCTGCGGCTTCACCTTGGGCTTTAGTGAGATCCGTCACGGGATGCTCCTCCACTGTATCTCGCGGTCGCTGGGTTGGCGAGGGCTCTATTTTAGGGTCTTCTCCCAAACATTCCGGATCATTCGGTCCTCGCGCCCCGTCGATGTTTCCGATGACAAGGTCGTACAGGGGGGTCGTCATGCATAAAGCAGTAACCTTCCCGCTGAAGTACGGGGTTTCCACCTCAATCTCTGCTTCGGGAAGCATCCGAACCGTACGGTCAATTAGGCTAACCGGTTTCGTTCTGCCTGTCAACTCGCTTTCCCGTACCAAATTTCTCCGCACGATAACCGTGGAGCTACCGGTGTCTCTTAGAACCGTAATCTTCTTGCCTGCAACCTTTCCAGGCAGCGTTGGCATTCCCTTCGTAACACCGGTTGGCTGTTTTGACGTTACAGCACCCACAATAGGAATTTTCTCCCCATTTTTCAACTCTACGAATTCATCGGTGATGGCATTATTATTAGTATTCGGTGCCGCTTGCACACAGGATACCTGGTGAGTTTAACTCACTCCGTTTCCACATGCGTCTGCTTTGTGCCCAGTCTGACCACACTTAAAACATTTTACTGCCGTAGGGCTCGTAAAGATCGTTCGACAGTTTTTCGCGCGATGACCCACTCGGTTACACAGAAAACATCGCGGAATGCTCTCTGGTGCACGCTTCTTTTCTTCGGGAGCCAATTTCTTCGAATCATCGGGACAATCCTTCTTGACCTTGGCCAAATTAGTTCCACCTTGCGCTTCCAAGAATTGATCAGCCAATTCAAGCATTCCTTCAAGTGACTCAGCCTTCCTCTCTTTCAAATACAGCGACAGGCTTGGGTGGCAACAAGTAAGAAATTGTTCTCTAATTAGGAGCTCTCTAAGTTCATCGTACTCCTGCGCTGTCCCTGAAAGTTCAATCCATCTGTCGAAATAATGGCTAAGTCGGGCGGCGTACTGTGTAGCCGTCTCACCATCAGCTGGCTTTCCTGTCCGAAATCTATCCCGGAATCTTTCTACAGTAAATCTAAATTGCTTCAGCAAAGCAGCTTTCACCTTTGCATAGTTGGCTGCATCGGTCGGCGTCAGCCTACCGTACACACTGAGTGCTTCACCACTCAAGCAAGTACTCAAAGCAGTTGCCCATTGATATTCCGGCCAATTCTGGCTCCTTGCAATCGTCTCAAATCGGTGAAGGTACGCGTCAAGGTCGTCCTTCCTTTCATCAAATGCCACGAGCAGCTTGCTTGGGTTCAAGCGGAAGCCATGCTCCTCCCGTTCGCTGGTTTCAACTCTAGCTTGGACCGGAGTTTCACTTCGCTGTTGCGAACGGAGCCGCTCGAGTTCCATCTCGTGCTGCCGCTGCCGTTCCCTTTCAGCCATCTCCGCTTCTCTTCTCTCGCCCTTTCAGCTGCCAACTTTTCTCTCTCCAGCTCCAACTTCAATTGCTGCTCTCTTTCTTCTCTCAACTGTCGCTCCTTTGCCTCTCTTTCTTCTTTCGCCATTTCAGCTGCCAACCTCTCTCGTTCCAACTCAGCTGCTTTTTCTTCCTTGGCTCTCTCAGCTGCCAACCTCTCTCGTTCCAACTCAGCTGCTTTTTCTTCCTTGGCTCTTTCAGCTGCCAACCTCTCTCGTTCCAACTCAGCTTCTTTTTCTGCTTTGACTCTTTCGACCGCCAGCCTTTCTTTTTCCAGCTCAGCCGCCTTTTCTTCTTTGGCCCTCTCTTTTTCTTTTTTTTCCTTCTGGGTGACCCACTTCCGTAGTTCGGCGCCAGAAAGACCCATCTTCTCACCAAGAGCGACTAACTTTTCGAGATCCATGGTGCCTCGCAACTCGCAAATAAAACCTTGCCGCGTGCAAAAAGTATTTGCCTAAATCAGCCTATCGGAACACTCCACTGCACTCGTTAACGAGAACACTGAACAACACACAAAATCGTTCCGATAGCACTATCAACAACTCGAGGCTCTTTCTCACTACTTTGGACACACTGTGCACCAAAAGGTCCTGTCGCGGACGCCAGAATAATTGTCACACCGGTCCCGTTAATTAGGGAGGCGATCGCTAGGCTAATTCCAAGGGCCGAAGTATCGGCCCCCCGAACCGCACCACGAAAGCGTGGACAATTTAGAAGTGGTCCTTTTTGGCGCGCCAGCGGACGCCGGCTGTGGCCCAAAAAAGAAGTCAGAGCCGAGAGTTGATAAACAAAACAAATATTATATTCTCAAAAATGGCAGATCGAAAACAATACACAAGAATGCACACTCCACAATAGTTACATACAATACGTCACCAATCAAACAACGTACTACACAGTACAATCAGCCACACTCAAAACAACGGACACAGACAACGATACGCACTACAATGCAGTCGCATGCATTGCACAACCAAGACTCTTAAAGACTAAAGAGATAGAACACCTATCAAGTCCAAAGTTCTTGGAACAAAAGTCTGGATGATACTCTTCCGAGAATCACTCACTCAAAGTCCAGCGTTGTTGTCGTTCCGCAGCCCTCGAAGTTTCTCTTTCAGGAAACCTCGCGTCTTCAATTGGCCACTCTCCAAGCTTCGAACTTCCTCGCCCGAACACGTCGGCCTCACACACGCAGTTGTCGCCACGCGTCTTCGCTCGATAGCGGTAAACACACGCTCTTGCCTGTAGCTCGAGCCTTCACCCCTCAGGTGGAAATCCTCTTCTTCTCCTGCTTTGTCCCTGCGGACAAAACCTTCGCCGACTACATGGCGGAATCCCTACGCGCTCTGGCGCTAACTTCCGTCTTCTCCTGATCTTTCGTCTCCGCTGCTCGGTTAAATACCTTCCGCACGACATTCCAGAAAGTTCTCGTCATTTCGTCGGCGCGATACGCAGCGAAGGCTGGGGAGGGGGCGAGACGGTTGGAATGCCCTCCGCGATGGGTGACTCAACCCGGCGTGACCACGCCTCTTTTGTTCTAGAAATTTCGCGGCTTTGCTCGGCCGCCGATGTGGGGTGAGGAGGTTCGTCGGCGAAGCCACGCTCCCGAGGGGAGAGCGCGCGCCCGGGGAGCCTTTAGATGTTTGTTTTCTTTTTCTTTTGACCTCGCGGTGTCACTCCGGCGTTTTGTCGCGACAATTTGGCGGCGCGCCCTATTTTAGCGCTCGTTCTGCGACATTCACCGATCTCTGCCACGTCAGGTCAACGGTCAAGGGGCCAGTTCAGCCATTGACTCAGGCTTGGCACTGATTGCTACATTTCACCATATTGACGAAATCGAGTGGCCCGTGGTGGCTTAAAATTATTGGTAGCGACTAGAGGATTTATTGTCAATTCTCAGCATACGTTGAGAGTGAGCTATACATTCTGTGTTTAGCGTCTTTCCAACAAATCAGCGAGCACATTTATTCTCTATTTTTTCTTGGTTTTAAACCCAACCAGTAGTAGAAGGCACCCTTTACACACAATAACATACAGCTTTCTTGCTTCTCGTATGTATTTCCATAATTCATCTACATCCCGAAGGCAGTGATGCGTCCACCAGTCTCAGCAAAATGTAAGTCAGGAGACTGCATCGAGTGCCGCGAGTCGGCGGTGTTAGACCAAGTTCTTCAGGTTCTTTCACCTCTTTAAAAGTTTCGCTGTGGAAGTAATTATGCGATGGCTAGGCTGCATGTTCCGACCACAGCTCCAACTGTTTTAAATAGTCAGTTGGCTTCTTCGCTGCTGCAGTGCCTCCTAATATAGTACTTAGCGTTGAGCTTTGGTAATAACGCAATAGCCGGACCCACGAGGAAGTCATCTGCTATTGTCAACCTTCAGAAACGATTCCAGTGGCATCGAAAGGTGCCATTAAAATTTCGAAGCTATTCATGGTGCTGTATTCTACGCGGCTCTACGTATTTTGCCATTTTTATCACATGTCATTCTGCATATATCGAGGTTTGACGTTTTGGTGCAAAATTAAAAAAACATTATGACTTATGGAAACCTTTTGCTCTTTGTTCACATAGGCTCTAATGTTAGTGGCGACGCCAGCCGTGGAGCCCTAGATGGGCGATGGAAGGAGGAAGTGAGGAGGGTGGTCTTTCTGTGCTAAAGTAGCTTGCTTGGTCCCAGTGGAGAAAGCGGCAATCGGCGTCGCACCACACTGCAGATGTGGCTCGCCTTGTTAACGAGTTTGAAAGCAAGCGACAATGGTTGGCCGAGGAAGTGGCGTTGCGAGCAGAGCAGCATCGACGGGAGCGCCTTCGCAGATGCCAACGCCCGCTTTCGGTGGGTGTTTCTTCAGTAGCACAAGCTTGTCCACACGTTTCAGCTTCGCTAATTAGCTATCTCTATGGAGTGCTTGTGCAGTGATGTCTTTTTATAGCCACCACTAAGCTAGTTAAGATATGCGTTGCTTTGCAGAAGCGGAATGAGCAGCAAGCTGACAATACAAAGCGCGTTGTCACTAGAGTAGTGAAACATGTCAATTAATTTATTGTCATATTAGTCTAGTTTCTAAAGTTGTTTTTTTCAGCTTCGACTGGTCTTATGTGAGTAGCCGAACCATGTTATTGTAGAGAAATTAAGGTGGCATGAAAGATCATCTACGGGAGGCCCGCTTTTTTTTTTGAATGGTCGAGATCGCAAATTAGTTTCGAAATTAGATTGCGTTGCTCTACACAGATGGATAAACGAAGAAAGACTTGTAATGATTGAGACTTCGTATGTCGAAGTAAAAGAAGCCTGTGCCTCAATGAAATTCCATTTTGAAATAATGAAATATCTATTGTTGCGAAAGACGGACCGATCCCGCCGAAGCCACCACTGTTGCGAAAGACGGGGACGCCAACACGGCCCCGAAGGCGCCACCGCTTTCAACTCCGCCGGGAAGGTCACCAGCCGTTTGGTAGCGTATGTTTCTCAGCTCGCGACTGCTTCTGCGCAGAGCTGATAAGACGAGCGGACGAGACGACGGTGAGTTAAACAAGGTTTATGTACAGCATATATACAGAGGCGTTACAATTTCGGCACTGGGGCCGACAGAGACTCGAAGAGCCGAGTTCTCCTCTCTAATACATAGGTCAACTTTTCGCCTAAGACCGCTGACTCATACACATGCCGGCTCTCCGACATGGGGACTCCTCTCTCGTAGGACCGCCGATCGCAACGCGCCGCAGGGCTTCTTTTATTTACACCGGGTCCAACCGAAATGTCCAATCAGAAGCGCCGCTGGTCGTCCGGGCAGATTCCTCCAATGGGGTAGCCGCGCCATGCGTCAGACCACCAGACACGAGGACGCCGGCTCGCTGTCACGTGCGCAGCGGACTCAATGCACGTGGGCCAGAGGGGCGCCGCGCGTGTTCCCGCCGTCGAGTTGATCGCGCCAGGCGGACTGCGGGCTGGCCTTGACCCAGATTGCCTTTTTCAGAGGCACGGGCGTTTGACGAGGACTCGCTGGCATAACAGCACCCCCGCCGCCAGACAATGCACCGGAAAGACGAGCTGCTTCCACGGGGCTCGGATGTCAGGTGCGCTCGTTCGCCAGGTCCCTCCAGGTTCGCCTCCAGGGCCATGGGGAGAATACAGCTCCAGACTGTTCCGGGAACACATCCCATTTTTGACGACGGATCCCAGCTCCACTGGTTTGTCGCCACAACTTGTCGACCAGCTTCACTCGTCTCTTCTGACCATCTTCGGTTTCAGCACTTGTCGATGGTTCTGCAACTTGCCAAGAACGGTTCGACAACAGACAACACACGACACAAGCAAGTGCCCTCGGTCCCCCGACAGAACACCAGACAAAGTATAGTACAACATATACCTATCTACGTGTCTATTGGAATTTTGTTCCCTCTACATCAAGAGGCACATGTGGGACACAAGACTCTTAAAGTAAGAACTTGAATTTTTCACACGTACAACAACGTAACGGATTAGAATACCACATAAAGCTGGCCCCTTGAGATCACTCTCAACGAGAGCGCTCGGCCCAGGTCGTGATGAGGTCAAAATTTTGCCCCGAATCGCCAGCCAGAAACCGAAAGGTTGAGAAGTTACTAACTGGAACGCACTGCTCAATGCACCTGCATTAGCGTTTACCTTTCCTTTATTTTTTTTTGTTTTGATAGCGAACGTCAAAGTTGCGCTGTGGAGCAACATGCTCCACTTCAGTAACCGGCCACTTTTAGGCGACGATACCTATGCGGCACCAAGAGCGGCTCACACTTTCGACGTTGCACAGGGGAACAACGATACGGCTTGCTACTGATTGACTCCTCACCGCTTAGCTCGATATCGTGTTCGATCACCGTCGTGTCTCCGGGACGGTCCGACAACACATAGCCAAACTCGGAAACAATCTTTCTCAGGTCCTCTTTCTCAGGTCCTCCTTCACTTAAGCTAGGCTCTAGGTTTATCTGCTCCCGGATTACTTTCGATCCCCCTTCGATCACCTCACTAGAACTCAAATTTTCTGCTTCCTCTTCCTCTGAAGCCTTCAACAGCTGATTTACGACTGCTTGATGTTGAACATTGGGTTTCATCAAGTTGTAAAGTTGTAAATTTTGTTCTGCCGCCTTTCTACTTGCACCTCATAATTTGTATCGCAAGGCTTCGATAATACTTTGGCGGGCCCTTCCCAATCAACCTCAAGCTTGTTCCTTTTGGATGGCTGCAGCCGCATTACCTGATTATCAACTTCAAAAGCGCGCTTCTTCCCCGATTTCTCGTAGTGCTCCTTCGACAGCACTTTTGCCGCGTTTTTCTGGCTTTCCACTAGCGCTTCAATTTGGCTTTCCACTAGCGCTTCAATCGAGAGATCCTCACTCTGCTCTCGAATGAGCGTCTCTCGATCAACTCTCGGCAGCTCGCTCCAACTTTCCGCTACAGGCGAGAGCGTTGCAACCCTCTCACTCTGATTCAATGGCGCCATGTCGTCTCCCCTTTCCACGGAAACCGCGCCGCTCGGTTCGGCGACGGGCCGCTCGCGCGACTGCTCACAAGACTCACGCGGAAACTTTCCTTTCTGGGGTTCCGTCGACCCGCCGACAAGGTCACTTGAGAGTTCACCGCATTGAACCAGATCAAGCTGCCGCGATAGCTTCCGCGCTTGCGATCGCTTGAGAGCCATGCACGCTAAGTTGGGGAAGAACGATTTGCCCTGCTCTTTGAGGAGCTGCTCCGAGTTGTTGGAGAAAAGATAAGGAAAACGATCATTTAGCGCGGCAGACACAGCCGCTTCGGTGCGAAGCTCACCGAACGGGCCTTTAATGACAACCGTGGCGATTGGTAAGCGAACACTCTGCTCCTCGGCAACCTGCCTGATCCACGCGCATTCTCCTGTGAAGTCATCCGGAGACACTAATGAAGGGTGGACAACGTCCATGGTTGCCGCTGAGTCTCTAAGTGCTCGGCACGTTTTCTCATTGACCCTAATTTCTTGGAGATACGGCTCCAACAACCGAATGTTTTTTTCTGATTCTCGGATCGTTGCGAAGGCAAACTTTTCCTGACAGTTTCTCGCGACGTGCCCTTCCTTTTTACAGTTGTATCAGATTAGCGGCTTCCGTTTGTTTTCCGATTCAAATGCCTGTGTGGTAGAAACCTCACTCGATATCTCCGCTTCTGTTTGCCCTTCCCCCACACTGTCCTTCGTAAGAGACGGGTCCTTCTTGAAATTACGGTGCGGAGCGGGTTTCCGTTGATCAGGTTTCTTTGAAAAGCCCTCTTTTCTTTCATCCTTTTCAACGCGCACTGCCCTGCTATGCAACTTTCGGCGAGTATAATACTCCTCAGCTAACTCGGCTGCCTTGTTTAGCTGTACTTCACCAAGTTTGTCCTGCAGCCAAAGTTTGACATCCTCCTCGATGCAGCGGTAGAATTGCTCCAATGCAACGCATTCCACCACTTTATCGCGGTCGTCATAAACACCTTCGCCCTTGAGCCATTCAATCAAATCGGCTTTAAGACGAAACGCGAAGTCAACGTGTGACTCATTCCCCTTTCTAGTATACCGGAACATTTGCCTGAAAGCCTCGGGTGACAACTTATAACGTCTCAAGAGCACTTCCTTAACCTCGTCATAGCTCTCAAACGCTTCCCTCGACAAGCAAGTTATCGCGTCGGACACTTCGCCGGGAAGAAGAGCTAGCAGGTTCCGCGCCCAAAGAGACTGCTCCAAAGCATTTCGCTCACAGACGTGTTCAAACTTGACGAGATACTTCGCCATGTCCTCGCCTACTACGAACGGTGGCAGTTGATCCCGAATTCTAATACCGCTGACCTGAATCGTCGGAGAAGCTGCGCTAGGCGCCTGCGAACACTGTAGGATTGCCAATTCTATTCGTTTCATCTCGAGGCGCTCCTGTCTCTCGGCCTCCTCGCGACGTTCGCGCCTTTCAGCTTCTTCACGTTCGCGAGCTTCGCGCCTTTCAGCTTCTTCGCGAGCTTCGCGCCTTTCAGCTTCTTCACGTTCGCGAGCTTCTCGCCTTTCAGCCTCTTCACGTTCGCGAGCTTCTCGCCTTTCAGCTTCTTCACGTTCGCGAGCTTCTCGCTTTTCAGCCTCCTCGCGGCGTGCTTTGATATCCACCCAGGCCTCATCGACTTCCTCAGCCGACACTCCCTCATCCTTCATGATCTCAAGGATCGCTTGCTTTCGTTTAGCACGGCCCAAAGTAATGCCGAGTTCCTCACAAATTTCGATGAGTTCCTTCACTTTAAGGTTCTCCATCGTTCACACTAGCCTCTTGCTGTTTGCCCCTGTTAAGAATCTACTTGCCGTACCCACTATAAGCCTACTAGCAAGACGCGCAAGCAATTTTGCACACTCCCGTGTTTACCCCCTCCGCATTAACTTTGGTTTCAAAGCGCTTCGACTTGGCTTGAAACGATCAAAGCTCCCTTCAATGCTTCACACAGCCCGTCTCTAAACTACTACAACCTGAGCTAGAGTAGTCTGGTGAACTGAGGGGAAAACATCAGGCACTCACCGCATCGATGTCGCTGACGCCGGTCGATCCCGCAGCTGCCAACCACTGTTGCGAAAGACGGACCGATCCCGCCGAAGCCACCACTGTTGCGAAAGACGAGGACGCCAACACGGCCCCGAAGGCGCACCGCTTTCAACTCCGCCGGGAAGGTCACCAGCCGTTTGGTGGCGTATGTTTCTCAGCTCGCGACTGCTTCTGCGCAGAGCTGATAAGACGAGCGGACGAGACGACGGTGAGTTAAACAAGGTTTATGTACAGCATATATACAGAGGCGTTACAATTTCGGCACTGAGGCCGACAGAGACTCGAAGAGCCGAGCTCTCCTCTCTAGTACATAGGTCAACTTTTCGCCTAAGACCGCTGACTCATACACATGCCGGCTCTCCGACATGGGGACTCCTCTCTCGTAGGACCGCCGATCGCGACGCGCCGCAGGGCTTCTTTTATTTACACCGGGTCCAACCGAAATGTCCAATCAGAAGCGCCGCTGGTCGTCCGGGCATATTCCTCCAATGGGGTAGCCGCGCCATGCGTCAGACCACCAGACACGAGGACGCCGGCTCGCTGTCACGTGCGCAGCGGACTCAATGCACGTGGGCCAGAGGGGCGCCGCGCGTGTTCACGCCGTCGAGTTGATCGCGCCAGGCGGACTGCGGGCTGGCCTTGACCCAGATTGCCTTTTTCAGAGGCACGGACGTTTGACGAGGACTCGCTGGCATAACACTATGCAGTTATCTCTGGCATGATACCACACATTTCGCCAATTGACTCGTAGTTAACAATCATGGGGACGTACGTTTTGGGGCTACCTCGTTTTCCACCAAGGTGACCACTGCGATCCCGTTGGCTTGTTTTTCGCCCCTTGTGTTGTCTCGGTCAGTCCCGCTGTATCCTTGTTTGCATGCGTGCCAATTCAGAATCAATACGTACCAGCCAGCTCAACGTTTAGCTGTTTTAAACTTCTGAAAGCTATTATCTTTGGATTAAATGACATGATGTAACCAAGCATAAAACTTGCCTTATTTCCTCAACTGTGTCTAAATACCTTACGTTAGTCAGGTACATGCCTCAAGCTTGCAGAATGCACTAGAACGAGAACGATGTCGTTTGGAGATCGTGAACTTAACAAAGCCGATATGTTGTCGGCGCTATGAGCAGTGTGCGGAATTGTGTAGATGACGAGGAGTGGTGATATCATCATCAAGATCAGAGAAGTGTTTGGAATAAAGAAAAGGTTGACGGGTGGGCTTCACCATTGGTGCGGCGGCTCGTCCTTTCATCAACATTTTGGTGCTGAAATCTGGGAGGAAAGACCTTCGGAGGTTTGATGAAGTGGACTTCACAAAGTTCGACTGCTCCAAGCACCACGAAGTCTCAAGCGATGTCGAGGTAACATGCTTTTTGATCTGGTTCTCAGGAATGGTTTGGCTTCGCACATCAGCTTCAACCAACGGCGGCTTCACAAAAGTCCTCGAGGCTGTGACTGTGGTCGAAATTCATGAAGGTTCTCGGCTGAACAAGAGAAAAAATGGAAAGTAAGAGGCAGTGTCATGGCGAGAAGAATTATATGCAAATGTCGCGTATGGCAAGACAAGTTCCCAGTCAGAGTGGTTGGAAGAAACATACTTCGTAAGCATGTGTGTGAGTGTTCGATTCAGACGCTCCGCGAGTCCATTTGTCTGCGGGTGGTACGACGTAGTGAGCTCGTGCCTCGTTTCACTTGACTGAAGGATATCGGCTATGACCTTTGATAGGAAGGTGCGGCTACAGTCTGTAAGCAGCTGGCGTGGAGCTCCATGTTGCAATATCACGTCGTGTAGGAGGAAGTCGGCGACATCTGGGTCGCAGCTTGTTGGACGTGCTTTTGTGATGGCGTAGCGCGTGGCATAGTCTGTGGACCCAGCTATCAACCTGTTGCCAGAAGAAGACAAGAGAAAAGGGCCCAGGAGGTCTAAGCCAACGCTGAAGGAAGGTTCTGACGAATTATCAAGCGGTTGAAAATGTCCGGCGGGAAGCGGCGCTGACATTCATCTCAAGCCGCAACGTATCTTCTGAGAGAGCGTGAAATCCCTGGCCAAAAGAATCGTTGGCAAATTCGTTCGTAAGTGCGTGACACACCAAGGTAATCGGATGTTGGAAGGTCATGGAGTTCCTGGAGAATTGCCGAGCGAAGGTGTTTTGGAATGACGAGCAGCTGGGCTGGTCCATCTGGGTAGAAGTTCTGGCGGTATAGGACACCATCGTGGAGGACGAATGAGCGATGGGACCTGTCGGAAAATGGTGATTCGAGATGTTCGATTATACCACGCAAGGATGTATCATGGCGTTGGTCGTCACTGATGCGGGTCTGTTGCGAAACAGAGAAGACGGAAGTATCAGTGTCGGTGTCAGGGATGGTGGTCAATTCAACTACCGAGTAGTGGGAGAGGCAGTTTGCGTCCTGATGTAGGCGTCCCTACTTGTACGTAACTGTATAGGTATATTTTTGTAGTCGCAGAGCCAAGCGCCCATGCCGGCCAGTAGGATCCTTCAGTGAGGAAAGCCAACATAGTGCATGGTGGTCCGTTATTACAGAGAAATTCGTGCCATACAAATATGGGTGGACCTTCGTGACTGCCCAAACAAGAGCAAGACATTCACGCGCTGTTATTGAATAGTTGTGCTCGGCAGCTGTGAACAGATTGCTAGCGTAGGCGATACCTCGGTCGTGCCCCCGCTGGCTTTGGGCTAGGACGGCTCCAGTCCCGTGACCACTCGTAATGGTTCGGACTTCTGCCGGAGCGGACGGGTCAAAGTGGGCCATTATAAGTGGAGTCGTGAGGAGGGTGATGAGGTGAGAAAAAGCGGGAGCTTGCACCACGTAAACGTCATGTCTCTCTCCAGAAGGTCGGTGAGTGGTCCAGCGGTTGTTGTAAAATCTTTGACGAGCCTTCTAAAATAGGAACAAAGTCCTACGAAGCTCCGGACGTCCTTGACAGACTGGGGTACAGGAAAGCTCGTGACGGCACAAATTTTCTCCGGGTCAGGCTGCACACCTGATGCGTCGACAAGGTGGCCCAACACCGTAATCTGCTGGCGGCCGAAGTGACATTACGACGAGTTTAGTTGAAGGCCATCAGTGCGGAAGATGTCGTGAACTGCTGACAAACGCTGAAAGTGTGTCCCAAATGTAGGCAAATATACAAGGACATCGTCCAGGTAGTACAGGCATGTTGACCCCTTGAACCCTTGCAATAGCGAGATCATACGCTCAAACGTGGTTGGGACGTTTCATAGCCCAAACGGCATCACTTTGAATTGGTATAGGCCGTCGGCAGTTACAAACGCCGTCTTCTCGCGGTCTTTCTCGTCCACCGCAATCCGCCAATAGCCAGAACGTGGGTCAATTGAAGAAAAGTATCGCGCGCCGTGAAGACCTTTGAGGGCGTCATCAATTCGGGGCAAAAAATAAACGTCCTTTTTCGTGATTCGATTAAGATGGCGGTAATCAACGCAGAAGCGCCACGTGTTCTCTTTCTTTTTAACGATCACAACAGGAGATGCCCAGGGGTTCGAGGAAGGTTCAATAACTCTTTTGGCTTTTTGGCTAGCAACTTGTTGACTTCTTCTTGAATTACCTTACGCTCTGTGACAGGCACCCGGTATGGTCGGTGGTGCATGGCAGGAGAATCAGCAGTAATGATGAGGTGCTTTACGAGGGAAGTCTGACCGAATGAACTGCTGTCAATGTCAAATATTTCGTGGTAGGAAGCCGGAAGGTGGCATAGGGCGTCAGTTTTTTCAGGTTTGAGTTTCGGGTTGATCATAGTGCGCCAGACCGCATCGAGAGATGTGGTATTCTGCGGGCTACATGGAAGATCAGAGCATGCGTCTGCCACAAAATCGGTGATGTGGGCCTCTATTAAGGGTTGAAGCGTGGCGACTGAAATTCCGTGTGGTCGTACTTGCTGCGCGAAACCAAAATTGATAATGGGCAGACATGTTCGGTTAGAGGCCATGGTTACGACGGCGTGTGGCACAGTGATGCCACCCGCAAGAATATTATGAGGAATAGGCATGAAGACATAATCACCATGAACAATGGGTGAACTTGTTGCCAATTCAATGAATTTGAGGGCTTTTGGCGGTATCCGACAGATGCCTGTGGTACAGAGGCTTTTCGGGAGCTCGGGGCGAGAATTTGGAAGAAGAGCAAATTCTAAACAGAGAGTGCTGGTGTAGCAGTCCATCAGCACAGAATGCGTCGATAAGAAGTTCATCCCGAATATGAGGTCATGAGGGCAATTGTCGAGCACGGTAAATAAAACAGGAACATGGCGGCCGGCAAGGCTAATACGAGCGGTACACATTTCAATGACGACCACACTTCCACCATGGGTGACACGGACGGCTTGGGTTGCGGCAGGCGTGAGTATGTTTTTTTTTTGGTGGCGACAGAGACGAGCACTCATTATAGACACCTGAGCTCCAGTGCCAACTATAGCAGTCAAGGAAAGACCATCCACATGCACTTCCAGCAAGTTATTATTAGTAGGGAGCGTCAATGGAGAGGACTTCGGTTAGTCGCACTTGATGCAGCGCTACCTGCAGGAGCTGCATAATCTAGTTTTCCGTCCGGGAAGATCCATAGTTGGTCGGCGATGGATAGCGGCGGTTCTGGGGTGACGGAGAATGGCGGCGTTGCGGTGACGGTGAACGAGTAGTAGAGTGGCTGTTAGGTGCGTCGTAAGCAGGGTATTCACGGCTGGGCGAATACTGACGGGGCTCTACGGATGGGTGAGGAGAAGAAGAAAATTGGCTTCAATGGAGGGGCGTCCAAGTGCTATGTCAGTAGTGGGAGACATGGCCAACTCGGTGACAGCAGAAGTGATTGGCTTGTCGTTTGCTGTTCTCCATGCCATCGAATCACGAAATCTGGGCAGAAAATAGAGGTCATGGCGTGGTGCGTTCATTGTCATCGGTTTGTAGTCCTGTCGGGAGACGGAACAGGTGACAGAAAAACCAAGGTTAGTGATTTATTGCCCCACGACTGCCTGAATAACTGACACCACCGCAGGTGTTTGCACGGTGCTCTGGTCGAGTGTAAGTGGAAGAAACAGGGCCGGATGGGCTGCCTTAAGCTCGCGCCGAAAGCCGCGTGTAACATTCTCGCACAAAGGTGGTGTGGCACCGAGACCGGTGTAGGTTGATGTGACAGCCGTGTTTTGGAGACGCGAAAATTGAGGCAGAACTCGGCGGCTTTCAGCCATCTGAAGCGGCGGCATTCCTTAATTATGGGATCTACGGTCGTGACGTTGTTCTACACAAGCAAGTTGAAAGCGTCGTCCACGATTCTCTTCAGTATGTGGCCCACCTTGTCACTCTCGGTGATTTGCTCGTCCTCTTTGCGGCACAACGCGAGCATGTCCTGTATGTACGAGGCATACGACTTGGTTGATGACCGTACACGGGTGGCGAGTTCTTGTCGCGCGGCCATTTGTCGACTGGATGGATCCCAAAAGATGTCGTGTAGTCGTTCCTTGAAGATGTCCCAGTTGGTGAGCTCGGCCTCAAAAGCGTCGAACCATACACGCGGGGAGCCATCCAAGTAAAAGATTACGTTGGCGAGCATCATGGTAGGGTCCCACCGGTGAGTCAGGCTAGCGCGCTCGTATATGCGGAGCCAGTAGTTGACGTCAAGGCCAGGCTGGGTGGAGAATATACCGGGATCATGGGGGTGGGACATCGCAAGGTAAGTAGTAGCTGGCGCTCCAGCTGAAGGCAGTGACGGGTTGCTATCATTGAAAGCCATGGCCAGAGGCTGAATGATGCGGCCACTGCGATGCTTTGTGGTGAGGATGGGGAACGTTACACCTCCACCAAATATGTTACGGAAGAGAAGAGACGCCGTATTGACAAGGCTGTGGATGAAATATATTTCAAACCAGCAGCAGCGTGTATATATCTTAAAGTCAACATTTTTAAGGTCTCACTATTTTAAGGTCGACATAACATATTGGACCTCAAGTGAGGCTAGACTTCACGGCCTGAAGAAACATCGTTTCTATTGGACATCAACATCAACAGCGCAAGACTACGAGTAGCTACGACGTAACTACAGAAGAAGAGACAAAAACAAAAAGAGCGCTCTTATCAAGTTTTATTAGGCATAAGCTATAATTTAACCCAAATGTGACCAAGACTGAGGCAGTCTTGTGCCTTATTGTCGATTCGCGAATTTTCTTCTTCTTAGCATGTGAGCTTCGAGCTGGTCAGCGCAGTCGCTTAAGAGGAGTGCGAGGGTGCAGGATCAGGATGGGAACCCGTTGCTTGTGGAAATCGCTAGGCAGTGATACAGCGTGAGCTTCGTTCCGATATTAGTGCAGTATAAGGGATATAGTGTTGGGTGAAGTAAATGAAGGATGTAAAGGGAAATGAATGAATTGGACAGAACCTGCCGCCAGGCAACAGCGTCCTCTTGGTTGAGTGATTTATGTGGTGGTAGGAAGCAACGCAGCGCGATGCGTTAACGAACTTGGCCGTGCCGCTCATCCCATTCATTTCAATAACGGCGAGCTATCATATATATGCAAAATTTACCAAATGAACTTAAAAGAGACACTCTGAAACAAAGCTTGTATATTTCGCTTGTATAGTTATGCAGTACAAAAAATGAGTACCTTTATCAAATCTAAAAATTTACATTATATTGACCGCTGATTAATGGCCAATGCCCCATGGTGGGTGGGAGCCATATATCAAGCACACAAGCAAGCAAGCTTTTCTCAACAACTAGCTGCTTCCGGCGTCGACGCCCACTCTGCATGTCCGGGGCAATCTGAGGTGGACGTTTTGGTGAAGTGCATTAGAACTGTACTTTTCGCTACCGTCACCGGTATCGTCAAAATCAACGAACGCCGAGGAAAGGAACACCCGACTGACACCGGCGAAAACTCTGTATCTAGTTCGAACTTGTGAAGTCACTGCGTATTGTACGAACACTTGCGCATCAGCTCCAACGGAATGCTATCTGTGCTGAAGTGAGGTGGGCACGCGTATGTGCCCAGATACAAGCAGGAGGACGTTCTGCTGCACGTTCGAGAAATGCTTCAGCTCAACGCACATTCGGTCTTGTTGAGTGCATTTCATATGGTTCCTAAATCACCCAGTCTTAGTTCGTATAACAGTCCGATGTCTTGCTATTGATTCATGGCTCCGGCGTTACGCCGAAACGACTTTTTTTTCGAAACAATGCCGTTATAGCGAAGTTACATGGCTTTGCTCATCCGAAGACTTCCCTCTCTCGTTTATCTCGTTACTTCGCTATGGTCTTTTTGTCAGGTTATCTCTCCTGCTTGTAGAGTGCTCTTCCTCACTATCTGAAGAGGAGGAATGTGAGTGTGCTTACACGCGACAGGAGAAACAGGTTAGTTTTGGGAGTGACATGAAGAGAAGCGGATGTTGACGTCACAGCGAACGCTGGAGATTATCGACAGGCCCTTAGAGGAGAGAATTGTTTCGTGGGATTGTTGGAGCTCTCGCGGCCCCTAGCGTTTCTGCGCTTGCCAACGTTTATAATAGCGGTATTCTCAACTCGACGTGCGAATTGCCTTAAAATGTTAAAATGTTATCGAAGGTGGCTTAAGAGCGCTTAAAGGATGACAAAAAATGACGTGTCACCTATTGTGTTGTTGATTTTGTTGGGCGTAGGCCGAGATGCACAGAGTTAAGCAGGTCACGTTCATATTTGCTTCAGGCCACAAAGGTGGGGGATCGCCGTAAAGGCAAGGAAAGTCCGACAAAAATATTAAATAATAATATTACTGTACTACGTAGTTTTTACTCTGATTATAGTTTATTATTGTGGAAATGTACTTTTTATTGAGATGATTAAAACCAAACATTTCTCAATGTTCTCTTGATGTAAACGTGTTTTCAGTTATTATGGTATTTTGACAGACAGACAGACAGACAGACAGATAAATAGATAGATAGATAGATAGATAGATAGATAGATAGCACCCCGCCGCGATGGTCTAGTGGCTAAGGTACTTGGCTGCTGACCAGCAGGGCGCGGGTTCGAATCCCAGCTGCGGCGGCTGCAATTCCGATGGAGGCGGAAATGTTGTAGGCCCGTGTACTCAGATTTGGGTGCACGTTAAAGAACCCCAGGTGGTCTAAATTTCCGGAGCCCTCCACTACGGCCTCTCTCATAATCATATAGTGGTTTTGGGACGTTAAACCCCACATATCAATCAATAGATAGATAGATAGATAGATAGATAGATAGATAGATAGATGCTTTTGTCTGAATCTGTAGAATTCCAGCCCAGCCTCCTAGATTTCCCTTCCCTGCCGGATTATCGGTGGTCACTTGAGAAACTGCCGTCGTCGGAACTATGGTGGTGGCGCCACTTAAGTAGGGGTGCCTTCAAGTTTTTACGTTTTTGGAGCTTATATGCAACAAAAATTATGTAAAAAGGTTTTAAAAGGGCGTAAACGTAATTATAATTAACCCTACGTAAGTGGCGCTGCCCTAAATGACAGGCGTTTTGTACTCATTCAGCAGGCAACTCCTTCAATACAAGGCATAGCCTTCGAAATTAGCAAACTCCTAAATTGCTGATTTCAATGGCCAAGTACAAGAACCCTTACTCCTTCGTAGGTAGTGCCGCCATAGATGACGGGTGTTTCGCGCTCATCCGGCAGGCAAGGTAAATCTAGGAGGCTGTCCTTCCAGACAATCTCACTGCAGCGTCCACGTTAAGCCCAAAACATATCGCGACCGAATTGCCGGCCAGCTATAAAAAATGCAAAGCACAAGCTTCCAGGAAACCGACACTGCCACCCAGAATCAGCTAAAGAAGTAATAGCGCAGCCGCTAAAGACGCAATCTCTCAAAGAAGAGGTAAAAGTTTGAGAAGTATCTAGGGGATCTGGGGCAAAAAGAACGTGGGACTAAAGGCGCCACTTATTTTTGGACTCGCGGCAGCTTGCCCAATTCCTGGATATTAAAGAGGAGAATAAGAAAGAAAAAAGCTTCCCATGAAGAACATGCGAAGAATGAACTCGTGATGAGCACCTCAGAAGTATTGTAGTAGACAAAATGAAACGAGAGAGGCTAAGCGTTGAGTGTGAGAGGCAAACTCTAGCACCAACTCTTGTGGGATAAGACCAATACAGGAAAGAAAAGAATTTTGGGGCCGCTTTTGTTCATGACTATAAAGGGGTGAGTAACAAGGAGAGCGCCACCGAAAGAGAACACATAGCTTGGAACTACTTTTAAAGAAATAACGCCCGCCCAGACGGTGGTGCATGTGCCTTTTTTTGTGTGTGAGGGAGGGGGGGTATTTTGACTTTAGCAATTTCTTTAAGCTCTGTGTGATCTGTGACTTAGCTGCGGCTGAGCGAAAAGCAATGGACCCGCATGAATTGGTGAATGCGCGGTGGTGGTGGTAAAAAACATTTATTTCAGAAAAAGTCTACTAGAGAGTGCCGACGTGGCGCATCGGCATGCAAGAGTGGCCAGACCCTATTCCGGGACGCGAGTGGAGCTGGAAGCTGCCCGTGTGCGCTCTACCAAGGAGCGTTGCGCAGCCAAGGTAGAGCAGCCGAGCAGGTGCTCCTCCCAAGCCTCTCCAGTTGGGATAGGAAAAGGGGATGAGAAAGGGACGAGATTAACTGGGCACGATGCTACGACGTGATATGTGTCGTCGAGGACATGACAGGTCAAGCAGGTGCCATTGATTTCAGGCAAAAAGTGCCTGCTGACCGCCAGACTGATAAAGGTGTTCGTCTGCAGGCGGCGTAGCAGTCGTTCGTCCGCTTTCTCTCCGGGTAGAGGTGGGTCCGGGTAGAGGGGGCGCGAAGCCCAGTATTAGGCCAAAATTTCGCGAAAGCGTGTCAGGTTGGTGTTGCCAGATTCCGTTTCGTACAAGGAGGGGCAACGGCCCGGATAGGAGAAGCGCGGTCAGCGGCATTCGCCGCCTCGTTGCCGGGCAGGCCCGAGTGGCCTGGGGTCTACACTATACGAATGGAATGAGGGTTGAAGCGCCAAAAGGCTGCCTGAAGTAGGCGAGCCGCCAGCGGGGCAATGGAACCCTGAAGGTACTGAGAACAGGCCGAGCACGGGTCCGTCAGGATGGTGCGTGAGGCAGGGTGAGAGGCGGCCAAGTTATGGCAACCTCTTCAGCGTACGTTACTGTGCCTTCTCGAAAGGACAGGCCTTCGACGTGTTTGCCCTCTGTAATCACGGCCGCCATGAAGTGACCCGAGGATTGATTGATATGTGGGGTTTAACGTCCCAAAACCACTATATGCTTAATAGAGACGCCGTAGTGGAGGGCTCCGGAAATTTCGACCACCTGGGGTTCTTTAACGTGCACCCAAATCTGAGCACACGGGCCTACAACATTTCCGCCTCCATCGGAAATGCAGCCGCCGCAGCCGGGATTCGAACCCGCGACCTGCGGGTCAGCAGCCGAGTACCTTAGCCACTATACCACCATGGCGGGGCGAAGTGACTCGAAGAGGAGAGACCCGAGACGTGCATGTAGAAAACACCAGAACGATCGGAGTGTCGCGTATCAAGGGCCGCGGTGTACGCTAGTCTACGGCCAGGATGGAGGTCGGGGTTCATAACACGCGGTAGAGGTTCCACCCATAGGTTTTGACGTCAAAGCTCTTGTACCGGCTGCAGAGGGTCTTGGTCAGATATCAGGTCAAGGCAAAGTCTGCGTAATAGACGGCGCCCTGAAGTCGTCTGCGACAGTTGATTGATTTGGTTAACGCAATGAACGTCGCGCATCTCTGCAAAGGTGTTGTGTACCCACAGAGCCACGAATCGGCGGTTGGAGGTTGCAATAGGTAACTCAATAAACAATTGTATCGGGCCAGTTGGTAAGGATCCATCTTGCTAGGAAGCGCAGCCACTATTACAAAGAACACACAACACAAGCGCTTAACTTCATCTTAACGTTTATTGCAAACAAATACGGAATGCAACGATGTATTCAAGCAACAAAGGCATTGCTACGATAACGCGTGATACGACTTGACCGAGATTATAGGACGGGAAAGCGGCCGTCGGCTTCAATTAAATCAACAGTTTTAGTAAGTGACTTAGTGAATGAGTGTATGAGTGAGTGAGTGAGCGAGCGAGTTAGTGAGTGAATGAACGAGTGGGTGAGTGGGTGAGTCAGTAAGTGAGTGAGCGATTGAATGATTGGGTGAGTGAGTGAACGACCATGTGTATGGGTGAGTGAGTGAGTGAATGAGTGAGACTTTGGCTGTAATGCCTGTAGCCTTTCAGAGCAGTTCAATAAGTCGCCTGCATTGAGGTTCCCTCGCAACATACGTGGCCGTTTGAGCTGAAAACTGGGATAGCATGATTCATTTTAGCCACTAGTTATACTCCGCTAATAAACAGGTTACTCGGTCAGTCAGTGAGCCACTTTAATGGTGAGTGAATGAAAATGAGCGATTGAGAGAATCTCATGTAACAGGCGGGACAGAGAACATTGGTGCTAGCGCTGAAATATAGTATTTCTAACCAACAATTTATTTTTCGTAAGATAAAAAGAAAATATGTCTCTTCTGGACAACTATGCGGTGGGCCTTTTTGTTATGCCATTAATAACCGGCAAAACGCAATCCTAGTTACAGCATCTCTTTTTTTTCTAACCTAAGTAGATTCCGAGTTGTCAACCATGCTTTGATTAATTTTTCTGGATAAGGCCGTTGGTATCTATGAATAAACGTGCAACAAAGTGATGGATTGGGAAATAAACCGTTGAAATAACTTCGGCATTCAGAAACTGAGAATGGCGAATATAGCGTAGAGAAAAAAAAACTGTTGTGCAGGTACGCTCGTTAGCGGATTAAATACAGCTGTACAGACCGAAGAAAACGGTGCAAAATAAGTGGAACTGACTGACACGTGACCACAGAGAAATCTCAGTATGCTGGAGCGAAATGTATGCCAAGATGCACAAGAGCTGATGAACTACGCAAAGGAGTCTTCTTCATAACGCGTTACGTTGAATGTTTAATAAATAAACTGCATAAATGTGCGCACAGCATAAATGCTCTTTTGAGCCTCCTCATGGAATCGACGTTGCGTGGTAACCAGAGGTTTAGATATCACATGACGTAGGGCTCTGCAAAAATGAAGCGAGAGTAGAAACACAGGATGATACTAAAGGGGACGCAAGAGAAGGCGCGGTTCCCCAGCATTAAAGCCAAGGTAAGCTTTAGCCAACAGAAGGCAGCGAAAAAGAAAATGATTCTCTTGCGAGTCGCTTTCTGCATATAAGTGGTCTTGAAGTAAAATCTTGTGTCTAGCCAGTGCCTAAGTTTGCATTCTCTTTATTCCTTCACCTACTGCATCTCCGTTTTGATGGTGCAATGTAGCAACAAGCTAAACAGCTGCCATTCCATGAAAGCAAAAAAAGTTCATCTCGGGCAATCTTTGAATGGGAATAGTCTGACAGATGCCTACCGTTAAGTGTTATGTAGCATTGACTTTTGGGTTGCGTTGCACTATGTTTAAACATGGTAAACACATATCAATATTTACGTAGTGTCTTATTATTATAATATTCATGTATCCCCTTCATTCGTTCTTCCGTGCTCCTGGTGCTGCGGAGTGTCTAAAATCTAAATCCATCTTTGTTGTTTCTGTATAACAGGATATAAACACTGCACCCGCATTTCGATGAGGACATTCAACAACATCTATGAATTTGGCATAACAACCATTCTGGGAACATTGAGAGGTCCAAATGAATCCGGAAAATTCCGCTACCTATGTCCTCAATCGTACTGCAGTTACCTAAGAAATTATGATTACTGTATAATAAAAATCACGTGCCCAAGTCGACAAGGGCAAGCAATTATGTTTGCCATCAACGCATTAACGATGCGGGCTGCTGGAATCAACCGAAGGTTAAAAGGAAACACAGCAGCGGAGGAAAGGGGAAACGTAAACCGAGTGCTCGCAATCTTCATCAATGGGCTCCCTCGTTGGAGCATCACACTGGGCATGCAGGAGTGGTCATTTAATAGCAGTTATTGCCGGGCGGAACCCGGGTACATCTCCTTTTACCTCACACAGATTACACGTCGGCCTGCTCTAGGCATCCCGTACATGTGTTCCACAGAGGCGAGTCCGTTTGGCCCATCTTTGTCAATGTTTATGCCGCTGGGCCATTCGTCCAGATTACTTGTCCGTATGAAGCCCAGTCTCTTTTTGCCCTGCTTATTACTCTTCGCTGTGGCCCCCGACCACTGCACCTGCGCGCTGGAAATAAGGGTTTTCACGCTTGTGTTTTTTTTTTCGGTCCCGTTTCGTGTAGCAAGCGCCGATGTTGCTCCAACAAGCGTCGGTTCGTTGCGGCCTGCAACCGCGCACGGGCCAGGTTGCCAGCCAGATACGTACAGAACGGAGATGAGCGTATGAGGAGGAGCAGAAACGGGGAACGGTGCACTCCGATAGTTCTACTGTTTGTTTTATTTTTTTCTCTTTGCCACCAAAAGACTCTTAGAAACCCGAGCAATACTGACCCTGATCTTGTGGTCGATTATGGTCGCGCGTTAATGTTGCCCCGTTTGCCGTTATAGTGTAATCGTCTATAAGGTGGTCGTCTCATCTTGGTTGTATTTGTGCCTCCGGCTCCGTACAATATTTTCGATTCGAGACCACGTCGTTAGTGGCGCCTGCGTATTTTCTCCGTTCGTTTACGGAGAATGGCTCGTTTCTTGTTGGTGCTGGTGCGGTTTCACCCTACTTTGCATCCGTGTTCACATTGCCTTAGAATGTCGTGTTTTACGAATCGTGCATACAACATGTACTTACTATGAAGTAATTACCAACAAAACAGATTACCGGGTCTTAGCACTTGAAATCGGTGTTACAGGTGACTTCAGAAATATCAGCACACGCACGAGGACGCCTAATGTTTTGTCAGGTTAGCTAGGACCCCATCGTTATGCAAGTGTGGCTGTGAATTTTATGAAAGGCAACATGTGAGCGTGTGCCAAGCAACCTCATGCGGTACCTGTGGCGCGGAGCAGTGGCGAAATGTGAAAATAAAACGAGAGAGTCATGTCATTCCTTCACTGCCTACCCTACTATCAGGAATGTGTTTACTTTTCTTACGCTAGTTTATATATCCATAGTTGGTTGGGCCCTTTTAGCGAACAACGATCGTTTTATATTAGGACTGTTGCTATTACAGCTTTTGCAGCAACACAAAGGAGCTAAGAAAAGAAGAAAAACTGCACGAAGAACTGTGAGCAATAGAAGGAAATGCGTTGCTCCCTTCTTTTGGTTTAATAGTTTCAGAAAGAACAATACTTCAACGTTTAAGTTGTACTCATTTAGTAATCAGTGCTGTGTAGAAAATAATGTTCAGGATGCATCCATTCTTTGTAAAGCCCCCTTTTCACTATGCGAGCACATTTCGTACACATATCGTTCTCTGTTGTTCTTTTTTTCCTCTCTTTCTTTGCTTCCTGTATTTTTCTCTTATTTTTTCTTATATTTTTATGTATTTCTTTAGTTCCCTCTTTTTGTTGCTTTCTGCCCATTCTTCATTCGTTATTTTCCCTCTCTTCATCGTCACTTCCCTATCGCACCTCACTGCAGTAACTACACAAGGCTATGGTACACGCTCTTTTACCGTCTGTGCATGTTGCAGAGAAACGCATTGGCAATAATTTCTTCAACATCGTGCCTAAATAGAATGGGGACTAACCTAAAAGATATATTTCAGCAAATGAAAATTCAGCCAGAGAGAGAGAGAGAAAGAAATGGAGAGGAAAGGCAGAGAGGTTAACCAAATGTCAGCCAGCATGTTACTTGCATTGGTGAAGGATTCATCCTCACCGTCATTCTAGTGTTTCACTGGTAGCGATTTTTGGTAGGGAAAAAAATGTTTCTCTTTTCTGCAGTGTCTCTTTTTTACGCTCTTCTTTTTTCGTTATGTGGTCCATGAGAGTCATTGCATCCTGCTCTGGACAAACCGGTGTATGCAGCGCTTCTGCAGAGGGCTGCAAACTTGGAGCACAACAGCTGTTCTGTAAAAAAAAAAATCTTTTCTTGCAGGTGGTAGGTCTCGGCGTCTTTCGCCACACTGTGTTAAAGCTACCGTCCACCCTGGGCTTGTGCCTTAACGTGAGAAACTAGTAGGTGTAAAGAAGAGGAAGTACTCCGGCGCAGAGGCAGCAGCATCGAGTGTGCAGCAGCAGCTCGAGCTCGGAAATTGCGGCTGGTGCATCGCCTTCCAAGCCTTTTAAGCACCAACCTTTCTGCTTAATAAATCTCCTTTATAATTGGTGGAGACGTGCCGGGTACCGTCCCTTACACCTTCCCGCTACCATCCTGGAACTCCGTTCTCGACGGCTACCTTCTGCTATGCCGGACGCCGATCAGCAGACGCTTCCATCTCTTCCGGCCACCTGTCCAGGCAGTGTTCCTCAGCGGGAGCCTCCAATCTTCAGTGGAACAGATGACAACGACGTTGAAGAGTGGCTCTCGACTTTCGAACGGGTGAGCGCTTTAAACAGATGGATGGACGCGGACAAGTTGACACGCGTTTCGTTCTATCTCGCGGGTGTAGCCAGCCTTTGGCTTAGAAACCACCAGGCAGACGTCCGAACGTGGCCGCAATTTAAAACGTCGATTGTAGCAGTCTTCGATCGACCTGCCGTCCGAAAACTTCGTGCCGAGCAACGTTTACGCACACGCGCACAAGAAACGAATGAAACCTTCACAAGTTACATAGAGGACGTCGTCGATTTGTGCAGACGCGTGAACGCCGAAATGACGGAAGCTGAAAAATGTAAGCACATCCTCAAAGGAATTGACGACGACGCTTTTCAAATGCTCTTGGCGAAAAGCCCGACCACTGTTAACGACGTAATTAGCCTCTGCCTAAGCTACGATGAATTGCGGAAGCAGCGAGCTCTGACAAGACGTCCTCCAGTGCACGATTTGGCATCGCTGTCTAGTGTGATCAGTGGTCATGACCACGCGTCACTAATAGCCGAAATAAAAGCATTTGTCCGCGAAGAAGTTGCACGACAGCTTTCCTTGGTGCCTTTCACACCAGAAGCTACCACAACTTTACCATCGTCTCTACGTGACGTCATTCAAGGAGAGGTCGCCGAGGCCTTACCAGCTGCTCGCGAGCCTAATCTTGTGGCTGCTCCTCTCACCTACGCCGCGGCTGCAGCCATGCCAACTCGCAAGGCGCCTGCGCCTCCGTTCCAGCCTCGCGCGAGCTATCCCCCAGCTCCAGTTCACTGGACCAGCACTAACACCGCCAACCCGTGGCGCACCCTCAATAATCGCCCGATATGTTACGCTTGTCGATACCCCGGACACGTCGCAAGGTATTGTCGCCGCCGGACGCATATCACCAATGAAAACCGCCGTGAGCCTTTCTTCCCGCTTGACTCCAACGCGCGATACGGTTCCTCCACTCCAATGCCAGCCCGCTACCAGGACGACCACCGCCCTCGGCCGGGACGTCTTCGCTCGCCCTCTCCACGCCGCCGCTCGCCTTCTCCTATGTGTCGACGGCCTGCACCTAACGAGGAGGAAAACTAGACGACGCAGTTCCTGAGGCAAGAACTGCGCAAGTTTCGGTTTGCCTAAGTCCTCATTTGTCACCTACCAATGTTATTGATGTGTTCGTCGAAAATATCCCTACTGTCGCTCTTGTAGATACCGGTGCAGCTGTTTCGGTTATAGATGCTGGATTTTGTCGCTCAATTCGTAAGGTTACGACGCCTTTCTCCGGATTATCGCTTCGCACAGCCAGTGCTCAACCTGTTCAACCGACCGCAGTATGTACAGCAAACGTGACAATTCAGGACGTTCTGTATACGATAGAGTTCATGGTTCTTTCATCATGCTCCCATAATATTATTTTGGGATGGGACTTTTTGTCGCGTCATAACGCCGTAATCGACTGTGCTAGGGCTGAGGTCGAATTTTGCTCACTGGATGACCAAGCGTCCGTCGACACCCAGTTTGCCGCTAAACTTGTCGTTAGCGATGACACCTACATCCCTCCATGCTCTTTTGCGTTCGTGCCAGTTTCATGCAGCGCCATATGTGACGGCACGGTCTTCTTCACACCATCTCCAATATTCGTCGCCCGAAGAGCTCTCCCCCTGCCTTTTGCTGCTCTCGATCTTGTAGAAGGGTCAACCACAATGCCAATTTATAATCATGAGCCGTCGTCTTTATCCCTACTTTGTCGCGAGTGCCTTGGCCACGTCGAGACAATCAGTTCTTCCAGAATTATATCCGTCCCCGATGAGGTGCCTTCTACCTCCGTCTGTGAACTGGCTGTCGTCTCAGCGCCTGACTCAACGTCGGCAAACATATTTCAACCATTCATCGCTGCAGATTTGACATCTTCGCAGCGTTCACAACTCCTCACCATTCTTGAGAGCTACCGCCACTCTTTCGACGTTGAACAAACATCTCTCGGCCGTGCCTTAGCAGTAGAACACCACATCGACACTGGGTCCCACTCAACGCTGCGACAACGACCATATCGCGTGTCCGCTACAGAACGCCGCGTCATTGCTGACCAAGTAGACGACATGCTTCGCAGAGGCGTCATTCGACCTTCACAGAGCCCATGGGCGTCTCCGGTGGTTCTCGTCAAAAAGAAAGACGGTTCTATTCGTTTCTGTGTCGATTTCCGGCGATTGAACAAGATCACGCTGAAGGATGTCTATCCACTACCGCGCATTGATGATGCTTTAGACAGTTTGCAGGGTGCCGAGTTCTTTTCCTCGTTAGACTTGCGGTCAGGCTACTGGCAGGTGCCTATGGCGGAGGCCGATCGCCCCAAAACCGCTTTTGTCACGCCAGACGGCTTATATGAATTCACCGTCATGCCCTTCGGACTTTGCAATGCACCTGCAACGTTCGAACGAATGATGGACAACATCCTGCGTGGACTAAAATGGAAGATATGCTTGTGTTACCTCGATGATATCGTGGTCTTCGCCCCTAACTTTGACACACACTTACGTCGCCTTCAGCACGTCCTTACTTGCCTAACTAACGCCGGTTTGCAATTAAACCTCAAAAAATGTCAATTTGCCATGCGTCAACTGAACATTTTGGGCCACGTTGTTTCCAAGGAAGGTATCCTCCCGGATCCCGAGAAATTGCGAGCTGTTACGGCGTTTCCTAAACCTGCCACCATCAAAGAACTTCGAAGTTTCATCGGCTTCTGTTCGTATTTCCGGCGATTCATCCGAAACTTCGCGTCTATTATATCACCTCTCACGCAACTTCTCAGCAGCTGTAAAGAGCTCTTATCGTGGTCCCCTGCCTGCGACGAGGCTTTCACCACCCTGCGACGGCTTCTTACGACGTCACCCATTCTACGCCATTTCGATCCTGAAGCTCCAACTGAAATCCACACCGACGCCAGTGGTGTAGGCCTGGGTGCTGTGCTCGCACAGCGTAAACCGGAACATCAGGAATACGTCGTGGCATACGCTAGTCGCACACTTACCAAAGCGGAGAGCAACTACAGCGTCACAGAAAAGGAGTGCTTGGCCATTGTGTGGGCCCTTGGAAAGTTTCGCCCATATCTATATCGTCGTTCTTTTGACGTCGTGACCGACCACCACGCGCTGTGCTGGCTTTCGACGTTAAAAGACCCATCTGGCCGCCTCGCTCGCTGGGCGTTGAAAATTCAAGATTACGACATACGCGTGGTTTATCGGTCAGGACGGAAGCATGCTGACGCCGACGCCCTTTCCCGTTCCCCCTTGCCCCAGAATGCCACAGCTGACTCCGCTTGCGATTCCACATTGTCATCGCTTGACTTTGACTCCATTGCTATCGAACAACGCAATGACCCGTGGACTGCGTCTCTCCTCAATCATCTCTCCGACACTTCTGAACTCCCAAAGACGCGAACGTTTCGGCGCCAAGTTCCACACTTCTCGATACGTGACACGCTTCTCTATCGACGCAACTACGCACCAGAGAGATGCAAGTGGCTGCTCGTCGTTCCACGAACCCTGAGGTCGCAAATTTGTTCCTCTTTTCACGCTGACCCACAATGTGGCCACGCAGGAGTCTTCAAGACCTACGAAAGGCTTCGACATCGCTACTACTGGCGTGGCATGTATACCTTCGTTCGCAACTTCGTCAGCTCTTGTGCCGAATGTCAGCGCCGAAAATCTCCACCACACACCTCCGTCGGTGAACTGCAGCCTTTACCCTGCCCTTCCCGACCCTTCGAACGGGTTGGAATAGATATTTATGGGCCACTCCCATTGACTCCGACTGGCAACAGGTGGATAACAGTTGCTATCGACCACCTAACGCGCTATGCTGAGACCGCTGCTCTTAAAACGGCTACAGCACAGGAGGTTGCCACTTTCCCACTGCGTCATTTTGTGTTGCGTCATGGAGGCCCTCAAGAACTCCTCAGTGACCGCGGCCGCGCCTTCTTGTCCGAGGTCATTGAAAAATTGCTCGCTGAGTGTGCTATTGTACATAGCACATGTACCGCTTACCACCCACAAATCAATGGGGCTACCGAGCGCTTTAATCGTACTCTCGGTGACATGCTATCTATGTATGTGACGCCTGACCACTCTAACTGGGACTTAGTTCTCCCATTCATTACATACGCCTATAATACGGCAACGCAAGCGACAACAGGCTTCTCCCCTTTTTGCCTCCTCTACGGCCGTCACCCCTCCCACACCATTGACACCATTTTGCCCTATCGACCAGACGCGTCCGAGTGCCTACCGATCTTGGACGCCACCAAACACGCAGAAGAGTGCCGCCAGTTAGCTCGTCGCTTTACCTGCGATGACCAAAACAGGCAAAAAGCAATTCATGATGCCCAGACCTCAACTCCCGTTTTTCTTCCGGGTTCTCTTGTATGGCTGTCAGTGCCGCATCGCACACCAGGGCTCTCTTCCAAACTTCTGCCAAAGTACGATGGGCCATATCGTATTGTCGAACAAACTTCGCCAGTAAACCCCCTCATTGAGCCTCTTACGCCACCATCAGACTTGCGACGCTGCAACCGCGAGGTTGTACACGTCCAGAGGCTTAAGCAATACCACGGTTCAACGCCGCCTGCCCAGGACTAAGCCGCCAGGATGGCTCATTTTTTTTTCCCCGTGGGGCCATTGTAAAGAAGAGGAAGTACTCCGGCGCAGAGGCAGCAGCATCGAGTGTGCAGCAGCGGCTCGAGCTCGGAAAATGCGGCTGGTGCATCGCCTTCCAAGCCTTCCAAGCACCAACTTTTCTGCTTAATAAATCTCTTTTATATAGGTTACATCATAGTCACGTGATAAGTGAGCATTTTGTTTGCTGGGAATATGCACTGCCTGGCTCTGAATTCGGGAGTCGTCATACATTGCTTCCTTCGTCGTATTGCGCGAGTGCTCCGAAAATCTAATTCTCGGAATAGATTTCCTCCGTGAGCATGGAGCCGTTATTAACCTTCGCGACCTGCTCATAACGTTCTCTGACGACCGTACAGCCAAACAAAAGAATGCAGCTGCGCAGACCACAACACTTCGAATTTCTGATGAGACCATCGCACTTCCGCCGCGAGCCAGTATGTGGGTAACTGTGGAGAGCGACTGCGACAACAAGAATAGTGGCATCGCCGAAACTAACCTTTTGGTGCTCTTTGCTCGGTAGATTTGTGTCGTGCGCACTATCATTTAACTGAAACATCGGAGGACTCGGCTTCTGATCACGAATTTCAGCGGCGAATACCAACACTTGGCAAAGCGAACAGCGATCGCGAAATTTGATGCCATTGATGACAAAGAATGTTCCAATATCGCCCCGGTTACCACTGCCGCCGAATGTGACACTGCATTAGCCAGTACAGTTGACGTGAATTGCTAGCTATTCTCTGCGCATTATTAACATATACGCATAATTTTAGTACGCATAGTGACTGCTTTGCGTCCACCTTCAAAATCAAGCAGAACCCAACTGTGAAGCACCACATTGTAACGAACCCTACCGAACGGCCTGTACGACAGTACGCCTAATGCGCGTCGGAAAAAGAACAAGAGGCAATACGTTGTCAGGTAACACAGATGCTGGATGATGACGTCATCATACCTTCGAACAGTCCATGGCTGTCGCCCATCGTACTTGTTAAAAAAAAGACGGCACTCTTCGATTTTGCGTGGATTACCGAAAGCTCAACAAAGTGACAAAGAAATATGTCTACCATCTCCCACGCTTAGATCACTAACTGGATTGACTTCGGCTTGCCCGATATTCCTCAATAGATTTGCGCAGTGGTTACTGGTAGATTGAGGTCGATGAATGCGACAGGGAAAAACAGCGTTCATTACTCCTGATAGCCTCTACGAATTCAAAGTGCTACCGTTTGGACTGTGCTCTGCACCGGCCAAGTTCCAAAGGATGATGGACACCGTGCTGTCCGGTCTGAAGTGGGAATACTGCCTCGTCTATTTAGACGACGTCGTCGTTTTTTCTAAAACATTTGAGCAACATTTACAACGACTGCAGTCCGTCTTCGTCACTATTCGATCCGCAGGCCTATCCCCTGAAACGGTGAAGTGTCATTTTGGCTACGAGGAACTAAAGATCATGAGCCACCTTGTCAGTCACGATGAAATACGAACAGACCCAGAAAAGACCATGGCCGTTGCTGCATTTCGTCCCCCTTTGAACAAACGGTATTTGCGTCAATTTTCGGGTATCTGAGCATACTACAGGCGCTTTGTGCAGAACTTTGATAACATCGCTAAAACCCTTATCCGCTTAACGAAGGAAGATACTCCTTTTGTATGGGGTCCAGAACATAGAGCTGCTTTTTCCAATCTTCAACAGCGCCTCCAGACTGAGCCCTTACTAAGGCACTTTGATGAAGATGCTGCCATCGAACTGCACACTGACGAAAGCAACATCGGTCATGGGGCAGTGCTTGTGCAGTGGCAAGACGGCGCCGAACGTCCAATCGCTTATGCTAGTCGCTTTCTGTCTTCTGCGGAAACTACCCACTCGACCACGAAGAAGGAATGCCTTGCTGTTATTTGGGCGATATCAAAGTTATGACAATATCTGTATGGACGTCCATCCAGAGTAGTTACCATCATGCCCTCTTTTGGCTGCCCAATCTCAAGGACTTTTCAGGGTGTCTCGCGAGGTGGAGCTTGCGCCTTCAAGAGTTGGAGGTTACAGTCGTCTACAAGTCTGGCCGCAGGCACACTCATACCGATTGCCTTTCGCGCGCTCCCTTCGCGACGACATTGAGCGATGATGATACAGATGGCCATTTAATTTGCGCAGTCAGTGAATCTGACTAGCCCAATAACAGCAGAATGATTCAGAGCTTCAACAACTAATCAAATACCTTGAAGGCCACAGCTCGAGTCCACCATCGGCATTTGCACGTTCAGAGTCATTTTGTCTCCGCAACGACATCCTCTACAAAAAGAACTTCGAACGTTGTGCGACTGAATACCTCCTTGTGGTCCCACCAGGGCTATGTGCTGACATTTTATCTGCCAGCCACGACGAGACTTCCTCCGGTCACCTAGGATTCACACGTATTCTTGCCCGGATTCGGACTCATTACTAATGGTCAAAGCTCACCCAGGATGTCAAGCATTACGTTAAAACGCGTAATCATTGCCAGCGCCGTCAAGTCCCACCTGCGCGCCCTGCAAGTTTATTGCAGCCTGTAGCACCACCGTCACAACCATTTGAGCGAATCGGCTTGGCCTTGCTTGGGCCCTTCTCGAACTAAGAGGATGGCAACCGCTGGATCGTAGTCGCTGCTGACAATTTAACAAGGTACTGCGAAACGAAAGCCCTACAACAAGGCACCGCCAATGAGATTGCGTATTTTTTCATGAACAACATCGTCCTTGCCATGGAGCGCCAACAGTTCTTATCACTGGCCGTGGAACAGTCTTTACAGCCCAACACATGCAAGACGTCGTGAGACTTAGTCGAATAGCTCATCGCAAAACGACCGCATACTATCCACAAACCAATGGTCTGACGAAGAGATTAAGCAAAAGGCTCGCTGACATGCTATTCATGTACGTCGATCGCGATCACAAAAACTGGGATGAAATTTCGCCATACGTAACGTTCGCTTACTTCAATGCGGTTCAAGAAACTACAGGTTTCACTCCTTTCCGGTTGCTTCACGGTTGCTTCATGCTGTATTGTTCCAATTAATATTAATTTTTTTTCAATTATTGGTCCAATTATTAATAATTTCGCTACTATTATATTCATGTCATTAAGTTATTACAACTTCTCGACCCTTTTCAAATGTTTATTTTGTGGTGTTAGCGGCGTGGTATATTGTTTACACTCAATGTATTTGTATTAAAATTTCTTAACGGGCCTCCAGGCACATGAATAAATACGCCAATATAAACGGTGGAAACAAAATTTTCCTTTCAAAGAACAAAATGTGGGCGATTATAGCGTTAAACTATCTCTCGTTGGTTGCTTTCGAAATGCTCGTTAGCTGTATATGATTGGTCTAAACTGTCTTTATGATGCACACAGCACCAGCTTGATACACGAGACAACAAATTACGCAAAAATGACCCATCACGTAAAGACCACTTATGTACCACGTAAAAAATAAAAGAATAAATGATTTTCGATACTGCATATTGTTTGCCATCGGTTATTCGGCATTTAAAATTTTCTGTGTGCCACTAAATCGCCTGCTTGTTAGTTGCCGCCACGAAGCCGGGGAGCATCTCTTTTTAAGTGGAATTCTAGTAGTAGCTGCCAATCACATTAGCAGCGGCTGCTTATAGCAGCTGGCGAGAGGGATTATGAGTTTAATAAAACATTTCCGTTTTCAGCATAACAGTATTTTGTTGTTTGTGCGCGTATACATTTCTGTGAGCTCATAATTGCTGCGAGAAAAAGGAATAGAAAAGAAGTGGTTCTAAGAGGGAAAAGGAGAGAAAAGTGAGCCTCGTAACTGTCTGAATCAGGGTGCGACACCTCCACAGTAGCTCACAAGGGATGGGGGTGATGAGGGATTAAAAGATTAGGGTTAAATATATATATAAGTTGAGAGAGAGACGCGCTGGGCCAGCGAGCGAGGAGATATGAGGGAATAGGAGAGATAGGAAAGATGGAAACACGGTCACAGGAGTCCGAGGACGGGGCACCACTTGCGAAAGCTCTTGTCGGCGTCATCAGACGGTGTAGGGCAAGTCCAGTAGGTCAGAGCTACGCTGTCGTAGGCGATCAGTGTCAGGAGATGACGTAAGGCCAGCCCAGTCGGCCAGAGCTACGCTGACGTCTAAGATCGCGAGGGCACAACCAGTCGGCACGGAATTCAGCGAGCGAATCAAGGAATAGAGAGAAATAAGCAGCGCTGTAAGCATGTGCGTCTTTACTGTCCGAGATGTATTTTTGGCTGTAAAAGACTATTCGAGTTTAGTAAAAACCAACTAGCCCGACTCTTGACTAAGCCTTCATGGTGCTAAACACCACGGTATTTCACTTTATCCCTGGTCCAGTGGGTCAAGTTGTAGGGCAAGCTAAAAAGCTGAGCTTCCTAATGCTTTAGTCGAGGCCACTTTGCAATCTGCCGCTATAGCTCCAAGTAACCATAAGAAAAGCTGATCAGGTTTATCGAAAACTAAATTGGAAACAGTTTTTGGCGTTTCAGTACGGAAAAACTTAAACATCAAAAATGATTCGTCACAGTCATCTCGCAACAGCTTCGACAGCAGTGGTGATGATATATCCTTTTCGAAGAAGATTATTTTCCGGAAGCAGCAAATGCTTTGACCAGCCCATAAAAAGTTTGCTCATTGGCATCCGTAACTGCATCAATGAGTCACAGTAGAATAAAAGCATGAATAAGTGATATAAATTACGGGGTTTTTGTCCAGCGCTTGCCTGTTCTGCAATACTACAGCACAAGACGCGAAAGCATCGCATAGGCGACACGCACTGCAAAGAGCGTACAAGTAAAATCATTACAGCAGAAATGTCGGAAAAATTTCGCTATATTGTTACATTCTCTCATAACATTTTCATTCTTTCGTAAGAATATAATTGAGTGATTACTGTTGTGATGGAAAACTTCGCCTTACTTGTTGGTTTCCCCAGCGTGCAGCCAAGAAAGACCATTGTCAAAAGTGGAGGAGCTCAGCCCCCCTCCCCCTTTTTTCAATAAGGGTTCGCACCCCCCTTGCCTTCCCGGCTGATACGCCTGCGGCACCGGGCATGCTTATGTGTGTTCCTGCCTCATCTTATGCGAGGGCAATGTGTCGTTATGATATGGAAGGTGTTCTTGAAGGATTTTAGCGACCGACGCTGAGTTAGTCGACGTCATTGTTAGGATAAAGGCAATGACCTCTTTGTTCTTTCTCGATTCATTCGGAGAGAGAGAAAATAGATGTTATGTCGTTGCAATAGGTAAAGCTTGGCTGTTGGCTCTGGTATATATACGCTCTGGTAATAGGTTCCGGTCGGCGCCGGCGTCTCTGGACGGATGCATCAAACTGAGTGGCCGCCGCTGCCGACTTCGTTCTTCCCGTCTGCACGACTTCACTAGTTTTCCCAAGTAGAAAGGGTCGGCCTCACTTAGTCGTTGAAATATGCGCGACGAGTTTCTTTCGTGGGCGGACGTGGCCATTCGCGGTACGACTGGCGTCTTCCTTCCCGACTAGCATCGCCATTCTTGCACTGCTCGTCTTCCTCGCAGCCTTTAGTTTTATGCATAATGCGTCATCGTGAATTGTCATACTCAACTTCGCAAGGAACCCAAACTATAGAAGATTTATTGGAAGCTGAAGTATTCACAAGTGAACGAAGTGACGAACTTTCAAGGGTACAAAGCTTGAGATAAATGTAGCCATATGGCAAGCGCACTGGTCCGTCTTGGTCACCTCTAAGCATGAAGTTGGAATCCGAAATGTGTTCGGTGATTATAAATATTGCGAGTGCATTACGGCGTTCTCTTAATATGAAAGACTGTGATCTGTGGTTCGCCTGTCGTGGTAACTACGTTTTAAGAGGAATCACTTTAGAATAGTGTCTGTTGGCGCTTTCAAAATCAATGTTATGTATGGGAAAATGAGAACTGATCATGCAAGCTGCGCAGGGTGTTCGCTTTCTCGCAGTCAAGTCAATCTGTAGGCTTATAAAGCAAACGGTCAGACAAGGTAGACTATAAAAATAAATACAAGTAAATGTAGGGACGTTGCGGAATATTTATTTCATTGCAATAATTCTATCAATGGTTATAGCACGAATGAAAAGTTCTTGAAAATATTTCGATCTGTCCTGCATGTCGATTGAAATTATTCGAAGCTTAGCGCTTGTCCTGTCTGTTTCTCTGGTGTTCTTGCTCGTGTTCGTTATAGCAACATGGTAGCATTCAGTGAATATATACCAATAAGCGCAGCTAAAGTGATTAACAAGTTCGAGTTAAGCTTGCGGACCAGGATAGCCAGGTTCCGGTACTTTCTGCGAATTTGGCTATTCGGTGCCAATTTGGCTATTTTTTTAGGCCGATGGCGGCGGAAAAATTTTCTTGGCTGCTTGACTCAATTTCGGCTGCTTTCTTGTCCGCTCAATTTGAGCCAAACTGTCAATATCAGGTAAGGTTGCAGCCACTGATGCTGGAGTATATGGTGTCAAAACAAGGCACTCAAAGCGGGCTTCAGACTGCGAAAATTGAACTTATTTCTTTATTTATTGCTCGTATTATGGATTTAATAGAAAGGCGTGGTGCTTTTGCCTGACTAAACGTAAGGGTCAATTATGGCGAGCTACGTTTTCGTGAAGACAAGTAGCAAAACACGCTCATGTGCTCGAATTGCATCCGGGTGTCTGAAGTAACTTAGCAGCGTGGCGTTTTGGGCTAGTTGAAAATTATTCCTCGTTTTTTTTTTGTACATTTGTCGTCTCTCTGAGCTCGCGCTATAACAACCGTCGGGTCTTTCAGCTACGGTTTATGGCGTATTTATAGAGCTTCTAGCGTTCATAAAATGTCACACTTCAGTGCTGTAGCATGACAATGTGTAGAAGTGAATCACCTACTTTCCTTGCCAAATCACAACTGTAGTGAAATTTACAAAAATGGTCGCGAAACGATTGCTTACACTGTGAAAGTCGAATCGACTATTTTTTCCGAGATGTTCGATTTGCAGATCGTACAGCGCTCACAGTGTCATCAGACATAGTGCGTGACAGGAGTTAACGCGAGGTTTCGAGTTGCGTTGAATTCACTTGAACTCGAAGGTATACTTTCGTAAACCACCTTTTCCTGGAAGGCGCTATAGTATCAAAGTCCGCATTCGGGAAAACGATGTATAGGCCGCAACTATTCGCCGTTATAACCAATGTAGCGAATTGTCATGTTCGGAACGTAAACGATTATGGACTATCGAGAATAATGTTTAGAGTTCCCCGATCGGCACAGGGTTCTCTATTAGGTGTGGGCTGCTGCACCTCAGCATCCTTTCTCCCCACTGCAGTGGTCTAGTCAGTGGATGAAAAGATAGAAATGAAGCGGTAATATGCTGCTTCTCACTGCCTGCCTTCTTTTCTCTGCTCTGTGAAAATTAACGCAGGCAGAGGACAGTTTTTGGAATCCAGCATCAAGCGTTGCCGACTGCCACTATCATCGAAAAGGTGCGTAGTTAACCTTGTCCAATGAAAAATGACGATACAGGTTCGACATAATAAACGAACGAGGTGTTGAATCAGCCCATCGCACCCCACCCCCCTGGAGGGCATGCCTATTATTTCAGCATAGGAATTAGCGGCGATCAGTGCGTAAGTATTAACACTCAAAATCATTATATCAAAGAAGGGTGGCTCTCTAGTTAGTACTGATTACGGAGCATCTCTGGGTGCCCAACCGTGCGGATCTCTTTCCTCAGCTGCCCAGAGTTCGTCACGAATCATTTAATCCACGCGCAAGAGTCATTACCAAAATTGATAACGAACCCGGAGCGCAACTTCCGTGCTGCGCCGGAGGGTGCATCGTGGAGATAGCCTTGATAAAAGCAGCTTATTAGTATCTACTTTTAATTATTTTGCTTGGCTCTAATAGATCGTTGCGTAAGTGCATATCCCAAATTCATTTTTGCTTTTTTCAAGTCACAGAGATACCGGGAACTCGGCCTATATTCACCGCATACGGTTGCTTTCAACTATAAACCATTTTCGTGTCTCGTTTGGCATCCCTTATCTAGTCATTAAGTGGAGATAGCGCTTCGTGATTAGCAGGAACTCTAACATTTCCTGCTGAATGAAGACGCGACAGAAGTTTCTAGCGATTCCAATTGATGGATGCGGTAAACGGTTTTTGCCGCTCGGAGACCTGCCAAACTTTCTCAGATGAACTTTGCAGCTGTACATATCGTGCGATTACGAACATGGCTCTTTGATCGATGATGTGCGTTTTACCGAACAACTATCGCTGGAAAATATCACCGTACATTTTGGTACATTAATACCATGCTGCTTTTGCCAGCTATTGCACGTCTCGCAAGTCCTGAGGCCTCGTGAATATTTTAATGATGTTCTTGAAGTTCGACTGCGAAGGAATTGAAGAAACACTGATAAGAAAATGAATTGAAGAGTTAGACTGTCTGGTTGTCAGACTGCGCTTGCTCGTGCGTGCTCTTTTCTTTCACGGTCCTCGTTGCATGCAAGAATGTTAAAACATGTGTAAGATAATGTTTAATTCTTCCAGCTTCCATTCATACCCGCTGCACCTGTATTCTTTCGTTTTGTGGGCAGGGCACGTTAGGGACTGGGTTTGTAGTTCACGTGGCGTCGTTCAAGTGGCACGACGCTTCAGGTAAAGCACTCAATACAGGCCATAACAAGGCGAGTGATGAAAATCCACGAATGGTAATCGCTGGGAGCCCGTGCTTCGCACTTCCTCAGATTTCACAGCTGTGGATCGACCAATCATTTTTTTTTTCATATTGTTCTTGATTTCGGAACAGCTTTCTTAATCCACCACGATGGTTCACAGGTTGTGGTGCTTTGGTGCTGAACCGACAGTCAACGGCTTGATCCTGGCCGTGGTTGTCACGTTTCGATAAAGGCAAAACGATATTTCAGCGCATGTTACGGAACACCAGGTTGTCTAAACAATATCTACGTCTTGGCATGTTAAACTGCGTGTAATGTTATCCAAATAGATCAGTTCACTTGCTTATCATGGGAGTGTGCACAGAAGAAGGTTACCGTCAACATTTTGCGATTTTCCATCCAAGACTCGACTACGATTTTTGCTTTCGAGCTCTTAATTGTTGTCTACATTCCAGTTATAGGATACGAACATTGCTGCTTAATGTTAACATCCAGCGTGAGCTGGAGAGTTCATGTGACTTCGCATAAAACAAAACTAAAAGAAGCAGACCCCCTAATGTTTTCTCAGAAGAGAAAGACAGTGTATTAGTCAGCACTACCGCGTACTAAAGACATATGAATAAAAAAAGATAAATGAACCATCGCTAGTTATACTGTCGCAAAAAGCGGAAATAGCCACCGTTAACATTACGTCACAAATAAACAACTGTTATTTTCGGTTTTGATGCTCATTACGAGAGATTGGTTCTTTCGTCGTTATGGATTTGCTGCATCCTACCATAGTCTAGAGTTGTCAGCAAGGGACGGCCTACTGCTCTTCCATAGTTGAGTACCAAGTGCTCAAAATCGTTAAACAATTTTTAAATGCAAAGCATTTCTTAGCGAACTTCAGCGACTTTGAGCGTATCTATCTATCTATCTATCTATCTATCTATCTATCTATCTATCTATCTATCTATCTATCTATCTATCTATCTATCTATCTATCTATCTATCTATCTATCTAGAGTTGTCAGAAAGAGACGGCCTACTACTCTCCCATAGTTGAGTACCAAGTGCTCAAAATTGCTAAACATTTTTTAAATGCGAAGCATATCTTAGCGAACTTCGGCAACATTGAGCGTATCTATCTATCTATCTATCTATCTATCTATCTATCTATCTATCTATCTATCTATCTATCTATCTATCTATCTATCTATCTATCTATCTAGCCGCTTACGACTTTTAGCTATCCTGGCCATTTGGATAATGATATCAACACCAAACTTGGTATGCTATAACATGACTGTATGGCGAGCATGAGTGACTTGTCATAACATGAAAATCATAACATAAATGTTATTATTTCATTATTTACATTTCATGGCCATGCAGCTCTTCCAGCGGTTTCGTTCACATGACATGTTGCAAACTTTGCATGGTATGACTAAACTACATGGCGAACACAAGGGCCAGACCCTACCATGACGCATGTCATGTAAAAACATGACTACAGGCCACGCTCATGGTGCGCTCGTGGCCATTTCAACAGCACATATTCCAAACTTGGTATTACAAGACGTGGATGGATGACGAAGGTATGTGACTGGTGCGATCATGATAATCATGAGGCGCGTGTCATGTACGAACATGACTACATGCCACACTCAAGGCACCGACACACTTCGTCGTGATCCGGTGCACGTGTGCGCCGGCATTCCTTTCGTCGAGTCACGAGGGCAATGCCACGCTAGGCGCCGATAAGCAGTCGCGCGTCGCGTTTCGTTGCTTTGACGCGTGCGCGTTTGAGCGCGCGCAGCGTTCCTTCGTCACGAAGACAGACGAGGTGCTGTCTGAGTAACGTCATCGGCGCGAAATGCAGCATGTCGCATTTCGCGCCGGTTGCCGCCGAGCCGCACTGACGGACGCTGGTCGCGCCGGTCACACCTGGCGTCAGACTATATAGAGTGCTGCGCGTTGTGGTGTCTTAGCGTCGCTGCGGCCAGCGTGGGTGCGCGTCAACGTTACGTAGGAGTATATTGGGCCGTTCAGAAAGCGCTAGTCGCCATTTCGCTACCTTCACATATACCAAATTAGGCATTATGGGGCGTGAATGAACGACCAAGGTAAATGGCGCTCCCAAACGTGGTAATCATGACATGAAAGCCATCTACGGCATAATTTACCTCCAACTCGTAATGCTGTGACGATTTTAAAGTGACATATCAACCTTCCCCATTCGTGCTTCGCATATCATTGATTCCCACTGTACGTGGAGTCTGCGAATTTTGTTTCCTAATCACAGTCTTCTTGCGAATGTTTCACACGTTTCACCTCTCGGGAGCACGTCTTAATCTCGAAAAAAGGAAGGCACTGTGCTTTCGAGTGCACATCGGAGAGTTCCCTGATGGTGTCGTCGTGCGTGCGAGTAAAACGCGTCTTCTCAATGTGTCGCACGGGACGGCTATATGCTCTCTCATTACAGAGTACCTAGTACGCTAAATCGTCACCCACTTTTTCTAAACACGCCTAACTATCGGTAGTGTCATCGGTAGCTATGCTTAGCAGCCACCTCTACTGCATAAAAGTAATTCGGGGCATCCATGTGCCACTGTGGCACCGCATAGTCGATACGCCATTTCGTGTCTTCATCTACGCGCGCCAACCTAACGAAGCGACATTGCAAAAAGACTTCCTGCACCCTGCCGTGATATAGTTGACCCGATGTACCTCACCGTAATGACTTCCTCCACTCAATCACTTCCAATTTGTGATGCGACAACTTTGATCTCCTTCCTTATCTCTTCTTTCGCCTCGTTTACGCTGCGAGAGTCAACGCATATCACTAGGCGGAAGAGCAACAATCGTATTGGAAAGGCCGAGGAAGAAAGTGAAATTGTAAGGTAGATATCTGCCTTAGGTAAGCGTTTAAGTGAGCCTTTGCATCCCTGTTTGACGAAATTATTTGTTTATCTATATACATTGCTCTGGAGATCATAAAGTGCTGGGAAACGCCGGCAACCTCGGCAACCGTTCAGTATATAGGAATAGAAAGTTCTGTGACCGTGAATTTAAATAGTACACCTTCGTTGCACCAATTTTCGAGGTCATTTGCGCTTCGTGACAAAAGTATCAAGAGCTGGAGCACTACGTGCCGACTGCGCATTGCTTGTGTTTCCGCCCGGTAACTTCCAGAATGTACGATAACCCAACCTAACTTACAATACATCCCAGTTAATATATGCTCATTTCTTCACTATTTGTCTCCGGGAGTCCTCGTGTCGGTTGTTTTACTAATAATTAGGGGACCCTAAAGCTTCGCCTCAGGAGTGTAACGCGAAAGCGACATCCTGTTTTTAGTATGTACTTGAAACACTTAGTGCATGAAACCTTTTCGAACTCGGTATGCACCCACTACGTGGCCTTAAGGAAATAGGCGCAGTAGCGTGTGTGCCATTTGTAATGGATTACCAGCTTTCAACTACGGAACTACTATGATAATCACATATTCTGACACCCGTTGGCAATGAACGTTAGTACCACGCGTTATTACTGCAATTTTTCATATTGCATTGTGAAGCATGCATACAGGACTCGTGTGTTTTTGAAGCATAAAGGCTACTTTCATTGCATTTCCAAGCAAACGAAGTTCTTTTCGCTGTTTTTATAATCAGAGGCAATGGCTGGAGATGTTTTTGTGCATTAAAGAAAAAAAAAGAGGCGTCGCCGTGTGGTAGACCATCCGCTTGCCACGCGGACGAGCCGGATTTTATCCCCACTTAGACTCAAACAACACTCATTCGGTGCCCACTCTGTTGTAGGAGTATTTTTTTTTTGCATTTGCATCGTTCTTGGTTTTTTGGTCACGCATAAGATCTTTTGCTCACAACCAACGAAGCCGATGATGACACCAACGCCGAAATTAATGAGAAACGAGCTATTTAACGCTATCGCGTTAATACTTGAATACGTTTGTGAGCCGACCATCGTGACTGCACTTGTCAGCGCTCGTGTGTTTGTGTTATTGCATGTGTTTGTGCTAATGTTTTAGTGAGCTTGTGCGTACGCAAGCTCGTATGTCGCAGGGTGTGTTTAGGTGCATGTGTGTTGTATTCAGCTGAATTCAATTGGGTTTATTTAGTATTGCCTAGGTTGTAGGAATTTAAAGCACGTTATCTCTGCCCGACTAGTGCTCAGACGACGCATGTTGTGGGCATTCAATATCCTCTAAAACACGCACTGCGAGTCAAAATCGAAACGAAGCCATTTTGAATTGTGGGAGGGATACACAGAGGTAAACGCTTGCTATGTTTTATTATTATCGCACGAGCATTGACCCTTCCATGTGGTACTTTCCAACGCTCTCCCGATATAATTCAATAATTGCAAGGACCTTCACATACATACATACATACATACATACATACATACATACAAACATACATACATACATACATACATACATACATACATACATACATACATACATACATACATACATACGCACATACGCACATACATTCATATATACATACATACATACATACGTACGTGCGTACGTACGTACATACATACATATATACATCCATATTTGCATACATACATGCATACGTGCATACATATATACATACGTACGTACGTGCGTACGTACGCACATACATACATACATCTATACATACATACATACATACATACATACATACATACATACATACATACATACATACATACATACATACATACATACATACATACATACATACATACATACATACATACATACATACATACATACATACATACATACATACATACATACATACTGTCACGTAAGAGTGAGGGTAGCCCGAAGACAGGAGACCGGGAGGTTAGTAGAAATAGAAGGAGATCCGTTTATTTTGCGGACTTGCGCCCACTAAAGGAAAACAGACACACCGGCTTAGCGGGAGGTGAACAGCGCGTTCGACGGCCGTCGGGTAACAGAAAATGTCCCACTGAAACGCAAGGCGCGTTCGACGGTCGTCGGGTAACAGAAATGTCCCACTGGAACGCAAGGCGCGTTTGACGGCCGTCGGGTAACAGAAATGTCCCACTGGAACGCAAGGCGCGTTCACCATCCGAGATACAGTCGCCGTAGCGTCTGGCGCTATCTCGTTATCAACGAACGGTTGACGTGCGGGCCATGATCTTCGCAGATGAGTCGTGGTGCATCCTGGACCACGATAAGGCCGCGTGCCGGCGGTATCGGCATGCGCAGCACTATCCGCAATACGCCTCGCGGCATTGCTCCCCTACTCAACGTAAGCATCGACCCGATGCTTTGTTAAAATAAAACCAAAACAAAAGGACAGCCTGTGCGAAAGTAAATGGCAAATAAGCACGAATCATTCACACATAGACAAAACAAGAGATGCAAACAGGGAGCCTCTTTTAGCGCGCATGATAGGGCTTCAAACGGGCGACGTGTACCACTTCTTGTCGTGCGCGGCGTCGTTGGGATGAGCTAGCCCCATCAGGGACCACTTCATAGTCCACTTCACCCACTTGACGGATGACTTTGTATGGGCCGAAATAACGGCGCATGAGTTTCTCGCTTAATTCTCGGCGGCGAACGGGCGTCCAAACCCAGACTTTGTCACCTGGCCTGTATGTTGAATCGCGTCTTCGCAGGTTGTAGCGTCTTGCGTCGTTTCGCTGTTGGGCTTTTATGAGCAGACGAGCAAGCTGCCGGGCTTCTTCTGCGTGCTGAAGGTAGGCGGCCACGTCTAGGTTGTTTTCATCGGTGACATTAGGCAGCATGGCGTCTATGGTAGTAACGGCATCCCTCCCATGGACGAGATTAAATGGTGTCATTTTAGTGGTCTCCTGCACCGCGGTGTTGTAGGCGAAGACCACGTAAGGCAGAATTAAGTCCCAGGTCTTGTGTTCTGTGTCCACGTACATAGCGAGCATATCGGCAATGGTCTTGTTCAAGCGTTCCGTGAGGCCATTTGTCTGCGGATGGTACGCAGTTGTTCTTCGGTGATCTGAATGACTGTAAATAAGATTGCCCGAGTCAGATCAGCCGTAAACGCTGTTCTCCTGTCTGTTATTAGTACCTCAGGTGCGCCATGACGGAGGAGAATTGATTCGACTAAAAATTCTGGAACTTCTACGGCTGTGCCGTTCGGGAGGGCCTTAGCTTCAGCGTATCGGGTAAGGTAATCAGTGACCACTATGATCCACTTGTTACAGGATGTTGACGTGGGGAAAGGTCCAAGCAGGTTCATACCAATCTGTTGGAATGGTCTTGACAGGGGTTCAATTGGCTTGAGAAATCCAGCTGGTTTTGTTGGAGGCCTCTTCCGGCGCTGACATTCGCGGCAACTCTTGACGTACCGCGCAACATCTGAGGAGAGGCGGGCCCAGTATTATCGTTCTTGAATTCTGTGGAGTGTGCGTGTAAAACCGAGGTGGCCTGCAGTGGGTTCGTCATGTAACGCTTGTAAAATTTCTTCTCTGAGGCTGCTTGGGACGACAAGAAGGTAAGCTGCCTTATTCGGTGTGAAGTTCTTTTTAACTACCACCCCGTTTTGCACACAGAAGGAGGATATCCCACGCTTGAACAGTGCAGGCGGTATGGAGGCCTTTCCTTTGATGTAGTTGATCAACTGTTGTACGATCGGGTCTGAGCGCTGCTGTAATGCAAAGGTGCTGCTGCTGATAGGCCCAAGAAAGGCACCGTCGTCTTCATGGCTTGGTGGTGCGCCGACAGGGGCTCTTGAGAGGCAGTCTGCGTCGGAGTGCTTACGACCAGATGTGTAGACTACCTTCACGTCAAACTCCTGAAGCCGTAGGCTCCATCGAGCGAGGCGGCCAGAAGGGTCTTTCAAACTGGCCAACCAGCACAACGCATGATGGTCCGTTACGACCTTGAAGGGTCTGCCATATAAGTATGGGTGGAATTTCGAGGTGGCCCATACTATCGCAAGACACTCCTTCTCAGGCGTGGAATAGTTCACTTTCGCTTTCGACAGTGAGCGGCTTGCATACGCGATGACGCGCTCGCAGCCCTCGTGCTTCTGAACGAGAACGGCACCTAAGCCGATGCTGCTGGCGTCTGTATGTATCTCAGTTTCCGCATTTTCATCACAGTGACCCAGCACAGGCGGCGACTGTAAACGTTGTTGAAGTTCTTTGAATGCCTCACGTTGCTCAGCTTTCCATTCAAAAGGGGCGTCCGACTTGGTGAGCTGCGTCAAAGGGGCAGCAATGTGTGAGAAGTTCTTGACGAAGCGTCGGTAATAGGCGCACAGTCCTAAGAATCGGCGCACTGCTCTCTTATCTTGCGGTGGAGGAAACTGTGCGATAGCGGCTGTCTTCTCGGGATCTGGTCTTACGCCATCTTTGCTTATAACATGGCCAAGGAACTGTAGTTCTTCATAGGCAAAAAATTGCCCGCAGCTTCCCTCGGGGGAACACTGAGGAGGATGCGGAGCATATAATTGGTTAACGGGGTGTTAAAGTGCGACTTGCTTGGGTCGATGGCTAAATTGGTTAACGTGGTTGTGAAATGGGGTGTTAAATTGCGACTTACTTGGGTCGATGGCTAAATTGGTTAACGTGGTTGTAGGAGGGGTTGTTAAATGAGTGAACACGTACACACGTATGCGAAAGGGTGGCGCTGGTCGAAGGGACGTCGATCATTGTGTTTGTGGATTCGTTGGAATTCATTTCACCGCGACCTCGGACGTCGACGCGCCCTACAAACCAACCGACGAGTGGCAACTGAGCGAGCGAGCGCCGACCTTGAGTATATATACAGCTCGACGGCGCATGCACTGTCAGCTGTTGAATGTTCTTGAAGCGCGACGCCACATGCGCGTCCACTGGAGAATCAGGAGAATTGTAGATGTCGAACGCGGTGTGTAGAGGAGGAAGGGTGCACAGATGGTGGAGGAGTGAAGCGCGCGCGGTGTGTAGAGGAGGAAGGGATGCACAGATGGTGGAAGAGTGGGCGACGGCGCGACGGCGCATGTGCGCGCGTCAGCTGTCGAGTGTTCGAGAAGCGGTGCGGACGGCGCGGACGGCGCGGACGGCGCACTACAAGGCGCGAGTATAAGATGCTTCCGCATCTAAAAAATGGCATTTTTCTTGCTTCAGTGTCAGCCCTGATGACTTAATTGCGTCCAGTACCGTCCGGAGCCTTTTAAGGCGGTCGCTAAAGTTGGAGGCGAAGACGACCACATCGTCCAAGTATACGAGACATATTTGCCACTTGAGACCTGCCAGTACTGTGTCCATTAGACGCTGGAAGGTTGCTGGAGCGGAACAAAGTCCAAATGGCATCACTTTGAACTCATATAATCCATCCGGCGTGATGAAGGCGGTCTTTCTTGGTCTCTTTCATCAACTTGAATTTGCCACTACCCTGTCTTCAGATCAATGGACGAGAAGTACCTTGCATCACTAAGACGATCTAGGGTATCGTCGATCCTTGGTAAAGGGTAGACGTCCTTCTTGGTTACACTATTCAACCGTCGGTAATCGACGCAAAACCGAAGACTTCCGTCTTTCTTTTTGACAAGGATGACTGGTGCCGCCCATGGGCTTTTCGATGGCTGAATTACATCGTCGAGTAACATTTCCTCAACTTGCTCTCGGATGGCCTGACGTTCACGTGCCGACACACGATAAGGGCTTTGATGGAGAGGGCGGATGTCTTCGTGTGTTATGATTCGATACTTTGCCAGAGAAGTGTGTCGGACCTGTGAAGAAGTGGCGAAACAGTCGTCATAACGTCGAAGGAGATTCTGGAGCTGTTGCTGCTTGCATTGAGGTAAGGAAGGGTTAATGTCGAATTACAGCTGCGAGTTGTGGGTCTGTGGGGTGATGGTCGCTGGATTCGAGAGGGCGAGGGTGTCACTGACTTCCGCGATTTCATCGAGAAAGGCAATGGTCGTGCCTTTGGCCAGGTGACGGTGTTCTTGGCTGAAATTTGTTAGCAGCACTGGGCCCTGTCCATTCCGGAAGTCCGCAATGCCTCTTGCGATTGCGATATCACGGCCAAGCAAAAGCTTTATGTTACCTTCGACGACGCCATAAGCATTTTCGGCAGTACCAGTGGTTACGGGGATTAGGGTCGTTGATCGGGTTGGGACGCTCACGTCATTCTCGAGCACACAGAGGGCTGCGCGATTATGTGGTGCCGAGTATGAATTTATGGCTTCATTCGAGGAAAGTTAGATGGATCTGGACGCCAGGTCAATAACCGCGTGATGTTGAGTCAAGAAGTCCATGCCGAGAATGACGTCACGGGAGCACTGTGGGAGCACCAAGAAAGTGGAAAGGTATGTGTGACCATCGAATGTCACCCTTGCAGTACATCGCCCCGATGGGGTGAGGAGGTGGCCTCCCGCTGTGCGGATCTGCGGACCGTCCCAAGCCGTCTGAACCTTCTTCAGTTGTGCTGTCAATGGCCCGCTGATGACTGAGTAGTCAGCTCCTGTGTCAATCAAGGCAGTTACCGGGTGGCCGTCGATAGATACTTCAAAATCGGTGGCGCGTGGGCTGGAGTTGCGCGTTGGTTTTGGGTTCGGGTCACGGCTTCGTCTTGTTGCTTCGTTTTGATTCGTCTCGCGGCTTGGGTTGTTGTGCGTTGTCGTCGTCGTAGATGATGTGCTGTCGTCAGATATGATCGTCGGTGGAGGGTCTTCAGCTTTTCCTCTTGAAGCAACCTCACCTCCAAAGGTTGCTGGTTTTAGTTTCCCCTACGGGGGCTTGGGGACCTTCTTCGTTCGTTGTTGCTGCGGTTCGGTGACGTGAAGCGTGGAGATGGCGGTGATGGAGAACGGCTGAACAAGTACTCTGTATGGCGCAAGTAGTCTTCGATTGCCGGAGGTCGTTGTCCAGGGCATGGCCGTGGTGCCTGAAATGAGAAGCCATGCAGTCCCATCCGCCTGTAGGGGCAGTGTCGAACCTACAGGAGAAAGTTGCCGATTGTACACCCATAGCCACCGAAAAGCGGCAATTTAGAACAGGCAGCGCTCAACCGTGCGAACGTGGCAGCGGGAGCACCGACGACTGTGTACGGTCGACATCATCAGAGCAGATCGGCTGAGTGAAAGCGATCGATGTTCAGATGTGTCAGAGACACACGCTTCCGGCAGTGTCGAAGAATGTGGCCGGCCTCACCGCAGTGAAAGTATAGGGGACGGTCGTCGGGAGTTCTCCAGGTGTCGCATTTTCTTTGGCTCGGGCGTCTCTCGTATGTAGGGTGGGCGGGTAAGGGCGGACGGCTACTTGGGGCTGCAGCGTACCGTCGAGGACTGGGCTCGTTTCGTCGGGGTGGCCTAGTGTTCACTGCAGCGGCGTAAGTCATTGCTTCGGCCTCTGTTCGAGTCGTCGCTGATGAAGAGCCAAGCGCCTGCTGGACTTCATCACGCACTATGTCCAAGACAGATGCTCCTTGGGGGGGCTGGGTGGTAGGAGGTAGCAATCAGCGTAGTTCTTCCCTAACCACTTCTCGAATAGCTTCCCGCAGATCGTTGGTGGTTAGCCCACCTCGAATCGGTTCCGAATAGAGCGAGCTCAGCTGAAGCGGGCGGTTGTATTGCCGAGTCCGGGCGTCCAAGGTCCTTTCTATGGTGTGCGCTTCTTCAGTAAATTCGGCGACTGTTTTGGGAGGGTTCCTTATGAGACCGGCGAAAAGCGACTCCTTCACCCCTCGCATTAGGTATCCGACCTTTTTGTCTTCGGTCATGTCTTGGTCCGCTCGCCTAAAAAGACGTTTCATTTCTTTGACGTACACGTTTAGGGTCTCATTGGGCTGTTGGGTCCTCGATTCTAGCAGCAGCTGGGCCCTTTCTTTTCGCATGATGCTGGTGAAGGTCCTGAGCAACTCATTCTTCAGAAATTCCCAGGTGGTCAGTGTGGTCTCATGGTTTTCATACCACGTTTTGGCGGGGCCGTCCAGGGAAAAGTAAACGTATCGGAGCTTCATTTCTTCATTCCACCTGTTTATGGTAGCCACGCGCTCGAATTGGTTGAGCCATTCTTTTGGGTCTTTAGCGGCATAACCATGGAAAGTTGGGGGCACCCGCGGCTGCTGCAGCATGACAGGGGTAAGTGATTGCGGGGTGCTCATGGTGGCTGTGGAAGCGTCCTTTCGTGGTCGCGTGGGGTCCGGTAGCGGTCCCAGCTCAGGTGGCAGATTTCGGAGGCGGCGACTGCTTCGAGTATCTGTGTCTTCGGCGTCCTGGTTCTCTGCAGTGGCTGTTTTAAGGTCGTTTATGTGCATACCCAGCACCTCCACCAGATGTCACGTAAGAGTGAGGGTAGCCCGAAGTCAGGAGACCGGGAGGTTAGTAGAAATAGAAGGAGATCCGTTTATTTTGCGGACTTGCGCCCACTAAAGGAAAACAGACACACCGGCTTAGCGGGAGGCGAACAGCGCGTTCGACGGCCGTCGGGTAACAGAAAATGTCCCACTGGAACGCAAAGCGCGTTCGACGGCCGTCGGGTAACAGAAATGTCCCACTGGAACGCAAGGCGCGTTCGACGGCCGTCGGGTAACAGAAATGTCCCACTGTAACGCAAGGTGCGTTCACCATCCGAGATACAGTCGCTGTAGCGTCTGGCGCTATCTCGTTATCAACGAATGGTCGACGTGCGGGCCATGATCTTCGCAGATGAGTCGCAGTGCATCCTGGACCACGATAAGGCCGCGTGCCGGCGGTATCGGCATGCGCAACACTATCCGCAATACGCCTCGTGGGAATACATTAAAACATAAGGCGGAATTGTGCGCATCATCTTGCCATGTCCGTGAAATCATGCACCTTTATGTCTACTTTGATGACATGTTCATGCGTTTCTGAGCAAAAGTCCTGTTTTTGTCGAGGTAATGTGTTCACTGTGAACTGTTGTACGTGCCTTTCCTTCGCAAACGCAATCTGTCAGATTTTAGACACTCATATATTTTCTGTAATAAGGTGAGTGCACGCAAGCGATCGAAACCTCAACCTCTTAACAGCAACCCAGATAGAACAGAGCGCCACCTTACAGTGCAGGGCAACACAGTAAACCTAAGTAAAGTATAGTACAGCACAGGAAAGCACAGAACGGTACAGAACAGTCCAGTACCAAACAGTGCAGTATAGTGCCGCACAGTATGCACAATACTGTACTGTACTGTTCTATGCTACGCCCGCATAGTACAATACAGTGCAGTACTGCACAGAGCATTGCCGATTAGAGTCGCACATTGGACTCCTCTGCTTTCATCCACGCCACCGTCAAAGACGCCGCCACCTAACACACGTGCCACCTGCTTTTATGGGGGACAGTGGTATGATTCGTAAACCCGGAAGTCGTTCCCACTTGGAGTGTGCCGTGGGTTGGTAACTATGGATGAATGAATGAACCGAAGTCTGCGGATTGCAACCGGTGTCGATTTGTGTTCGAATCATTGACTGGGAGTGGTAGGTTGATATAACCGTGCTGCGTTTGTGATAGCCATGCGTGTCGAACCGCTACTAAAGAGGCCGACAAAGTAGAGTGCTCGTGCATCTTTTTTTATCGAAGAGTGCACCATCGTCGGGACAGCGCAACTTCGACACACTTGTGCCACATGGAGAACAGCCACACTCACTTTCTAGAACCATCGTGAACGAGTTTGTATAGAGCCGTGCGCCGAAGAGGGTGGCAGCTCCAACTCATATTAATGCGTAGCGGTGAAGATACGCCCGCCGCACGTGATTTGTCCTCCTGGTTGTCGTCGATGTCGGGTTACTGCCGAACTCGAGTACTCGCATTGTGCGAGCTGTGAGAAGAGCAAGCGCGACTCTCGCGCCTTTCCGCTTCCTCTTTTGCTGCTCTCCTTCCTTATCTCCCACTCCTCTACAGCCTACTCCTGCTTTGTCCGTTAGTTCAAATATACAGCGTATGGGCGCGTCTGATAACAGCCGTGCTTTCAGCGAACGCGACTCTCTGCCCCGGGGGACACCTCGTTCAACGTCGATCGGTGGACCAGCCTGCTTCAACACTTGCTTTATAGTTTGTCTCGCTGCACGCATATATATTTACGCCACGCCTCGCTGCATCGCCTGCGCGCTTTCTCACAGCTGGTTCGTTTCTTTCAGTGCGAGTATGACCATAGTATATTCCGCATTGCATGGATTTCATTCGCTGAGTTTTCGCATTGTTGTTTTTGTTCAATTTCTCTCGCATCTTTCTTACTGCCCCATAGTATGCGCTGCTAAGCTATTGTCAACGTATGCTTTGAACTAGGTTTAAATGGTTCCTTAAAACCATACCGATAGTTGCAGTTTCCACTCGTGACCTCCGGGATTAGTTGCGGCGTGTCGTTCCTTACCTTCTAACCTTTTACAGCGAATATGGCCAGGCTAAACAAAAATTTATTCGCCACGTGTTTCGATAGGTGTGCAATAGCTGCGCCGTCAGTTACACCGTTTTCTACGTCGCACCCAAACGCGCTCGCCATTGGCAGCGTTGTTAGCGACGTCATTATGTGCGTCGTACCCAAGCACGTGTGTTGTTGGCTGCGCCTACGGTGACGTCGTTTATTACTTCGTGGTGATGTCGCCCAGTCCGCGCACAGCAGTTTCAACGTACAACTTCCACATGGGGAAGACACGAATCGTACGACCGCCTCAACAGCAGACAGCTTTTTAAAAACAACACAGGCAGCTGACTCGTTAGAGAATTCACGTTCGCCGGTACGATGCAGCAGTGCGGGCACATGAAGAGGCACTGGTGGTGAATCGCAAGCAGAAACTGCATACCGTCAGCGTTTCGGCAGCCTTTCGAGCAACGTCAAGTGACAGCAGCGAGCCGAAGAAGCAGTTTTGCGCGCATAAGAGCGTCAACGTGGTGGTGACGCCTTTTTCAGTGGGAGTTTTTCGAGTGAAACTTCGTGTCCTGCATGCGGTGACGTCTCCAACTACACTGCGGCGGCATGTTTCAGCGTTGCTAGTTAACCATCTCTACGAAGTGTCTAGGTGGTAATCTTTTTTCTTAGTAAAGTTAATTCAATCAAGTGAACATGAATTACCAACACGTCCACGCATTCTTGTATATGCTGTTTCAAACCGAACTACGTTTCAAGTATTTCTCCATATGCCTGAAGCTGGCATGCCGCCAGATTCACAATTTTGTGAACCATGGACGAGATGCCATAAATTGGTTAATATTTCCCCTGCTTTGGCAAGCAGTCTTGAATTGAGACTAATGGCCTTTCCTAAAAAAAAAAAACCCTAAACTAGGTGTACTGTGCAGTTCAAACGTATACATTCACAAATTGCTGGGAAAGCGAAATTACTCCCAGCTTTGTGATCTCTAAACTTTTCACCGCAAGTGTACATATATTTAACTAAAATCTTATATACAGTCTTGGAAAGCGTGGCTTGAACGCTTTTTTCAGGCAAATAATTTACATCTACGCGTTTATGACTCAAAATATTGTGGGTGTTGTCACGAAATGTTCAGAGGAATCAGTTCGCAATGTACGTCGAGATAACATTGTGTCGCATATGCTGCACTTTTCAACCGTTAGCACTAGTCGGGAAACGCAGAACTTACCTTTTAAAGGAAACGTTATGTTGATCTCTCCACACTATAAACAAAATTGCATTAGGCGATACATTACATTTCAAGGTTTAGCTTCTTTCACCCGTGGCAGTCTCAAACAACGTAGGCTGACGTCAATCTAGCTAATATATGATTCCAAGCAGAGAGGCTCGTGAAACTTTACATACATCCTGTCTGTCTGTGTGATTTCTTTATTCTCGCCACTGATCGACGTACTACATGTTGACAATTTCGTCGCTCTTGTTTCCTGTCATGACAATAAAAATGCGCTGTCAGCTAGAGCGAATACCAGCGTCACACGGTGTCATGAAAAAAAATGATAAGAACAACAACAAAAATTTGAAGCTAGAACGGCAGAAGAAAGCGATGCGAAGAATGCAGGAAGGTTTTCTTGCAACGTTTCCGTGTCACGCCGGGCAATCGCTCAGTGTTCGCATCTGAGAGGGCATCCATCTCACTACATGTCGGGCAGCCGTTTCATACCATACCGTCGGACGTGTTAGATACCTGGAAAAGCGACATATATTGGAAGCGCAAGATAAGAGGCTATGGATCGAACGCGATGATTCGTAGTATAGCCAGCTCCTATTCGTATTGCCTATAACTCGAAACAACGAGGACAAAAATAAATAAAGCGAATATTCGCAGCGACTTCAGAAAGGCAGTGCATCTTTGAATTGAGCAGTCAAACCATAACAACCTCTTAAGAACTCCTGCTCTTTAAATTCAGACGACGCTAATAAATTCAGACGACGCTAATAAACAGCGCAACTGCCCGTTCAAAAGTCAACAATATCTGGACATCAGAAGTTGTGAATAAAAGAAGGTTTTCCATGAGCCTCGGGGGTTAGTGGTAGGAAGGCACGGAAAAGCTAAGCAAAACCATAACACTGCAAAAGTGATACCGGAAGAACAGCGGAATTTGTACATATGCAAGCATTCGGGCTTTATCATTGTACTTTAGGAATCGATTTATTCTTGATCGCTCCCGCTATACTATACTTGAATTTTGAGAGTGGTATTCGGTGTTTGAACGTTATACCAAAGAAGCTGTTGAACAGCAGAGAAGTTTCTCTGGTCACAAGTACTGCGGACATCCTTAAAGACAATTTATTTATTTTTCTTTATTTATTTAATTTTTAAACTCTACCTTTCTCTTTCAACCCCCTATTCCCCAACCCCAGTGTGGGGTAGCATACCGGATACTAGCATCTGGTTAACCTCCCTGCCTTCTTTTTTTGTCTCGTTTCTCTCTCTTAAAGACAACTCACACTGTCCCTTACGCAATCGATTATGATGATTGGAAGCCGAAAGTAATCTTATTTTTCTCATTCTTCATCCTCTATGTCGGCTGTAATTTATCGTAGATTATTTTATAGCGCAACGGGTAGGGTAGGGCATAGAAGGGACACATCGCTCAACTCACAAGTGAAATCGATTCAGAAAGAAACCAATGACTCATCAAAAAATGTGCGCATGTGTACCTGGGTTGCAACACAACATGATTTATGTCTTGTCTAACAAGTAGTTATATTATTCATCTTTAGGAGTGATAAAAGGATGACTTATACACTTATTACTGGATATAATGAAACATTCTTCGGCTATTTCTCGCATGCGCTGATGAACATGTCTATATTTGATATTTCCCACATATAATTTCCACCCAGACGGCAAAATATATAGCTTCGAGAAGACCACATCGGAGACAAAAATGATGCAAGCTATTTTGTAGTCCAAAGAAAAAGACAGGTCCTTGACCCGCAGCGGTGGTCTAGTGGCTAAAATGTGCTATGATGACCCGCGGGTCGCAAGATCGAATCCCAGCTGCGGCGGCTGCATTTTCGATGGATGTTGAGTTCCGTCGCGATGTTCTGTGGGATTGTATGAATGTCCACTGTTCGTGAGAATACATTTTTTCTAAACACACAGGCGAAAGTGCTGTAGGCCCGCATGGTCAGATTTGGGTGCACGTTAAAGAGCCCCAGGTGGTCGAAATTGCCAGAGCCACCCTCTACGGCGTCTCTTGTAATCACATGTTGGTTTTGTGTCGTTAAAGTCCCCATATTATAAGCAAAAAGACGGCTAAGCGAAATGCTCGAATCTCTCCGGTTTGGTCGTTTGTGTTAATAACTCGCTTTTCCACGTACTAAGTTTAAGCTTCGATAAGTTTTTCATAGATGCCAAGGTGAAATAGTTTTTAAAAGACAATGAATATATTTGTTTTTCTCAGCTTTGTCTTCATGACGCGAGGTGGCGATATGTCGCAAAAACGTCATCCGGCCACGCTACATTTCTCGGAGCACCCTATCCGTGGTTTCTAAATACACTTATCAATTATCGTTTAGTTGTTTCCTTTCAACACTTTCATGATTTCAACAGACATTAGCGTGCAAAATTTAAGTGTTTTGGAAACTCCCCGACTCTTGGCCAATCCCCCATTGTGGGTGAGTGCCACAGATACAATGCTCTACTCAACTCTACTATAGGGCTCGACCTCGACGCTGTCTCCTAAGCTTTAAGCGTGGACTGTCATTTACGCTTTGCCGAATCGAAAAAGAGCCTAAAACTAGGACGTAGCAAAAAAAAAACGTTTCGATCTTGTGAACGTGCACACGAACCCACTTTCACAAAAGAAAGATGTAGGTTAAGATCGTTATGAGGGGAACAAATTTTAATCAATACAGCGCTCCAGTGATCAGCTGGTGTGGGCAGCCAATTGCGAAACCCACACGTCCACTAAAATGCTGCATACAGTCTCAGAAAGGCTCTGTTATAATGAATATCCGCTTTTCCGATTCCTGTGGTGCGAGCAACGCTTTCTCGTCGGTCTGCATGTTGATTCTCTGCGATGTATATGAAAATAATGTACCTCGTGTTAAGCGCACGCGACCGGCTTGCGAATTCAGCGGCTACGCTCTACCGAACGAGCGTGATGCCGTACATCAGTACAGAACGATGCGCTGCTCGAGCGAGCGTAAAATTGCGTTACTGCCTGTCGGCAAGTTGCTCGAGAAGTACTTTGGTTCGGGCTAGTTGGTTCATAGTGCTCACATAGAAAGGGCAGCGCAAATACTCGGAGAAAAAAAGAAAGGACAGTGGAGACAGAGCGCTGACTAACGACTGAAAGTTTATTCCCATCACCTGTGCATATATATGTGCCTAAAATGCGATTGAGAGTAGGTTTAGAAGCAAAAAAAGAAGGCTGGTTTTAAGCAGCGATAAAAACTGCAAACGATAAAATCTTCAAAGAAACTCGCGCAAGCGTGATGAGTGAAATGCATCAGGTCAAGATAGAGCAAATGACACGGAAAATCAAAGAAAGCCTCTAAAATAACAAATTTCAGCGTCAGACAAGGATATGGAAGGCCTGCCCACGCACTTGTCACGTGCGTCTTGAATGAAGAAAGCCTCAAAAATCTCGCGCTCTATTTTATCCCTCCCCATTTTAACAAACCGAGTACTACGAAAGTCAGGAGAGCAGCCACAACGCCTGCAATGGTAAGCCAGAAAACTACTAGTCGTATCGCATACATTATAGTCAGGCTTCTTCACCCTTTCATTTAAACACCTGCCAGTTTGACCAATGTACTCAGGTCCACAACTTAAAATAAACCTATAAACTACATTGTAAATACAATCTGTGAACCTGTTCCTGTATTTGGTTGTACACCCAGAGCGTTTTCCTTTGTAGGCTACGCCACATAATTTCGCGAGTTTCAAAGGGCGCGGACAGTACAACCTGCACGTCATGCTTCGATGCAGTTCTCTTTAAGTTACGAGAGAATTTGTGAACATATGGGATAACTTGCACATGCTTTTCTTCTAGATTTAATGCACAGGTTACCAGATTGAGGCAGGCGGGTTACCTTCCTGAATTAATTTCTGCGGTGCGTGAGACCCTGCTACGGAACATGAAATGCGATCAAACAAAACAAAAAGATGGTAGAAAAAAGAAGAAGCATGTGCAAGTTATCCCTTATGTTCACAAATTCTCGGATAACTTGAAGAGAATTGCATCGTAGCATGACGTGCAAGTTGTACTGTCCGTGCCCTACTAACTCTCGAGGTTATGGGGCATGGCCTACTGAGGGAAACGCGCTGGGTGCACAACCAAACATAGGAACAGGCTCTCAGATTGTATTTCCAATGTAGTTTATAGGTTTCTTTTAAGTTGTGGACTTGAGTACATTGGTCAAACTGTCAGGTGTTTTAATGAAAGGGCGAAGGAGCATGACTATATTGTATGCAATACGAGCAGTGGTTTTCTGGCTGACCATTGCAGGCGTTGTGGTTGCTCTCCTGACTTTCGTAGTTCTCGATTTGTTAAAATGGAGAGGGATAAGGTAGAGCGCGAGATTGTTGAGGCTTTCTTCATTCATGAAGCAGTTGACAAGTGCGTGAGCAGGCCTTCCATATTCTTGGCTGACGCTGAAATTAGTTATTTTAGAGGCTTTCTTTGATATTACGCGTCTTATGCTTTATCTTGACCTGATGCATTTCACTCATCACGCTTGCGTGAGTTCTTTTGAAGATTTCATTGTTTGCAGTTTTTATCGCTGGTTAAAACCAGCCTTCTTTTCTTGCTTCTAAACCTCCTCTCAATCGCATTTAGGCACATATATATGCACAGGTGATGGGAATAAACTTTCACTTGTTAGTCAGCGCTCTGTCTCTACTGTTCTTTTTTTATCGAGTTTTCGCGCTGCCCTTTCTATGTGAGTGCCTGTCGGTGCTAATACGTGATTGCGGCAGGCAAACCAAATTTCATGCGCTGCCGGTAGCGTGGCAAGCGACGTTGGGAAATGCCCGGGGTGTTCGCGTTGAAACCTTGCTGGCACGCCGGTCGGTGATCTCTCGCAATGTGGGGTGAGCGCGGGCCACTACTCCGTAACAACAACTACGACAAAACAAAGTAGAACCAAAACTAGAGCTGATACTCGCCAATATCTTCTATCGTAAGCCATTTTCGAGATTGGTCGCTCCTTTTCACTGACATGTGGGCAGCTTGAGTATTGGCTACAAATTACCTTCGCGATGAGTCTTGGGGTATTTTAAGTGAACCGTTTGTTACTCAGTGAAGGATATTAAGCAGAAGGTAATTCGCAGAAGTTTAATATATAGCGACAATAATAGGTAATGAAGCGATTGCCGAGCCAGTTAAGAAAAAAATACTGGTAGTTAATCAGTCATATTGACACTTGAAGTTTACTCATTTATATTTCAACGTTAGACATGAACGTAAAGTAAGGTGAGTGGTAACATAATCACAGCACAGCGTTCGCTTTCGCCTCCGATTCGTCTTCGGCATAAGGGGACTGTATGAGTTTATAAGAGTCATTAGAGCGTAAGGTTTTCTTTCAGGGCAAAATGCTTTGATGCCTCACAAAGCGCAAAACATTACAATTGGCGTTGATGCCTCGTGGCTCAGGCATGAGAGAAGCCACAATCATCACCACGGGATGACTTCACCATGGGACGTCATCAAGACTTAACCGATCGCCGAAATCGGTCACGCCTTGGTGGTGTTATCTAACGTATTCGTATAATGATGTCATCGTATGACATCGTCAAAGTAATCCATCTTGAAAAGTGCGCTTTGTGAACAAGACATGGAAAGACAGCACAGGATGCAACGAGCACAAACTACCAGCTAGTTTATATAATGTGATGAGAAAAAAATCTATCCCCTTGAGATCGCTTAGTCAAACAACCATGCGCTGATGCTAATCAAAAAGACGAACGGAGCCGGGCGAAACTGTTCAAAAGGCGCGACAGAGGTAGATTTCGCAAAGCTCACGAGCTATATAATTTTGACTAGATCTTGCTTTCATAAATCTTGGCCTTCCCTTGTATTTCCTGATATCATTTTCCTTTTCTCTCTTTCTCCTTTTGTACACTCGCTTTGCACTGTCAGTCTGTTTTTTTATCAGCATCAGCGCATGCTTGTTTGACACCCCCTTTCACTGGGTCGTGTCTATGTCATCCCACTCACTAAACTGGTTCGTATACTACAGTTAGCGCTTGTTGCGTCGTGTACTGTCATTTGGTCACGTGTTTACAAAGCGTACTTTTGAAGATGAATTAACACAAACTAGGCGTCTTTATAGCTTTTTGAAAAGTGGTGCCATCACGGCAGCAATGCTTCATAAACCATTTGAGGTGACTCCGATCTTGGAAGCAGTTCAAAAACACGTTAGATGCAGACAGCTTTGCAAGGGTGGCAGGGCAGGATCACTACAATCAACTGAGAAGAAAAAGAAGATGATTTTTGCCTTCGAGTTGTCTTGAGTGAATGCATAAGTGCATCGCAGTGAGTTTTTGCTTCTTTTTTGTGAATACAGGCTCAATTTGTATGAACCTTTATCATAGCGCTATTCAAAAAGGTGCGTTTTCAATAGCGCTATGATAAATGGCGGCGTTTTGGACGAGTTCAGATACTAGTCTTGTTGGTTGCTCATGACTTTGTTCTTGTTATTACTTTCAACAAGGGGCCTTATGTCATAGAACGTTTTTACTCCAAACTTGTTTGCGAGAAACCATTTTCAGCCAATGCAGTTTCCAGGACCGCTTTTAAGAGCAACAGGGCCGGCCAATATATTCAATTACACATCGGCTACTCCTGTTTGCTGTCTTGTCTGCAGCGCCGTTTTTTTTTTTCTTTTGTGTTTCCAACTCAATGTCCGATAGTCTTTGTTTTTACGCCTGTTACGGTGTCATTCTATTAATATTACAGGGTACCGCTATCCTGAAGACAAGGCGGAAATCCAGTAGTTTAGGTCAAGTAATTTAGTTGAGCCGTACTTCTTACTTTTTTAACTCTACACGCTGTAAACTTGTGCAGACTCTGGTCTGTGCTGAAATATCATCTGTTCTTTCTTTCTTGCCACTTCTACTGTCTATGGTCTCTATGGTCTTTTTAATCCACTCGCCCTCTGCATTCCCTGTCTTCTTTTTTTTCGGTTCGTCGGAGAGAGGCAGGGAGAAACCGGTGGCCCCATAAATCCGTCTCCGCTGTCAGGACGCTTAGTTCGGGAACTCTGGGGGGATTTCGCGCCGAGAGCCGCGGTACTGGTATTGTTTTCGCTTTCTTCCGTTTATTTGCGCATCACTTGAACCACAGCGGCAGCACTAAGCGTCGATTGGTCACATAAAAAAAGCAAACTTCGCTACTTGCCTGTTTTTTTATTGTTCACCTATTTTTGCGCTTGGTTAGAGCTTAACTTATTTCTTTACACTGTTCTCACTGCTGCAAACACGGATAATATACGCTCTGCTCTGCTTACTATGGATAGTATTGTTTCGTCTGTAAGAAATACTACTGATTAAGTTTCAGTAAATTATAGTACGACATGCACCTTTGTTATACTTATTAAATATCACAGCATCGGCTCTCTCGGTAGCGACAGTGCCACGTGTCGCGATTCCACCTCTCCGGCCCCCGGTCACTTGTGGTAATCTTTTTGCGTTGCGACAGTTCTGTCGAGGTACTACAAGGAACCGCTTGTAGGGCACTTTTCAATGGGTACGCCTTCATTCTCGCAGACATGGGCCAGTGTCTACCTGGCTTTTTAATCGTTGCTGCCCTATTTATATTGGTAACTCGCGCACATGTGGGCTGATCCATTACCCCTTCCCTCCCGTCACACACACGTACGCGCTAATTGTTCGTAAGAGCTCAGATATGCCAAAGGGAAGGAGCTGAATTGCGAAGGTGGTCGACCGAATCACAGAAAGCCCTACAGAAGAAAACGCTTTGCGCATTCATCATCCGGGGATGGATTTGCGAATTTCTTTTTTGCTAGTGCGTTTTCCCAATGGTAATCCGCCTTTTTAATAATATGGGCCGCATCGTGGTCGGTTAAAATATTTTCTTTTAAGAAGTGCCACCATAAATGTTTCAGTGTTTACAAAACATGCCCTTTCCTTGTTATTCCCGTTTCAGACAATCCTGATCTTCAGCTAATCTTGATGCAGTTCGTATCATTAGCGAAACCAGCTGACTAAAGGCGATTGACTGTCGTGGAACATGAACATTGTAAATTAGATGTCTGGTGTAGTATTCATGAAAACAGTTTACCAGAAATTCCATCCCATGAGCGAAGGTTGAACAGTTCTAATACTCTATGTATGACCAGCGTAGGTAGTGAGCCGATGGCCATCAGCACTCGCGAGCGAAAAGCCTCGCAGATCCGGTATCATGGGGTGAAATATTCTTAAAACTTTATTCTGCGAAGCTTATCAAAAAATTCACGCGGCCTTGACGAAGAGAGTAAGAATTGAGAACAAAGAAAAAAAAATAGAGATAGCGTGCTTCACTCTCGGCACTCTCATTTTCTGCTTGAAAACCGCAGATTCCTTGATTTGCGGCGTCCGCAGTGGCAAGCTGGTGTTACGCGCGTCGAACTTTCGCGAGCAGGGGCTGCAGCGTGGCACTAATGATGATTGAAGAACTGTTTCCGTACTGACGCCACACGCGCAAATCAGCGCCAGCGTATGTTTGACACGGCAAAAAAATAAATAAAATAAAGAGATGGTTCCGCTGTGCGCTAGTAGGCTAACGAGCTGGGCGTGCTTGGCGTTAGGCTCGAATTGTGCTCCCTGAGATCCCAAAATATACCAGCGTATAGACAAGACCCACTGGGTCTTTTATTCCATGTCTCCTTCGCGGTCTCCCTTATTCGATTTCCATGTAGCGTGACGTGTGTTGCGTGGAATACGTGCGCTGTTTCTCTCTCTTGTAAGTGAACGCAGGTGCCTGAGTATGAAGCTGCTACCTTTTCAATAGTCTGAACATATTTACGAAGGTAGTCTGGTCCAAAGTAAGCTACTGTGGTGCTATATATAACCCAACTGGTCAACCGGGTTAGAGTGACACGTGTGAGAGTCATGACAGGTTGCTTGACCGTTGGTTCTGGATTGTATTTTAGTTTATTTATTAGTTCATTTGTACTGCCTGCTGTCAATACCTAGCTCGTCCACAATTTCGTACCCGCCATCACTAGTATTGGATACTTATTGGAATGAGTGGCATCGGTTATTGAATATTATTCTTCTAATGTGTAGTTAACCAGTAGGTTGTTTTCATTGGCTGCGAAGGTTTACTCACGCTATCTCTCTGACGCAATGGCTAAAGCGCGAATTTACGGCCTGAGCACTTCAATTATACAGGAGACCGGAATTGGGAAAAAATGAACTCATTCTAGCGTTTCAAAAGATAAAAAGCATGGATATGTCCATCAGGGACACAGATGGGAAACTTCAGATTGTTTTGAATTAGGGAAAGAAACAGGAAGAGAGCTCACAGCTAAGGATACTAACAAACCTACAGTTTCTGCTATTGTTCTGACTGAGTGCATAAGAAGAAATTTGCGCAACACAAATTAACTCTGCAGTGGTCAAGCTAACATGGAGACGTCAGTATGACACATCTCGTAGATCGGGAAAAAAAAAACTTCGGTACGGGGAACGAAAGCTCTACTGCAAAAGTTCCCGGCTTAATATCTTGCCAGGCCGCTCTCAATCAAGCGTTTGGGCCTACCGATGTGAATAGGACAATATTCACATATAGCCATAAACAAATGCGCTTAAATAGGGATTGGACTGATTGCGATGGGTAACGTATTGCGAACGATGGTCGCCTTCCAATGATCAAACATTTACTGCGAAAGGAAAGCGCTATGAAATCGGCATCCTTATTTCACGTTGTCGGATGGATGGCCATTGCGTGAAAAGTCATTCGAATCTGCGTGCTTTCTTTCTTGATATGCTTATGAGGGCAGGTAGCAGCCGATGTGAACAGCGTGCATAGTTGTGCGAGTGAGCGAGCGGCACATGAAAGTGGCGCGCGTTTGCAGCATGAAGTTTGGCTCGACCTCTGAGAGTGCCGCTGCAATTACATCACTTCGCTTTGCAAGTGTGTGAAGAGAGCAGGTGCTCATACAGCGAGATGCAATCAGGCAACCGACATCTTGGTCAGTTAAACGCCGCTAGGGTTGCCGAAGTTCTGTACTAATTCCGGCTCAGTCTTTACTGTGTTGTTAAGCGTTGACGTAAAGTATATTTATTAGTTCATCATCATCATCAGCCTGAATACGCCCACTGCAGGGCAAAGGCCTCTCCCATGATCAGCAAATTTATTTATTGATTTATTTATTTATTTACAGCTTCTGTCAGCCTTTACCCAGGGCTATTTAGGAGTGGGAAACAAAAATAAAAAATATAACAATTCTGTAATCATTACAAAATGAACATCACAAAATTAACCCGGTCTTGTGTTTTCTGCAACCAGGTTATATTTGCGAACTTTTTAATCTCATCGGCCTACGTAACTTTCTGTCTCCCCTTTGTGCGTTTGCATTCTCTGGGAATACAGTCAGTTACTATTATTGACCAGTGGCTATCCTGCCTACATGCTACGTGCCCGGCTCATGTCCTATTCTTCTTCCTGATGTCAATTATATTATCCTTAACCCCGGTTGGTTCCCTAATCCACTGTGCTCTCTTCTTGTCTCTCAAGATTACATTAATCATTTTCCTTTCCATCGCTCGCTGCGTCGTCCTCAATTTAAGCTTGGCCTTCTTTGTAAAACTCCAGGTTTCTGCTTCGTAGGTAAGTACCGGCAAAATGCAGCTGTTATGTACCTTCTGTTGAGGGTTTGTGGCAGATTACAATTCATAATTTGGGAATGCTTGCCGAATGTGATCCACCCCGTTCTTATTGTTTTAGTTATTTCTTTCTCATGGTTTGGTCCTGTGTTTACTACCTGTCCAAAGTAGTCATATTCTTTCACAACTTCCAGCATCTCTCTACTTATCGCAAAGCGCTGTTTTCGTTCGAGACTTTTGCACATTACTTTAGTTTTATACACATAAGTTTTGAGACATTCTCCTGCTTCCCGTGTCCAGTTCCGGAATCAGCTGTCATTCATCCCCCGAGTTACTTATCAAGACAATATCATCAGCTAATCGCAGGTTACTAAGACGATCTCCATTACCTGATATCCCTAACAACAACAACAATCATGAACTCATATATCTAACTGTTACTAATATAGGGTCCTCAAAACCTGCTGTAAACTTGTGGTGAATATCACTGGAGAGATCGTATCTCGGGGCCTTTACATATTTCTTTATTGAGATTCTGTCACTTTCTTTACGGAGAACTATGGCGGCTGTGGATTCACTGTACGTTTCTTGCATTATGGTTATGTTCGATTGGTCGGTCGGTCGGTACAAGAGATTATAGAGAATGTCTCGTCGTGAGACATTATAGAAATACTTTGGCCACTTTCGAAAACGGGCCGGTACTGAAGCCATGTCGAGCTCAGTTTCTGAAGACGAAAGAGACAGTGCTCGCCCGTACTAATGGCAGCATCTTATTTTTCTAAATTATGAATATTTCAGTGTAAAGTGGCAATTTCACAATATGAAACCAAGATGTGATCATGAGCAACACCGTAATGAAGGCGTCTGGAAGCTTTCACCATCTGGGCTTCTTTGAGGTGCACCGATATCTAAATGCGGGGTCCTCAATAATTGCGTCTTCATACATATCCGGCCGCCGCGTTCGGGATTCGTTCCCGCGACCTTCGTGTGATTAGTCGAGCACCGTGACCACCAAGCCACCGCGGTGGTATGAACTTGCGTCATGCGTAGCCTTATAAATTATGTAGATGTAAGATCACTAGCTTATTCAGGCAATTTCCATCGGCGTTACCGCTATCGCTGACAATATTTATGCCACCATTTCGGGGTTAGCGGCGTTCCCGGCACTGCGAAAAAGAAGCAATTTCGGCTGCAATATTTTATTAATGAAAACTTGGGTTCACATTCAGGCACATGCATGACGTATTCAAAGACATGATAGGCAGGGACTAAAAAGTTTCGTTCGCGTGTCATGTATATTTCGCAAAGAAGTATCATATTTCCTCGGACACCCCAGCCGCGAAAGGTCTGCAGTGAAATAGTAGAGATAACAAGTTCATCCAGGAAATGTGTCTGTACAGGTAGTACCAAGCATTTGTGTTTTAAGATTGCCTATTAGCGGTGGTGGTGGTCGCATAATGACAAACCCTGTGCGGGCGCCTGTGTACTGGAACAGATATAAACTGGTGCAAGGAACTTGTGGACACACCCACAAGTATTAGGTAGTAGATAGCACATGTGCGTGCTCTGCAATTAGCCTCGTGTTTACACGTACTGGTTGTGCCGTACAAACACCGAAAGCCTTCACGCTAACAACTTTTCAACAAGTATCAGATTTAAATCTCCAGTGAGGAGGCACCGGTTGTGTGATTTGCACCGCGGTATCCCTCAATTAATTAGAGTGATTTCTCGCTTTCCAAGGCCGCTACCTGTGAAGCGCGCCGACTTGTGGTCCGCACATCTGGTGCCGCTCCCACGCGGCGGATAACGTCTCAGGCAGTTGCAACATACCGTCTGCTTCGTTGGGTAACTTTCGTACAGCGCATGCACGCCTCTGTTGGCCAAGGTTCGTCTTGTGACTGCACTGGCTCGTGCGGAAGCGCAGATTTACAGGGAGGGTGTGATGAAACTCTGCTTCAGGGAAATTAAGTCTTCATGTCTTCATCAACGGTACTTTTATCCTAGTCTTTTGTTCCTTAAGCATAACCTTCGGACCAGAGTTGGCGAACGCACCAAACGCGGCTGAACGCTCAAGTACGGTATCACGCAGCATGACATTGCAAAAGTGGGAAACATTGGAATTCGCATGCCGTTGATTCTACTCCCTATAGATACCTCTCTATGATGGTGGCGGGTATACCCGATCTTCCCCGAGAAGAAGATAGTGTTATTTGCCTTCTGAGTCTCGGTGTAGCATTCCCCAACGCCAGCTCATTCATTATCGAAATGGCCGACAGAGCCGACTGAAATGACTGCGTGGTCGTAGATACGGGTGAACATCCGTTGCGTAATTGTCTGCCTTACGCAAGCGAGATACGTCACTTCCGTATTGCTCAACATCACCGGGAGGGAAACGCCTTCACCGTCGAGCGCCAAATATGGGACAGTCACAAAGTGTTAAGAAATGTTTCGTTGGCTATATGCCCTACGCCGAGTAATAGAGAAAAGAGCGGAACACGCTGAACGTTCATGCCTGCGTAGATAGTGGATTGCAGTCAAAGGCATCCACTCGCACACCGGTCATGGGACCAGTCATGAGACTGCTCATTTCAGTTACGAAAGACAACGACAGCGCTGCTGTGATTGCTGAAAAATAACATACTGATGTACTATCTGTGACACCAAACGCAGACGTGTTACGTCGATGGCAGTAGTCACTTTTCTTTTTTCTCTGCAACTTTTCTTCTCCTTCCTCAGTGCAGAGTAGCCTACCGGGACCAGCCGTGGTTATAGATCTCGGCCCTTTTTTTTATTCTACTTCTCTTTCCCTCTTTACCTACTTCCCTTCTTTCTCTCTCCTTATGTCTCTGCAATATACGGAACACGATGCCTTAAATGGACATAATAGAAAAGTGAATTTCAGCTGCGTTGGTGGAAAGTGCTTCGACATTATCGGAAGGACGACGCAAGGTGTTGAAACCTTTTTTAGACTTCTGAAGAACTGACTGATTTGTGCGAGTGGATGCCCTTGACTGCAATCTACTGTCTACGCAGGCACGAACGTCCACCGTGTTCCACTCTTTTCTCTATTACACGGCGTAGGGTTTATAGCTAACGAAACATTTCTTAACAATTTGTGACTGTCTCATATTTGGCGCTGTTATTCTACGATGTTTACATTATACCAGTCGACACCCTTACTCTCTGTCCCGTTTTTTCCTGTTTTTCTATATAAGCTATACAGCGCTGTACGAAGATGTGTCGCCCTGAGTCCTTTTCCTATCCCCCTTCAATTTGGTATCAAACAACCATAGGTTTTGTGCAAAGAGTATAAAGGCTTATTGCCAGATCGTCAGCCAGCAATGATCATACGCGTTCAGGAGCGTCGGAGTCATAGAAGAAGAAGAGTAAAATGCGCTATTCCTGCAGTCCTATGAGCTTGGCTCGGGGTCATCGGGTTGGCACCAGACTTCTTTTTGTGCGACATTGAGCTCTAGCGCAAGCGTTTAATCCAAGCCCCGCTACGTCATCGTTGCGGCATCCTCAAACGATCACTCCTGCACGCGCCTTTGTTTTCCCTCTACCCGAATGCAGCTTGAAACCAGCTTGAAGCTATGACTGTTTCGTAGCCTATATACCCATAACAAAGTTTCGGCGCCTGAGTCTGCGGTCCAGTGACACCCGTATGTAGAGGTTGCCAAAGGCACTGAAACAACGCGCATTAGCCACACGCGAAATGCACGTTTTACGTGAGGAAACGTTACCTTTTAAACGACCTCGCGTGCGACGCTTGCTATTAAATACCCCAAGCGGCAGTTTCCATTTGCTTCTTTACTTCTTGTAGCTTCTGATGCAGAATAAGGGCCAAGTTTATGCCGTTCGCCGTCGTAAAGTCCCGTACATTCTCGTGTGATTAGCGTAGCGATTCATCTGGCTATCATTTATCGTGCTCCTATATGGAACACGAGTCGTATACGTGCTAACGTTTCCATTTGTGAACTATTATGGTCTTTATTACGCGAGGCGTAATTACCTTTATCTGATCATTGCAAGTGGTACATATAAGTTTTTTGACAGTATGCTTTGCAAATGGTCACTCGCATTTCGACATTACAGGGCTTTAAACGTTCCCCATAATCTTCTGCACCTTCCTTTGTGCTCCGTCACCACAGTTATGCATTTAGCATTTGGTGCGTGCTTTTAACATTGGCATAATAATTAAAAGGATTCTAACGATGAAGAGCAGGAAAGTGTTAAATACAAAACGTGCATGTATATGTTGGCTTTCTTTTATTTTTAAGAAATTATAATTTGTTAGCGTATACAGAATATAATGATGAATTACCTTTTTATTTCCAGCATAGGTGAATAGTTGTTATTGCTAGAAAGGCGAGACAAATACTTGACCCGTAAAAGTGTTTTGTGCTCTCCTGATATATATGTAATATGTTTGCTTCGTGAAGATAAAACATGAAAAATTGAAAAGGGGATTGGTAGATGCATCTGGATGTATGTGTATGCGAATATCTGCTATTGTATATGAATATGTCTGTGGATATGTTTTCTTAGTGGCGCATCCATCGCGTTTACATCGAGCGGGTAAACATTCCCCCCATAACTCTAGGCTTAATGAACAACGCCACTGGCACCTATATAACCGTTAACACAGGGGAGGAGCAATTTAATGGATGCCATTGTTTCAAGCACCCACATGGATGACATGTCTGTGGTCGTTGATCTGCTATAGCGTCACACCTTGTTCGACCCATCTAACAACGAACGTCGTCGCGTAAACACACAGACGTGAGTGAACGGTGATCAACGGCAAAGTGCAAGCTATTTACCATTGTGCACGGGTGCATACTCTTTCCGAACGCATTAAGGTAACCGCGCTGTTGATCTCCCTTCTAGGGAATAAGAGTTCTCGCTGTTGCCATCATTCGGTCCGGGAGTGGGCTCGCCCTGGCTCGCGGCTTGTCTAGATAGCGACGTCATGCAAAGGCTGTGTCTTCGCGCACTCTTCATACGTTTTGATTACGTCTACAAGGATGGACAAATGGGTCCTAAGTGCCCGCACCCTGTGTAAAAAGCCGTCGTTCATTTCCGTGTGGGGACTCGCATTTGTATTACGCATATAAGGCGCAATATATGCAGGCAGACAAACCAGAAGGCCAATATGTTACTGAACAATACCTTTTGGGCAACGGACGAAAAAAGCGTTTACGAAGTGGCGCCGTACGTGCATAAAACCAAGCTGCATGCGTTTGTTTTGTGTCATTTTAGTCTTCTAATATACATACATTTTGCGGCAGGTTCGAAGAAAAACTAAAACGCCCCTATCGCCATGGCGTTTGTTGACGAAATACTGGCAGGTATGGTGTTAACAAGGTTGTTACGATATCTTTTGAAGTTTAATAGAGTTGACTGTTGGGCGAGTTAGTATTTCGCGTTGACATAAAAATCATTGTGAGTTGCGTAACTAAACAGGACAAACTAGAAAGAACAGACAAGTACAGGTGCGCCTGTACTCGTCGGTTCATTGTCGTCTGGCCTGTCAATGCTGGCCACGACTGGGCCCGAGAACCGACATTGTCACAGAGGCATGAAGCGACAAGAGCTGTGACATTCTGGCGCAAGTGAGTCTCGTAGGCATCCATTGACACCCATGACAGAAGTTTACATATGTAGCCCCACAGTGTGTCGCTTCTCGCAGCCACTGACTCGGTGTTGGTGAATACGAGCGAAGTCATTGAAATAAAAATAGCAGGGCTATAAATAAAGCTCTACCACGTAGTCATCAACCACAATATACATAAAATAAATACAAAAAAGTCTTTTGGTTCCAAAGACAGTAATCTTGTTCACAATGTCTTTGTAAACAGTGGCTTATTCACAATGTGCATGGGCACTGTCTGAACAAAGCTTCTTTGAGTGAAGCTGAAACGTCTTCTTCGTTTTCTTTCTGAGTCAACGCCCTATTTTTCACATTCATCAGCATCCTCCTGTCCGGACGCACTTTAAACAAAACACCCGACTTCGTAAATATGAGTGGCATTTTTTGTATCTACATAAAGTAGGCATAAAAGATGCTTAGTAGTCGATTTGCCGCTAAGTTGGTCGGTTTGCTGGGATATGCCTTCTCTTCGGTGCTTCATTGGACAGGCATTCGGGGCTCGCAGTGGCTTCACCAACACGGGGTTCGAGGAGGCTACCTAGTCAACAGTTCATTACCACAACTAAAGAGTGCAAGTGCAGCACAAAGGAAACGCTTTTCTGAAGGCAGAGTACATTTCCAATTTACAAACCTTGAGGAGCGAATCATGATGCCCTGGCGTCACAACTGGGAACGACCTGTGATTTTTTCTGGGGACAGGTAGCGCAAAGGCTATGGTACACCATGGCCCTGTACTCACGCATGACTATGGTGCAGCAACAAAACAATGGCGTGGGGGTGCATATAAATTTTCCAAGCGTAACTGTCGTGCCGTCTTCATATTTCAAGAAGTCGCGAGCGAGGTGTGATTGATCGGACGGTTAGCTGTTTCATTTTAAAGCGACATGATCATTGAATTCAAGGGTAGCGTCTGCATTTTGCATCAATTCCAAGTCAAAAGAAGCGACGAGCAATGTACGAGGCCTTATATTGCTCAGGTGGTTTCGATTGACGGTAGCAGCCTCACAGGAAATTACACTGCCTTTGCTAAACCAAAAATTGTTGCTTGAACTACTCAAGTACTAGTTAAAGAATAACAAAACTAAAAAACGCACGAACTTACAACAACATGGCTCTTTATTGATTAAAAATGCTTTATACAATATCCGGCGTGCCACGACACAGCCGTTACGAATTTACGCGTTGTATATATTGGTAGTGTGCGTGATGCATGAAGTAATGTGCATGTGCTACCAGAAATATATTTACTGAGTGCACAATGACTAACGTTGGGCCTTTTGACTTGTGCAACAAGGAGCGTAACTACATTTGCATAATGAATAGAGCTTATACTGATAAGGTTATTGTTATCCTATTTCGTTTGAAGCAGCTTCAGGCTAATAAACGGTTGCATGGTTATCAGCTATAGTATAAATTCCCTCGGAAGGAATATAGACGCACTTTAAATGAAGTATACCATCTGAAGATTACAATACCGGACGTTTCGATGCCCGTTCAAAATGTGATTATAGCAGGTGACTACGAAACGCACAGTGACAATAAAGGCCACGTTGCAAAACACGGCAATCTTATAGCGAATTTCCAAACATTTCTATTCAGGGGTACTATATAAAATTCTCCTGCCTTCAGTAATGACATGTCAGACGTTAGAATTGGTTGACATCTGCTCCTACGAAAAGTTTTGTTCGGAGCACGCCCTCAGTGTTTTGAATAATATAATTGACGAGCACACCTTTTGCTCTTAATAAAGTTTAGTAGTTGTGACAGTGAATACGAAATCCCAGCCCGTAAACAGTCACAATCGAAAGGAAGAGAATTTCAGAGCTTCCGCGTGGGGCGCCCCATGCGCCTAAACCGGCGCGTTACAATTTGTAAAAAAAAAAGAAAACATTCAAGACCCTCGCATTTGCGGTGTTCATTTATAATGTTTAGGAGTATGTGCTATTCCACAGCATTGGCTACTTTTACTCTTGGATGATAGGATATATAAAAACGAGAAAAATCTAAATATATTATAAACAGCTAAGCAGAGCAAACTGAAAACGCATATTTGTACAGTGACTATCGTGCCCACGCTTCTTCCATATTCCTCAGTGGACTCTTTGGAAGCTAGCGATATTGTCTATGTATTGTGCTGCTTGATTACGCTTCAGTAAAAAAAGTAAATTGTCACATAGCACAGCCCAAACATCCATTTAAGTATATACTTGCGTTTTCGAATCTAGAAAAAGATTAGCATAATTTCAGCTTCTGCAGAGTGCTTTACCGAACAAGTCTTAAGGGCGTATTTACACAATTCGTGTTACTTTCTCGACTTGAATTCTCGCACCACAACCACATTTTCTAGTGCTAGTCTTGCCCACTACAAAAACTCTTCTTTAGGGCACTTTATAGAAGCGAATTTCTATGGAGCTGATAACGATCCATCGTTATCATTCGTTGCGGGTCCTGTGTGGTGACGGCATGCACGTTATCTCTCTTACCTCGTCGAGCTCCCTTTGCGCTGAGGTAGGGACCACCGTGGGGGTTGTAGAAGATAGCTTAATTTGTTTTCGTTCTTTTTTAAGAACCGCATGATGTCAAGAGATTGTCTTAAATGAGTATTGAGATGTTTCTCGCGAGCGGCACGCTCAATGCATGTATACAGAATAAACGGCGATGACTGCTCCGTTGTATATTTTTTCAATAAAAATGCAAAAAACAACAACGTAACTGCTACGGACAAAACTTAGTCGTAGTAGTAGTAATATACTTATGTTTCAGCCACAAACTAAATTCCAAAGAAGCGGCTAAACTTATCTAGCTTTGCAAACGATCGCGTGATCTCTCTTCATAGGACAGCGTACCAGGCGCCTGTGTTGTGTGTCTTCCCTTTTCCGCATGGTGATTAAAACGTGGTGCCCGGCTAATCGCCAGAGAGAAAGCGAACACCATAGACTGGCACGTTTACGCCGCTGGTAGCCTGTAACAAGTGAGCAGGGGCTCTGATCCCATTTTTGTTCGTCTTTCAGTTTGCATGTTTGTCTGCTTCTCTTTGTTCCGCCTATGGCTTTGATTTGTGGGGTTTAACGTCCCAAAACCACCATATGATTATGAGAGACGCCGTAGTGGAGGGCTCCGGAAATTTTGACCACCTGGGGTTCTTTAACGTGCACCCAAATCTGAGCACACAGGCCTACAACAATTCCGCCTCCATCGGAAATGCAGCCGCCACAGCCGGGATTCGATCCCGCGACCTGCGGGTCAGCAGCCGAGTACTTTAGCCACTAGACTACCGTGGCGGGGCGCGCCTATGGCTTGAGAATGAAGTATTGCTATCTGCGATGTCAGTTCACGTGAAGGAACACCAGATGGTCACAATTCCGGAACCCCTCTTCACGGCTTCCCTCATAATCATATTGTGGTTTCGGGACTTTTTCGGGACACAAAACGCCAGATATTACATAGAATTTTCGGACACCTGGACGGCTCTTTATCACATCACTAGCAGGCCTAATCTCTGAAGCAGGAATGCTAAAAATAGCAGGCCTGGTCTCTGTTGGTAAACAGACAGAATGCCGGAATACAAAGATAGTAATGCCAAACCACGTAAGATGGCATTCACCCGCACCAGAGCCTAAACAATGTCTTGGCGTTTGCTAATTTTGACAGCCTAATAGTAATTTCGAGAACCCGTCGTGCTTACCACTATTGTGGCCAGCCCTTTCACTGTTTTTTAACTGATTCAATTGAATTATGTCTTCTCGTCTTTCAAACGAGGGGAGCACACGAGATGTTTTCTTTTGCCTAACTCCCTGCTTTTCTCCGAGTGTGACAGAAGAAAATGGGGCAGTTTTGCTATGTTCGCACGCTGTGAAATACGCGACCATTAACCCAAGCCAAACTCAACCAAGCTTTTACACTCGTACGTTAGATAATTGTTTATACTCTCCTAAAGTTTCAACGGGGTGCTCACAGTATCGTTAGTTCTTTTTCTTTATTTGAAAGATTCTTTTAGCGGCATCGCGTTCTCGGAAGAATTTCCACGGTGAAGGTCCGAGAACAGTAACCAGAGGGCGGATCGTACCGGAGGGCTGTCCGGGCAGGTGGATAGCGGAGGCCAATGCATCCAAAATCACACCCACGTACTCTTAATTCCTTGTGCTCTCGCTATTATTTTTCTTATCTTTCGTTTTCGTGCTCTTCATCTGTGAAGATGGTGTCTTAGTCCTACTGCACAACTCTGTGCTTTTCTTTCGGCGTGGTGGCTTGTTACGCCTAGTCGACGTGTTTACTCGCTCCACCGAGCCCATCGGAGCAGACACAACAAAGAGAAGACAATGAAGAAAACCAAAAACAGAGACAAAAGATGATAAGCAAGAAGCAACTGTGGCGTGAAAGGGGCAGAATCCGGGGCACAAAGAAGAGATCAGCAACAGCAGTCCTCGGGTTGACCCACGGAAGCATTAACACACTCCTTCGGGGAGTCGGGTGTTTCCGGGTCCCCAGGCCGGCACGGCTTTGCTGGCGGGCATTTCACTGCTGTCCTCCCATGTTGGCATTGTGCTTCGCTTGGCATCCTGCGTGACGTGACCTGCCCTATACAAAACGGTGGTGTTCGGGTCTATTGGCCCTGTGTGTAGGTGTGTGCGTGCGTGCATGCTCGTTCGTGTGTGTGTGTGTGTGTGTGTGTGTGTGTGTGTGTGTGTGTGTGTACTTCGAAGATGCCGCCTCCCTCCTTATCACCGAAACACCCTAGGCTTCTTCAAATTTTTGTGTGAATGACATCACACGGCTTTTGACAAATGCCACTCCTACCACGTATGAATGAGGAGGATGAGAGAGAGTCGAGTGGGGACTCGACTTTTGTGTGGCAAGCTCAAGAAGCCAGCAGGCGATTGAGGGGTGAGGAAGTCACTGCATATTCAATGTTTTTGTTCTGTTCACCGTTAGGCCTTGTAATAATTACTACTGCGTAGCAGTGCTGGCTGATGGTTGCGATAAAGTTATTGTGATAATAAATAAGAAATATACCTGAAAGCACTAGAAAGAGACAACTCAGAACTGGTAGCAGTAGAACCCGTAACCTGCGCATATTTAATGTAACTTTCTAGCACCCAGCGTCCACTTTACTTATTTTTACTGCAGTTGTGAACATATGTGTACGTCTATTTAGAACATTGTGTTTGTAATGCAAGCCAGGCCATGCAGGCTAACCTCCAAGCCAGGATAACCACCGTCTTTCCATAGTTCCCTTTTCTTAGAATAAATAAAGATAGCAATATTATAATGGGGGATGATGTGAATTGCTTTTTTTGTACACTATCTAATTGCGGACCCACATTGCACCCATACGGGCAGTATCATGGTGAAATGCATCATGCGTCAAATTGTTGGCTCAATCGTTATCAGATACACTCTAAGCCAAAAATGGCCAAAATGGGAGCAACGGCTGTTTTTACTCCTTCAGACCGACTGTTACTCTCCGAAAAGACCAAGCGGAACAATATGGCCGACTTGTTCGAGAATGGGGGAGCAACTGTATTCATCTTAAGTTTGTAAGGGAGCAACGGAAGGAGGAACCGCTGTAAATGCTCTCGTCACGCAACGGTTACTCCCCGGCAGGACACCGCACACAAATATGCATGCCACCCACATTGATATTCATGGGCCAGATTATTGTTTGTTCTGTGTGCCAAACTTCACCAAACCAAAACAGTGAATTATTTTAGCATCCGTAGATAATAAGATAGCAGCGCTGGCTTAACACAGAAGGCCTGAGAATACAGTACGGCAAATACCTAACGTACGCAGCCGCAGAATGGAGAGTTGGCACGTCAAAGCGGACCGAACGCCGAAACACGTGCAAAACAACGATAAAAAAAGCCTAGACACGCCGTTCGTCCGCGAAGTAAGGGCGTCAAAGTCGATCAAGCACCGAAACACGTGCATAAGAAGCACCCCCCCCCCCGCCCAGATATATCGGAGAAGAAAAAAAAATTGCCCGCAGCTTCCCTCGGGGGAACACTGAGGAGGATGCGGACCATATAATTGGTTAACGGGGTGTTAAAGTGCGACTTACTTGGGTCGATGGCTAAATTGGTTAACGTGGTTGTGAAATGGGGTGTTAAATTGCGACTTACTTGGGTCGATGGCTAAATTGGTTAACGTGGTTGTAGGAGGGAGTGTTAAATGAGTGAACACGTACACACGTATGCGAAAGGGCGGCGCTGGTCGAAAGGACGTCGATCATTGTGTTTGTGGATTCGTTGGAATTCATTTCACCGCGACCTTGGACGTCGACGCGCCGTACAAACCAACCGACGAGCGGCAACTGAGCGAGCGAGCGCCGACGTTGAGTATATATGCAGCACGACGGCGCATGCACTGTCAGCTGTTGAATGTTCTCGAAGCGCGACGCCACATGCGCGTCCACTGGAGAATCAGGAGAATTGTAGATGTCGAACGCGGTGTGTAGAGGAGGAAGGGTGCACAGATGGTGGAGGAGTGAAGCGCGCGCGGTGTGTAGAGGAGGAAGGGATGCACAGATGGTGGAAGAGTGGGCGACGGCGCGACGGCGCATGCGCGCGCGTCAGCTGTCGAATGTTCGAGAAGCGGTGCGGACGGCGCACTACAAGGCGCGAGTATAAGATGCTCCGCATCTAAAAAAAGCGGACCCAGACGCGCTTCTCATCAGCCATACACTTAGTAGCACGCTTCACCGTGTAGTTTGAGGGCAGAATGTCAAATCTGCGCCATCTGCGCCCGCACGACAAGTGTGGCGCTAGTGTAGCAAACGATGTAAGTTACAAAGTAATTTTTATTCAGTGTTTATGCTGACTAGCACTAAATAAAAATTACACTCAAATTTTTAAATTTATTCATGAGTTTTAGTGTACCTCAGTTTTTTTTTATAATTGTATTAGGAGAACACACTGAAATTATTGCGCTGACGCCTGTGCTGCCACTGCTGGACGTTTTTTTTTTTTTGGGCGCACTAGGTTCGCGTTCGCACTACTTACTCATTTTCATATGGTCTGTGGTTGGCGAGCACATGGACGTGCGTGCTTGTGAGCTATGTTTTGATCGTGTGTGCGTGTCGCAGATTTGCGTTTCTACTTATTCGTGATGAAGGTTAGTGTATATTTATCTTTATGGAGCGCGAAGTAGTTGTGGATTTTGCTGCTGGGTGGAACAAACACATCGTAAACACGTCTCCAGCTATCTGCAAGCCTGTTCGCTCGTCGGACAGAGGACTGTGCATGCATCAGCGTGCAGGTTAGTGGCATTTCCAGCAACATTTATTGCTCTTACAATACATTGTTGAGTGGTTGCGCTATTGAAAGAGAAATGATTTGCTCTTATTCACCGTATCCATTGCTAGCCGTATCGGACTAAATTACTTCTATTACCGCCTGCATACCCTCTTGCTTCCCCTGTCACCACTGCAGTGCCAGTGTACTTTTGCAGTTAAAAGTTCATTTCCGCAACACTACCTCGCTTGAAAAAACATTGGGGCGGGGTTGTAGCTGCATTCATACTGGCACTTTTCTACCATTGGCTTTATGTAATGTTAACGGCTGAGTGTTGGGGCCTTGGGCCGCATTTTTTACAGATGTAAAGTGTATGTAAATCAGTAAGTGAACAAATCATTGTCGCATCACTTCACTGGCATAGCCAGGCGGTTGCACACAGAATTTTTTTTAGGCCGGGCGTAGGGAGCCCAAATTGACGACCATATTCGCTTGCCCGGCCTATTCAGATAAGCGGACCCCCCCCCCCCCCCCTCCCCGCACGCCAAAAAAAAAAAAATCTGCCCACATCACTGCGTCACTTGCTTCACCTCTGCGCTGAACGTACTATTTTATAAGCGCACCATCAAGCGAGCAGTTTACATATTGACAGAACAATTGGAGGAGGAATGACCCAAATCTTTCAGATTTCTTTAGTGATGCAAAACCTTAGCAAAACTGAATATTGTAAAAGACAACCATAAATGCTGTATGTTCTCGTTAGCGCTGTCATTATTCTGCATCATGAAATCTTTATGCGCTGTGAAAACTTGGCATGCCGTTGAAGTCACATATCGACGTTAATACCAATTGACGAAAATTTCGACAACCTCAATAACGCCGTTTGGGATTTGTCGCATGCCCATAATTAGGCTCATTCCCACTTGGCTGTTCTTAACCTGACTTCACTGCTACCAAATGAAACAATATTTGATGCATGTCTTTTACTTTTTTTTCAGGGATATGACACAAATTTGGTTATACTGCAGATAAAGATGCTCCCAACGATGCTAAGGTACAGAAAGCAAGTGAATTTTGGTAAGTGCAGACTTTTTGTACTACGTATATGAAAGCATCGCTTTTTAGGGGCAAACTGTGCATGTGTTGGCCAGAGAATAGTTCATTATGCCACATGGTTACGCTGGCACTGACAATTCGACATGGCTCCGCTGGCCCGTGTGTGTGCTCACACTGTTACCGTTAAGATAAAATGTTTATGTTTTCATTGCAGGGATTGCTGTTTGTACTAAAAAGCCAACTGCCAAGATTTGTTTACGCCGGTACTCCTAAAAGTATGCTTTTCCTATTTACATGGATTTTGGCTTGCACAAAGCATAACACTTGGGCCTAGATTCACAAAGCTGTCCATGTGCAGGCCTTCATAACAGCGTTTCTTGATTTGCCTTTACCCTGTTTTCTGCAGATGTTTTGTGGGTTTAAAAATGCCACAGCATGTTGACCTCCCCCACTCTGAAATATTCGCATTCAAAGTTCCGCAAGAGTGGGCTTAACTTTCTTGTGCACCTCTTTGATAGTCCAAGATACTGAAGTGTTATGCTCTTACTAGAGGTGGCAGTGTTTCTAGTGTCTGTATTTCCATCACATTGACCAAGTATGCGATCTTGGCTTGACTGGTAGCACATCTTCAACAAATGTCTTTGTGGCACATGTAGAAGGCAGCACAAAATAAATAGGCAGACATTCACACCAGGAGCTAACTTCTAATAATGCTTTTTTTTTTTTGGAAACCATGGTGTGCTTATTCCAGTTTGTCTCACAAGCAGTAACCTGTTTGGCTGCGAGCCAACAAGACGTTGAACTAATAAAAGCTTCACATCTTGTTGCTATCAAATATATATGTATTGGCAAGCTATCTGTGACACTGTCAAGCAAAGAATCAGAATATCTGTGCATGCCTTAAGATATATTGCTTCGTTTACATATCTCGTGGCTGTGACTCGTCAACCGAGTGAACAAATGCACCCTTGTTTTCTAAATTTAAAGCATGTTTTGAAGGTAGCACGGTCTACATTTATTTGTCTATAGTTTTGTCCAGCTGTTTGCGTCAGGTACAAAGAAATATACTGAAGATTATCATGTAGCCTCTGCAAATGGTTGCTTTCAAGCAGGCTTTGCATGCTTGGCTTGTGCCTACAGGTATTGCACAATTCAAGACGCAGCAGCGTATGATAGAACAGTAGAATCGAGAGCAACTATGTGCACGAGCTAAATAAGTATTTTAACATGAGCGGACAGTACGTGTTATTTGCCACACACATGACCTTATTTAGAATGCCCATTGGTGAATGGGCTCATAGAAATGTCACTCAGCTGTGTATAGGAAACAAGTTAACCGAACCTAAGGGTATCTTTAACTGCTACAAATATGCCTTGTTGAGGCGCTGCACATTTTCTTCCAGAATATTGCTGTCTGAGACATCATGTGAAGAGCGTCTACCACATCAGCATTTATATGGCTTGCCAAGTAACGTTTGGCCGAACCTTCCTTTTTTTCACATTTCGTTTTGCAGTAGACATCCTAGAATGTAAGCGCTGCTGCAGTGTGTGACTCATTGTTAAGAATTGATTCTGGCATGTTTAACCTCACACTTCTATTTTTTTTCTTGCAGGAATGAGATGCTTCACATATGCCTGCGGTGACGTTCTGATGCGCTAGCCTGATGGAAACACCAGCTGCGAAACTTGAGTTCTTCAGAATTGGAGAAGTTGCCGTTCTCTCACCAATGATGACACAGACTGCCCTATGCTAGAAATTCAAGATTGTTTTTCCACGGATGATGCAGAAAACCTTTGATGTATTATGGTGTTTGTTTAGTGCTGGCTGTGGTGTGGCGAAGTCTACTTTTACGTGTGGTCACACGTCGCCTCATAAAAAGAACAATAAAGCATTTATTTTCCTTTCAATATTGTCTACTTTTTGTGTTAGAAGCACCCAAGCAGTGCTCTTCCAAGGAGCTCTCGCCATGTGTCAAGCGTGTGACAAGCATACTCGAGATAAATACTCATTTCCCCAAGGAGTAACTGGAAGCATGTGCAGTTGGTTTTCAGAGAGTAACTGCGAACACGTGGGAGGAACGGTAAAGAGTAACTGTTGCTCTTAGAACAGCAACTGGTGGGAGTAATGGTTGGTCGGCAGGGAGCAACTGGTGGAAGTAACTGTTGGTCTGCAGGGAGGAACTGGAGGGAGTAATTGTTCATTCCCCGAAGGAGGAACTGAAAGGAGAGCAACGGTTCCTCCCTCTGCAGTTACTCCTTTTAGGAGAGTAATGGGAGTGGCAATGCAATTGCTCCCTGAAAGCAGCAACCCCTATACCCCTGTTGCTCCGTTTTGGTTTAGAGTGTAGACGTGTGGTGGCTCATTTGCTAAACTCCCTTTTTTGTTGGCAATTGTTTTACTTTTCTGTTTGAGATGAATCGCCTTTTTATTTCTTAGCCTTCTGTTCGTCATTTATCCACTACTATACTTTATATCTACTACTACGGCGGATATGTTAAGCTTTTAGACCCCCGAAAACAATCTCCATGAACCAGCAGATGCTCCCTTCGTCCCCTTATTTTTCTCCTGTTTGCTCAGAACGAGCGCCCAGAGATATAGATAGAATAAGAGATGAAAAAAGGGAAATATGGAGAAATCATTAGAAGATCATCTGTCTGTCTGTCTGTCTGTCTGTCTGTCTGCCTGCCTGTCTGTCTGTCTGTCTGTCTGTCTGTCTGTCTGTCTGTCTGTCTGTTCGTGTGACCGTTTGTTTGTCTGTCCATCTCACTCAGAACCTGCTGAGTGAGTCATAGAACTATGGGCAGTCATGTACTAAGAGAGACTTGCGTCTACAGACCAATGGCCTAAGGAGCTTCGCCCCTAGAAAGAAAATAAGCATATTATTATATAGTATTATATAGTATCACAGGCTGCGAAAGAGAATTGAGGGTGAGGAGGAGTCAAAGCAGATGAAAGGGTAAAGCACGCTACAGTATTACATAGTATTGCATAACATGGAGTAGGAAAAGATGGTGAGAGTATGGAGAGGGCAACGCCACCAGCTGGGCTGATTGCTGATTGTTCGCACCATTATCAATATAAATGCCAGAAGTCTCACTAATAAATTTCCTGATTTTGTACACTTGCTTGCTACCTATTGTCCTCACATTATTGGCATCACGGAAACCTGGCTTCATGGCGACATATATGATTCTGAAATTACTTCACCAGGGTTTATTGTTGTTCGTACTGATCGATTGCATGGCCGAGGTGGCGGCGTTGCCAACTTCTTGAGGTCTGATTTAAGTTTTTCTGTATTAAAGTCACCTGCAGATATTGAAACCGTCTGGTGCAAGGTTCATATCGTGAACTCTCCTACAATTGTCGGTGTATTTTATCGTCCCCCAGGTTCATCACTAGATCAGTTCACAGTACTCAGTAGTTTTATACAACAAAAAGGCTTTTCTTCAGGTAACCTAATTTGCATGGGAGACTTTAATGTGCCTGGCAGTTCATGGCCATCGCTCTCCACTTTGGGCACCGATTCATTAATTTGTAGAAAGGTGATTAATTTTTCACTAAACTTAGGTCTTAAACAAGTTGTCACTGATGCCACAAGGGAGAATGTTATACTGGACTGCGTTTTTCTCAGTGCTTTACTGTATACGAGGGGGTTCGCAGCTCAGGTCATTAATGGTGTTTCTGATCATAAAGGTGTACTAATCTCTCTTAATTGCACAGTTCCTAAACGCCGCTATGAATGTACAACTTTTCGCGATTATAGCCTGGCTGACGATGTGTCTATAATTGACACCTTAAGCAGCGAGTTTGACATTTTTAAAGAACTTAGCTATACTGGTGATGTCAACAGTTTGGTGTCTTATTTTGGAAACCTTGTTATAGAATCTATTGAAACACATGTACCACTAAAAACTAAAAAGAAAAATACTGAACTTCCATGGATAACGAGAGAAATACTGCATTTAAAGCGTCGACTATCAAGACTAAGGCATGCAAGTCGTAATGGCAATGCCCTGCGTAGAGCTGAATTCAATACAGTGAAGGAGGAACTTCGTAGGAAAATAAATGCTGCTAAATACTTTTTTTTTCTCGTTTCAGTTTCAGTTTCAGTTTATTTTTCATTTCAAAAAAGTAGTACAGTAATATTAATATACAGACGAGGGTCCCAAAGTTAAAAACTGTAACGGGACCCTCGATGCATTATAACAATCAATAAATCAGATCAAGTTAACAAGCAACGAGTGAATGGAAATCAATTATACAATATAGAGTGATGACTAATTATTATAGGCTAAGTGACACATCAGGCAACAAAAAGCAAGGCAAATAAGAAAAGAAAAAAGAAAGAACAAAAAAAACATCTCGTTCAGCGGCGGACATTGTCAATTGAAATGCAATGATCTAAATGGCATAACCGAAAACGCAAAGCCCCCAAAAAGCCCATATACAGGCAGCTAATAATTTAACAGAAAACATTTAAGCGACTTTTTGAATGATGACAATGTGGGCATCGTTTTAACAGAAAGAGGCATGTTATTCCAAAAAGTAATGGCCGCAAAGGCAGAGGTCATTTTTCTATATATTGTGTGCGACGCGGGTAGCAAAAAGTTAAGGTTCATTGCAAATCTGGTTACATTGTTGTATTGTAGGAAAACTGAATCAATGAACTCAAACGGTAGCAGTGCATTGTGCAATTGAAACAGAAGAACGGCTATGCTATAAAAAAATAACTTACGAACAGGTAGGATTTTGTTGTATTGTAGTAGATGGCCTGCACTGGAGTATCGTGAGCTATTAGTGATAATGCGGATCGCCTGATTTTGTATGTTCTGAATTGGTGATAGATGACAGTCATACGTGTTTTCCCAAGCAGCGATACCATACATAATATGGGAATGAATGAAGGCGAAATACAGAGACTTAAGTACGTTTATATGAAAAACTTCACGAGCTTTTATTATAGCCCGAATTCCGAATGCAATTTTCTTTCTGAGGTGATCAGTGTGGAGATTAAGCTTTAAATGGCAGTCAAGATGTACACCAAGAAAAATTACAGTATCACAGGTGGGTAGAGAGGGAGGACTTAGGGTTAAGGGTTGATGAAAAGGCAATGGCCTTTGAGCGGACCTAAATATCATAAACTTGGTTTTGGCTAGGTTAATAATAACTTGGTTCTCGTAGCACCATTTAGTAATATCTAGAAGTGTGTTATTCAAGTGTAAAGTAAGAGTAGTTAGAGAGTCCTCAGCTGCAGTTATAGTCGTGTCGTCTGCGTATAACACGCAGTGAGTTGATTTAATTGCATCGACAAGATCATTAATGGAAATAATAAATAATAAAGGGCCTAAAATAGACTCCTGGGGCGCGCCTTGATTGATTAGCTTAGTTTCAGAAGAAGCGCCTGATACGTACACCGAGCATTCTCTATTGTGCAGATAATTTTTCAGGAAGGTTAATGGAGCTCCAGTTACCCCATAGGCCTCCAATTTGTTAAACAGGGTGGCATGATTAATGGTGTCAAAGGCCTTGGTGAAATCTAGGAAGACAGGTCCAACAAATTTGCCGAGTCAATCGATTTTTTAAGTAATCTATCAATGAAACTGGTGCTAAGCTTGTCGAACTGCCTGACGAAAGCCAAATTGACACGGATGAAGTATATTAAATTTGCTTAGGTAATTACTTAAACGATCAAAGAACAGTTTTTCAATAACTTTGCTGAGGGAAGAAAGAATTGATATGGGCCGATAATTAGAAACTGTTCTTTTGTCACCCTTCTTGAATACCGGAACTATTTTAGATTTCTTTAAAAGTTTAGGAAATACGCCTTGCTGAAACTTAAGATTAATGATATCACTAAGTATCCCAGAAATATTACGCGCAACCAGTTTTAAGTGATACGCAGAAATATTGTCGAGACCTGCGCTTTTATTTTTTAAATTCAAGAGAACTGAGCATACTTCGTCAGCGGTTACGGGCAAAAGAAAAAATGAAGAAGCGACCAGAGAAACGGAACATTTTGGTATGACCGATTGTGTAGTAGGAATGCTAGAAAAAAAATCGCTGAAAGCATTTGCAATAGAAGTTGGCTGTTGCAAAGAAATATTATTATATATTAATTCAGATATAGGTGAGTTTCCAGATGATTCGTTTAAAAGGTTGTTCAAAAGGTTCCACTGTTTTTTAGGGTCCCCCTGATGTTTGGTCAACTCATTTTCATAATAACGCTTTTTTTGCTTCTCGGAGTAAAATTTTCAAATTGTTGCAATATTTCCTGTATCGGCGGGCAAGCGAAGTATTAAAAGGCTGTATTTTTGTTTTTTTGTAAAGGTTATCTTTTTTACGAACACTTGTCAATAAGCCGTTTGTCATCCATGGATTGTGGGGAAATTTATACCGTTTTTTGCATTTAACAGTTGATGTACTAGATGTTACGGCCTTTAAAAATAAAGCGCAGAATTTCTGTAGCATAGCCTCTACGTCGGAGCAGGAATTGTCAAGAATATCGGACTTAACAAGTGACCAGTCAGTTGTAGTTATAGCATCGATAAACTTGTCATGATCCAGCACAGATGTGTAAAAACAGCTATCGACACTGGAGCGCCTAGCATTAAATGTTATGTAAACGGGAAGTGATCTGTAATGTATGTGTCAACCACGCCAGCCTCGGAGGCGGCCTCGGGGGCGGACCTTGCCAAATATGGTTAAGAATAATCCCCGAAAATTTTGGAACTCAATCTCGCCAAAGGAATGCTCTACTAGTACATTCGTCCTTAATGAAACTCCTACTAGCCAGCCACAGGTCATTGCCAATGCATTTAACGAATACTTTACGTCTGTCTTTGCTCAGGATAATCACGAAATTTCTTCTTGCACTCCACTTCATGCCTCGCTTGTTTCTATTGATGATGTTTCTGTGTCTACAGTTGGTGTTTTAAATTTGATTTTAAATGTTGATTCAAAAAAGTCGTCTAGCCCAGACAATGTTAATAATATTTTTCTTCATCGCTATTCTCATGGACAAGCCAATACCTGTCAGTAATTTTCAACAAATCATTATCAACATCAACTGTTCCATCATCGTGGAAAATTGCACAAGTCTTTCCACTCCACAACTCAGGTAGTAGCCAATCTGTATTAAAACAGGCCTATATCATTAACCTCTCACTCATGCAAACCACTGGAACATATTGTCTTCAAACACATCATCAATTTTCTCGAAACTAACAATATTCTGTCCAATGCACAACATGGTTTCCGGCGTGGATTTAGTACCATAACTCAGCTGACAGAATTCACTCATGACATATCTATAGCTCTTGACCTAGGTCTTCAGGTGGACGCATTATTCATAGACTTTTCTAAAGCCTTCGATACTGTCATCCATTCAAAACTTCTATATAAACTCAATCTCTTACTAAAAAACCAATCGCTTGTTCAGTGGATTAGAAGTTTCCTTTCAAGTCGTAGCCAATACGTATCATTTAACACCTTCCATTCATCTAAAGCACGTGTATCTTCCGGAGTGCCCCAGAGATCCGTGCTAAGGCCATTACTTTTTCTGTTATATATAAATGACCTACCCGACACAGTTTCCACTAAAATTCGTCTTTACGCTGATGACTGCGTTTTATTGCACGTAAACAATTCACCTGATGATCATCATACACTCCATACATCGTTCTTAAACTTTTTTCAGGTGGTGCCAAAATTGGCAGATGAGCATTAACTTTCAAAAGACAGCTGCTATGTGTTTCAGTAGACAGAAAACACCATCTGTGTTTGATTGTTCTTTTAATAACTATGTAGTGCAGCGGGTCTCACAATATAAGTACCTTGGTCTCCTTTTCACTACTAACTTATCTTGGTCTAGTCACATCGATACAACATGCAACAAGGCTCTGAAGAAACTTGGATAACTTAACCGCTCACTACGTTTAGCTCCAAGGGAAACAAAACTGCTTACATACAAAACCCTCGTACGACCGATCCTTGAGTATGGAGGCACTGTATGGTACCCTTATAAAATCACTGACATAAAACGCGTTGAATCCATTCAGAAAAAAGCAATTTGATTCATTTACAGACGCTATGATCGTAATTTTTCACCATCATGCCATCTAGCGCAGCTTGGTCTATCATCACTTTCTAAAAGATGAGACATCGAGTCTCTAAAACTTTTTCACTATTTATTTAATTCACTGCAATATTTACCACACAACAACTACATAACACCTGCCAAACCATCATCCACCAGAAACAGCCACGCACTTAATGTATCTGTGTTTCGTCCTCGTACTGATTTCTTCAAATACACCTTTTTTGCTCGATGTATTGAAATGTGGAACCTCATACCAGGTCATATTCGGTCTTTGCAGAAAGATGAATTTTTGAAGGCATTAAAAGACGGTGTTCCGTAAACCTTTCATTGTTTGTATAACTCTGTTCGTAAAATTTTTGTATTTCTATGATCTGCCAATGTACTTGTGTATTCAGCTCTTTTGTTTTGTACCTTTTTATTATTTCTTGCTGTGTACCCACTCCTGCGATAGCCCCATAACGGGGCTGCAGTATTTGAAAATAAATAAATAAATAAATACAATTATCGCGTAGCTGCCCAATGCAGCTCCTTGAAATAGGCAAACACGTTTCCTCTTTATTTTGGCCACTGTTGTAGCCATAATATTTCTTTCTTTGAAGTTTATCAATTTCATGCGTGTTTTGCAAGGAAAGAAAAACTTGCTCACGTGCGGGGCCGTTCGTTTACAGCAGCGTGATTTGAATTAACGGTTGTCAATTTTGCCGCCCCTTCCTATATGTAAATTTGAAGGCAAAAGTGAAATTAAGTTGTGATAGTACGCGTAACTTGTGGAGAGTTCTTATTTAGTAGGCTTACAAATCAACAAAACTATCGCACTGCATTTTTAGTGTTTGTTCCACCGCAAAACAGTCTCTACTGGCAGTGAAGCACCCTTATCAGTGAATTGTGCCAACGTCGTTTCACTGTTTTTCTGCACCTACCGCAGCCTAACACTTGTTCGGAAATTTCATGAAGTGTTCATGTATTTGGTGTGTTGAGATAAGCCCTCCAGAACGCAGCAATAACTAAACAAGAAACGCTCAGGGCATCACTCATACACGTGAAAGCGAACTGCTGTGAACAGGTGCGTGTTTACTAAGTTATGACGTGTATGTGGGACACACAGAAACTACGTCTGTTAAACGTGGGAAAATTCCGCCGTAAAATGTGTCAGAAATACTACTCATGACACAGTTCAGCCAATGGCTGGCTTGCCATAAGGAAGAATCTCCTAATGAAGACCCGATGCCAAGGAATTAAATCGGCACAAACTTATTTTTATATAACGTACAGCAGTACTTCCAAAAAAGCATTGTCTGATGGGGATACAGACCAATTAGTAACAAAAAACAAGCACAGACAGTGTATACAAAGCACACTTAATCCTAAAAGAGCTAACAGTCGGAAATCTGGTTATGTCTGCTATCTGCTATAGCAGCAAATATGGCGAGCCCTTCAACATTCCAATGATAATACGAACATGCATATGCTTAATCTTCAGATCCGTGACATAGAGCATCTTTATTACATTACAACGACTATTTGGGACAAAATATTTTAGTAGGAGCGAAACAATGCGTTGTGTTTAGGCATCTGCACAAAGTATATCTGTGTTTGAGCCGATAAGCGTGAGCACGTTTTAGTAAACAAAGCCGCAGGAATCCCTAATTATGAAGATTAGACGAATGCAATACCTGCCAGCGATTTCCGAAGATTTATGTACGACTGGAGTGCCATGGTTTATTTTTAGTGTTTTCTGTAAGTATATTTACGGCAGCACAAGTGCGTGCACTATTGATTTATGGCCACCGTCCTGCACGGAGCATTAGAAAATTGGCAGTGCCCTTTTTTGAAAAACGTGAACAGGAGGAGGAGGAGGAGGACAAGAACAACAAGAGAGAAGGCAGAGAGGTTGAAAAACGTGAACAGTGACGGGGTATATTTAGAGACATATATGCAGTTTTGTATTGAACAAAAACTGAAGACAAACGCGTCTAACGAAGTGCACTTTCTCTCGCCTGGACTTGAACTTACCAGGATTTCAGCATTTTAATATTTCTCGCTATATAAAGAGAGCGTCTTCTAAGGCGTTCGATATAAAGAAAGTGCTGCATGACAGACTTCAAACTTTGCTACGTGCGCTACACGCCCTCTACTCGTGATAAGGAAACCCACGCAACGTGAGTAAAACAATCGTGTACCGATTTGGTGCGCTTAGCCGAAGTGACAATACAAGTCCGCCAGACGCCGTCTCGAAGTCAAAGAGGGCTGCCGCATTGCTCTGATGCTTGACAGAAGTTATTCAGAACCTAATATATTTAAACATATTACCGACATCATTCGCTGATGTGTCACTCAGTTATGCGACCAGCGAACTTCATGATCACTTTCACAACCACCACAATGTCGACTCGTACAGCGTGTACTAGAAGGCGAAAAAAAAAACAAACTTGAGGACGTTCTCTAGAAAGCAGGAACCACGTCCTAATGAGATCACCAAGGTCCAGTAAAAAATGAAAAAAAGAACTGAATCAGCGCCTCTTGTGGAGAATATCTGAAGAAGGAATTACGCCAAGTCCTTTAACGTGAATTATGATTACCGCTTTTTTATACGCGTGGCCCCAAATTAGTAGTAATTCCTTAATGAGATAGACGGCACTTCCCCATCCGTGGTTTTCTTCGTGGGCATTTCTCGGTATAATAATGTTTGTCGTCTTCCACTCATCTCACCATTCTTAGCGTTCCCCTCTCCCTCCCCGATGTATTTCCCACACTTCAGCTGCTCCTTCCACCACGGCGATGGCTTATTAAGAACTCCTTTCATAAAGACAGTAGATTCATTTGTATCCATAATATATGCACTCATGCTTATTATGTTTTGTCTTCACCTGTACGTTCAGCCTTGCAATCACCTTTCATCTATTCCCCAGGGTCATGTTCTTCTTTTGTTGTATTCTTTGGCATTTCTTCGCCTCTCGTTCGATTATCATTTTATCTACATGCATATGCGTGCAAGCTCTTCCATGGCGCATGCTGGGAGAAAACGCACGAGGAATAATATTCCGAGTATACGTTCGACAGAGCTTGGTTGAGCAGCGTTTATCACCGTCAGAGAGCAGCCTTTAGTGAGGGAAAGGAATTTGAGAGAGTAGGGGAAAAGAAGAATTGACTTGGGTTTCCACATATTACTAGGCTGTGAAAACACGGGTAACTAAGTAGTTGTCTTACGAATTAAGTGCGCAGACGTTCTCTCTTTCTTCGCTTCACACTAATGTTTTCTGCGCTTCTGACAGTTTTTTTCAACAGCAACAAACAAAAAAAGGAGAATACAGGATATTTTTCGCGTTTTCTTCTAGTCTCGCTGTGTTGTTTTTTCGTTCGAGCGTTCCTATAAATACTTATGCTCGTCATCCTATGTATTTATCTTTTCGTCGTTTTTTTTTTTGTTCCTGAAGCTTTGGTGAGCTTCCGAGCTTCTGCCTTGAGTTCCCAAGGGTAATTCCAAGTTCCTCGCTGAAGTGGCAGTGATGCGAGTTGAGTGCCCCGAGTACAATGTCATACGCAGGCTTTGAAGGGGCGTAATTTCTTAATGGGATGGCACTTACGCATTCGTAGTTTCCTTCGCGGCCATTTCTCGGTATAATGATGTTTGTCATCTTCCACTCATCTCACCATTCTTAGCGTTCCCCTCTTTCTCTCCGATGTATTTCCCACACTTCAGCTGCTCCTTCCGCCACAGCGATGGTTTATTAAGAACTCCTTTCATAAAGAGAGTAGATTCATTTGTATCCATAATATATGCACTCATGCTCATTATGTTTTGTGCTCACCTGTACGTTCAGTCTTGCATTCACCTTTCTTCTATTCCCAACGTCATTTCTCGAGGGTCTTCGTCGATAGAGAATGCATCGAAGATGGTGTCGTGTTACTCAATACACGCTCGTTTTATTGTACGTTTTGTTTCTTCCGGGGATCTGCCGCACTTTTGGCTTCATAATGTTTAAAGAGAGGGTGGAAGACCACATTTTCATCACCATTTTTAAAATTTTTTTTCTCGCTTTGAAATGCTTCGTTTTTCGGGCATAGATTTTTTTTAACGAACGGACAGTTCATTCGGCAACGTTTCGGGGCTTATTGTCTCCTTCATCGTGAAAAAGATTATATCCTTCATCTTAAAATTAAAGAAGCATTCAGTCAGCGTTAGACTTCTGTCTGTGACTGCGGCATCAGTTTCCCGCTTTCAGCACTGTTTGAATCTCATAAGCACTCTCTGCCCCCCTCCCCTACCCCTCACTCACACACACCTCATAACTTTGATTGTGATTTTGATGCCGATTCAGAAACTTCTTGAGTGGGAAAGGAACCGGCTCTGAAACTCCAGTTGGCTGCCCATATTAAGCTACTTATTTCAAATGGCTTTCACTTCGCCGTATTCAAACCGCAAACATTAGCCGAACCTTACGTTCCCAGATGCGTAACTTACACGTTTTGTGCGGAAACTACCTCACTCGTTTCATTTATGAAGCACAAAGAAAGTGCCAGTTGCAGGTGCTGGGAGTTTCCATGGCGGCAAAGAACTACAAAATGTATGCCCACATCTTAGTTCATCTGAACTTTAAACTTGAAAAGAAACCTATTTCACTATTAGGCATTTTCAGTAAGATTGGTGTTGTCTCTCCTAAAGCTAATATGGAAAAAAAAACAACTTCAAAGAGTGTCGGTGAAAACGCTTCTGCTTTCGGGACCAGCTTTCCGGACTGAAACAAGTCACTGACTACGTATAGGTAGCAAGTGAATAAAGCGCTTACACTGCGTCTGTAACTGATAATTACCAACAGATGTTCCTCTTCATGCATTTAACGTATATTTTACTGAAAGCGGGAGTGCGAGCTAAATAGGACATCCGGTGCTGCGCAGAATCAAAAAGACCACATGCTTGTACGAGTCGCAGTAACTGAGGTGCTCAAATATTTGCGGCCCAACAGGAAGAGCACTTCTTTCTTACCATTCATTTTCGACCTCGTTCTCGTTGGTTGTGTAGTTTTCCCACCGTCCGTTGTATGTGTTAACGTTTTATAAGTCATGTGAAAGAAGGAGCTTTCGCCACTTTATTTCCCCCTTTTCTCGCCGGATATGCTGCAGCCCCTTCGTTTTGAATAGTGATGCTTATTTAACTTTAAACGCTTGTTTTGCTGAGAGAGCAATTTTACAGTACACATTTGAAAGCTTGTTCATATTTAACTATGTTTTATTTATCATGTCAACATTTTTCTATGCGAATGGTTAATCTATCACGTCGCTTTGGCAATGTTTCGCTTCCTGGAAAGCTTTGTCATGTTTTGTTTTTTTCTGTTCGCTTCAATGTACCTGAGGAAATGTGAACTGTACGCAAATCAATTTTAAGTTATTAGATATTCTGGCTGGGCTATTAAAAGAACCTAATACACTGATGGCCAACCGTCAGTCTATTCTTTGTAATCTCGAGCTGATAACTGCCTGAGTCTGTTGGACAAGTCTTCAGCGACAGCGAACTACTCGAAGCGATTCAGCTTAACTTGTTCCACGTTACCCGCGTTGCCCGGTTGAGCTCCGACAAGAACATTGATTTTTGCCGAGAGCAGATTCTGCCTTTTGCAAGATATGGGTCTTTCTCAGGTAGATTCCAGTGATATGCTTTGGTTGATGACCTTTCATCTAGTTTCAAGCACTCATGGACAACCGCCAGTTTATTCTCTGCAATGTCAAGTTGATAGTTACCAGAGGCTGTTAGGGAAATCTGCGATGATGGACAAGCAGATGCGATTAATTTGTTTTGCATTAGTAGGCACACTAACGCTCCCACTTCAGCACTGATTTTGGCGTGAGCCGACTCTATCTTTGGCAAGACATGGGTCCTTGTCACATTGATTTCAGTGACATTCTTTCGTTGGTGACCTTTTGCCATTCCAGGCCTTCATCTGTCCATAATAATATTATGTGGTGTTCAAGTCCCAAAACCACGATATAAGTATAAGAAAGGCTGTGGCGCAGAGCTCCGGAAATTCTTCTCATCTACTGTTCTTTAACGTGCGCTCACATCATGCATTACACAGGCCTCTTCCATATACCCTCCGTCGAAATGCAACTAACCATACCTTCGGGTCAGCAGCAGAGCATCTTGGACACAGATCCAACGAGGTGGAGTTTCACCTTGTTTTACATGTGATAGCTTTTTTTGTTGTTCAATTAGCGTCAATCATGGTTGTGGCGGATGCTCTTTATGCCTGAGTGGCGGGCTTTTTTTTTTCTTTGTCGAACGTCGTCTCATTCAATAGGTTTACTATTTGTTAAGAAACTCGGCCATCCCTTCTGACGCAAGTTTGAAGCACGTTTCTCTGTGATTGATTGATTGATATGTGGGGTTTAACGTCCCAAAACCACTATATGATTATGAGAGACGCCGTAGTGGAGGGCTCCGGAAATTTAGACCACCTGGGGTTCTTTAACGTGCACCCAAATCTGAGCACACGGGCCTACAACATTTCCGCCTCCATCGGAAATGCAGCCGCCGCAGCCGGGGTTCGAACCCGCGCCCTGCGGGTCAGCAGCCGAGTACCTTAGCCACTAGACCACCGCGGCGGGGCGTTTCTCTGTGAGCGCTTACGAAATTTGCTATAAAACGTTTTTGTTATATCCTAACGTAACCAGTGGAGTAAAGTATTTTCCTGTCTATAGGATATCCACAAAAAAGTTTTCAGTAGGTGTCATGGTCGGTAGATGTAAATTTATTGGCACTGTCCTTTTACTCTTCCTATTTCTAAGCCCGGACACCCGCAGTCTAAAGCAGACCAGCCTTAGTTGCCGGGTCCCTATGGTATTTCCATTGACACACCAGATTTGACATTGACATTGACACCCCTTGGAAACTTAGATACCACAAAACTTAGCCCTTCTAACTGCCTCTTTCCAGAAACTGACTGCCAACCCTTTGCTTACGTGCCTATTATTTTCGCTGCAATTTAGTCACTCGTTTTTATTTGCTTTTACTTGCAATAAATATTTTTACTTCTGGTACTATCCAACATATACAGACAGGAAGTTTTTTTTCTTGTGCCTGTTAGACTTGTCGAACTTGCATTCCATACTTAACGATTTTCGTTGATTATTCTTCTGCCATTCGGGTGCCCGCTCGTTCTACATTTAACTTCTTTTAATTGACGCCTAACATACGTTTTTTAGTCAGCAAAGGTTGTCGAGTGAACACGCATTTATGTTTCAGTTTTTGCACGGTGTTCAGTAAGAGTGATCGAACAGATGTACAGATGCGCTCATCTGCATGGGGAAGCATGATTGACACAATAGATATAAAAATTCGATCAGAATTAAAAAAAGTTGCCTTCAGGGAAGTTACTTATCTTAAAGCTGAACATCAAAAAGTTTGAGAATCGGGGCCGAAGGAACATGGGCACCCAAGAAGTTAGCGACCCCCAAGGGCTCATGCGCAGAACACAACCGATCTTGGGATCTTGCGTTCATGTTCACCCAAGGCCTCGAAATTGAAAACTAGCGTATAGGCCCCCTAGGCGTCTTGGCTCTCCAGCGAGATGAAGAAGACGCAGCGCGAGCCGTTGTGCCATTATGGCTCGCGTCCCACATGAGTTTAATTTGGCCACGAGTGACGCACCGTTCATATGACCCAACGCTGCCCGCGTTTCACCGAATTCTAAAATTCTGTTGGTACTCCGTACGCAAGAGCAACCTATGCAAGGTATCTTGGCAACCCAATGCCTTCGGTCCCCGATTCTCAAAGTTTTCATTCACCAGAACGTTAACTGCGGAACAACGAAACGGTAATGATTCCACCTGTGTCATATATATTTTCTTGTTAGCAGGATAGCGTTTTATGTCGGAGTCCATGAAGATTTTAGTGACGCACTTGCGTCACAGAATTCACGTCTATAAAATAACATGGATTAGAAGACGAAAAAGAAAAAAAATTGGCAGCATATTCACGGAAGCATTAGTCCGTCCATTCGTTCTTGCTTCCGTCCATGCGTCCGTCTGTGTGACCGTCCATGCGTTCATCCGCCCATCTGTGCGTGCATCTGTTCGTGCGTCCGTCCCTGCGTTCGTCCATTTATCCGCCCCTGCGTCCGTTCATCCGTCCATCCATGCATCTGTCTGTGTGACCTTTCGTCAATCTATTCAACAATCTAGTACCACCATCTCGCATATTTTCATCATATATTCCCCATATAGAAGCACCGCCATCCAGCGGACATTCCAAGGACTGAACGAGAGGTGGCACACGCACACTTTCTTACGGCTTGCGCTTCGAGTCTACTCCGCACCTTTAACCACCTCGAGTTCATAGTGTATACTAGTTCACTGTATTCATAGCACTGCGGCCCAACGCTCGCTAATCCTTTCTAAAACCAAGCAGGTTACGCCCAGCGAGTATAACGTAGCAACCTTTTCCTGTCAGATAGTGCTGAATGTACATGACGTTGGCTGCTAATGGGCAATGAGAGACAGGAGAATTCGGCTTTTACTTTCTTACGGCTTGCGCTTCGTATGTACTTCCCACCTTCAACCACCTCGAGTTCATTCATGGTATATACTAGTTCATTGTATTCATTTTATTAATGGCACTGCGGCTCAACGTTCGCTATACCTTCCGAAAACCGAGGAGGTTACACCCAGCGAGTATAACGTAGCAACCCTTTTTTGTCACATAGTGCTCCATGTACATGCCGATGGCTGCTAATGGGGATCGCAGCATGCGCGTTAACTAAGAGCCGAATGCTCCTGTCCCTCATTCCCCATTAGCAGCCATTGGCATGTACATTGAGCCCTATTTTTTATTGTTCAACAACGCACAGAAGAAATCTCTCACCGGCACCACCTTGCAGGTCAAAATGTTATGCTTGTTACATAATACAACGGCTGCGAAGGACGAACAGGTGCCGCTATAAGAAGCTTCGCCCATAAAGAGAGCCGTCAACAGGAGTGGAAGCCACGATCTCCCGGTCGGCGACAACTGCTGGCGCGCGCCACAGCCGCATGCATTGTATAGGCTTTAAAAAACACTCCTTTTGTATCTACCACTTCCCTCTCGCAGTACTCTTGGTAGTGTGTAACAATACATCATGGCTGTGGAATCCCCGATCACTTCCTTCAACGCGTCGTGTCTACGCGCTCGTGATATTCGCCGTGTTTCCAATAGAAGTGCAATTTTTTAGGGGCGAAGCTTTTTATAGCGGCACCCGTTCGTCCCTCGTTGCTGTTGTAGTAGTGTGTAACAACTATAACACTTTGACTTCCAAGGTGGTGCCGATGAGAGATTTCTTCCGTGCGTTGTTGAACAATAAAATATAGTGCTCAATGTACATGCCAATGGCTGCTAAGGGATAATGAGAGACAGGGGAATTCGGCTTTTAGTTAACGCGCACGCTGCGAATTTTTTATTGTTTAACAACGCACCGAAGACAATAAAGGGTTGCTACGTTATACTCGCAGGGCGTAACCTCCTAGGTTTTAGAAAGGTTTAGCGAGCGTTTGGCCGCAGTGCCATGAATACAATGAGCTACCATATACCATGAACTTGAGGTGGTTAAAGGTGTGAAGTAGACACGAGGCACAAGCAGTAATAAAGTGTGCGTGCACCTCCTATCGTTCAGTTTTTGGAATGTCCGCTGGGTGGCGGTACTTCTATATGAGAAATATATGATGAAAAGATGCGAGATGGTGGTACTTGGAGTGTTGAATAGATGGACGAACGGACACACAGACACATGCATGGACGGACGCGCGGATGACTGCATGGACGTATGGACGCATGGACGGATGCAGGAGCGGATGCATGCACGAAAGCAGGGACGGATGCACAGATGAACGTGTGGACGCACGAACAGACGCACGCATGGACGGGTGGCCACACAGACACACACATGGATGGACGGAATAGAGAACGAATGGGCGGAAACAGGCAATAAAGAAAAAAAAAGAACAATTGGACGGACGGATGCTCCGCCCCACTATCCACCATTCACTCCGTGGATATGCTGCCAATTTTTTTCAGCGCCTGAACACATTGCAAGGTGGCGACATTACCCAGACGCATACAACAATACTGAACATGCTTCTGCAAAGCATAGAGCATCACGCCTGCTTCGCCTGGATACAACTTAGCGTTCTCCACATATGCTCGCGACGCCAAAAAATAATAAATAAATAAACAAATAAATATGGCCGGCCAAGAGGGAAGAAACAACGCGGGTTGCGTTTACCTCTTACTGCGTAGCACGCCGCGAGTAGATGACCTCAGTCCAAGTTTGGCGTATAATGAGTCACAGTCTTCTGGCTGTGACACCGCTTTCTTTGGTTGCATTCCCACCGCTAAGTACTACAGCTACCACGGGTATTATGGCCTAGGGCCATGTATAATAATAAATCAGTACTTAATGACGGATGTTGATTGTCTCAATGAAGGTGTATCACTAAGCGTCAACGTGAATTCATTTACAAAATACAGTGCTTTAGCTGTCGAACACCAACAAACATTGTATAGGCTATCTTATATAAATGTATAATAATCATTAGGCCACTTATGAAAGGGGACGTTTCAGTTTCATGTTACACCGATATCTGACTTTTTTGTCAGTTTGTCGGTGCATCATTTTAACAACGTTGTCTCAACGGGAACAGTGTTTTTTTTGAAAGCAATGCATTACGGCAGAAAAAAGAAAAGCCGACTACGTGTTCCAAGGAACACTAAATTAGGTAGAGCAGATAAATGAATTAATAAGTGAATAAACCTTATTTAAAATCTGGCAGTTTCACCGGCTGAGGTGGGGGAAGAGGAGATGAATTCTGTCCCTTCCCACTCTCCGTCGATTATGATGGCGGTGCCTCAGGTGACTGCTCGAAGTCCTTGCACCCTGGTGGCATCTTCAGCTTGCCGGACGGCCCAAAGCTGGTCGACCAGCTCGTCGCTGGTACTCACCAGAATGCAAAGAGCAGATGAGACTTCAAATTTGGAGTCATCTTAGGTGGATGCTAGAGAGATCCTGTGAGTTTGGGTACCACGCTGTCTCTGAGTGCGTCCTGTTTGCGACATGCCAACTCTCAATTTCCGTGAGAGTACATTTTAGACGTGGCACTTACCTTTTTTTCTTAGACCTTCATTGATATTCTACTCGTTAAGCACTACCTCAATCATCGTACAATCATTAGGCATGGACTGGAACATAGCAACAAGGTTTGCCTACTCGTACTAATTCCTTACTGAGAGGTTATATGGAAAGGGAAATGAAGATAAAGGCGCAACTGCCTCTCTCAAGGAGGTCACACTCATTTTCTCAGGTAGTTAGAGTCCTCGACGTAAATATTCCAACTTGGAAGGCGCCGATACGCTGCAATCGCGCGGGAAAACAAATTGCAAACATTCGAAAAGCATAGCTCAGAATCAAGGAACTTGGATCTACAGTAGCAATCATCGCATAGAATGGAGTGCTCATTGTATTTGGAGTCATACTATTTCAGTGTTGTTGGCATTTATTCATACTCTTTTCACCTGAGCACCCCCGCAGATGACATTATGAGCAAACGAGTAACAGGTTTACCGAATAAACGTTGTTCGTCTGAAACGAAACGGAAACATAACGCGCAACGCAAGCAGTGCAATGCTAGCAGAAAACAAAGACGATAGTATGTTGACCGTCTTCACCATCATGCGGGTTAAGCCAGACGCTCAGGCGTCATTCGGAAGCGAAGATCTCGTACTGTGAGAGGCGGGAGCGAAGCTGGAAGAATGGGAGTGTCGGTTCGGCAAACTGCGCAGGATGTGCCTGCATGAGGGCGTACGGCGGTGAACTCGCATGGAGGGGGGGGGGGGGGGGGGCACGAAGCCAGCGCCCATTACCATGGGGAAATTAGTTTTCCGAGCGGTGGTTTCGTGATGCCTGAGCGGAAGCGCTGGTTCTGACTTCCGGTTCAACGCGGAATTCAGCAAGCTGGACTGACGAATGGAAGGGGAATAAAAGAAAACCAAGAAGTAATTTAAACTTGAAATTATGGAGACAAAATGGGCCAACTCGAGGGATAGAGGACAGCGGGGTGGGCGAAGCGTTGAATGGACGTAAGGGAATGCAAAGAGGAGGATCGGGGTGGGTGGACGAAACGGAAGTGTAGATGGAATATAGATGAGTGCAAAGAAAATGGAGGTCTCCGCTTCCTTGCTTGCTTCCCACACCTTCCTTTCTTTGCAATGGAATAGAAGCGATGCGCTGGAACGATGGTTGCGCTGTTCTCGAACCTCACCTTCATCGTATAGTCGAGATGAGTTGGGTGAAGAAGAGGTATCGTGTAATGGGAAGTGGAGGGGCGCGGTACTTCTCGAGTTTTCGTACACTAGAAGAACTCCCATATTTTTTGGAGGAGCCAGAGTGGCGTTCATGTATGCTGGAAGTTACATGCAAATAGGACCCCCTATTCTTTTCTCTGGGGCTCACTGAATGCTAAGTCAAACTAATATATGAGAAACATAAAAAATTATAAGTGTTAAAAGAAATGGTTTGTCGTTGATGCCTGGACGTAATGACATTCACTGTATTAGGCGCTTGCCTTGACTCATATTATCAGTCTTGTCGCGTTAAACCAACAATCTTCTGAACCAACTGCGTTGTTCGGACTGTATATGCCTTGCAGTTTCAGGTTGTTCACTTTCCTGAAATAAGAAGAAAGTGTTTCACACAAAATTGATGCGCTTAATATTAGACTAAAAATTCGTCTTTATAGACAAAGAAAGACAAATATGGACGAAACAATGCAAAGATGAAGCAAAGCATTCCAACTATATGTGTTTGTACTTGCCCTGTCGTAGCGGCAGCAACGCATAAAAAAGTAAAGTGAGGCATCTGTGTTTCATGGTGTCCTGCATAAGTGTGTCGTTTCGATGCGTTTTGTTTCGATGCGTTTTGTTTGAATGCGCTTTGTTTCTTGCTCCCTTCAATTGGATATCTGATGATGTTTTGCCAGTGCGCGACAAAAATCCGTCACAAGTCTTCCGAGGCATATTTGCGACGTCTTTTTGATGGTCGGTGCGTTTTTCTTAGATATGATATATCATGTGGAGAGATTACATTTTATTGATATTAGATATTAAGTAGAAACTGCTGGTGCGCAAGCACTCCTCCATGCTTCGAATGATGTTTGCGGGAGAATGCAGGTGTAACGGCGTCAAAATGTACGATTGTTGCTATGTCTTTAAAAGGGCAACACTCTGGGCCAGTCGGTAATGCATTGATACATAGAGGGAAATATTACTGCAGGACGCAGGCATCCAATTCATCTGTCATCTTGCAAAACTTTTTGGCAATTTCCTTTTTCTTAATACGCTTTAAAAAATCTCTCACAGAGAGTTAGTCATTTTAAGAAATATTTGTCTATCGTGTTGCCTTTTGTCACATTTAATTATAGGATGCTTGTTCTTTATTTCACGTTGATTGTTGGTTTTGTTTCTTTAGTTCAGTTCAGTTTATTCATTCATTCAAAATACAAAATTCCTAGAATGTAGTATGCAGACGAGAGTCCCAAAGTCAAGCGACTGCAGTGGGACCCTCGGTTAACAATAACAATAAAATTATAATTTATAACAGCACGTAAAGTATGCAACACACGTGAAAAGTAAACAGTGAATTTACATCAAATAACATCAAGTAAACAGAAAAGGCAGTCATAATGCGACACAAGAACAATAGTAATAAGTTATACAAGTAAAACATAATCACGCCATAAAGCAATAACCTAAATTTGCAAAGTCTTTCCAATTTCATGCCCGGATACATAAGAATCGTTAAGTAATCATCGTTGTCAACCTAGTTATGCAAGATGAAGTTTTTAAGATCACGTTTGAATGCATGAAAAGATGACGATGATTTTAGTGTATAGGGCAGGTTATTCCACAATTTAATGACCGCGAAGGCGGACGTCATTTTGCCATAATTGGTGTTACATTTAGGTAAAGTTACTCTCATAATAATTAATTGTGATGAGCACTGATGACTAAGAGCAGCGGAATCGGGGCTCTGGGTGTGAGGAGCTAGCTGGAAGAGGCAGAGGAAGACGAAGTGCAGAATAAGAACAGCTGGCCCAGGATCGGGTGTTGTCTCTTGTTTTCTGTCTCGCTCATTACAATGGCACAGTCGACAGGATTCGAACCTGTGCGGGGATACCCCAATGAATTTCGAGTCCATTACATTACATTAATACAGTACATTAATTATTTCATTACATTATTCCTCATTACATTAATTTATTTCTTTGCATAGTTACGACTTCTCTCGATAAGTTTTTTTTTAATTTTGCCGCTGAATTTACGGCAATCCTCCACAGCGAAAAGAGAATGCTATAAAATGGAGCGAAACACGTGCTTCCGCACACAGTCCCAGAACTGCTCTATTGAAAGCCTTGCAAGGTCTACGTGTGCCTACATAGCAACACATGACAACGATACATTCCTCCGCTAGATTACGAACATTATTTTGGTGTTTGCTTGAGCTTCTAATTCATACCATTGTCTTGGACCTTCCACATGTGCTGGTTAGCCAATTCGAAGTACCCATAGTTCAACTTAATTCCCCGCCCTTCTATGCATTTTTTTTTCAATTTTTCGCCATCTACAAATTTCAACCTCGCATACAGCACGCGTTCTCTATACATCTTTCCTGAGTAGTGTATGCTACAAATACTAAACATGGGACTTTATTGCGTTGCACCGTGTGCTCAAAATGCGTCCACCGAGGCACCAACGGGACTTCGACTCCACATACTGGGCCAAAATCGCAACGCGGTGCAGGTTGTGGACATGGGAAAACGCACGTTGTTACAAATCTTGCTTTTGGCAAAAAGTATCATGTCGCCCCGACGCATTTCCTTGGAAGAATCTCACGCACTGCACGAAACTACTCGCAGGCGAGGCAACGCCATACGGGACGACGAGTAGCAGCCTCGGTTGCTTCGACCGAGTAGCAGTATCCCCCGAGGATTGCGCCTCACTTTTGAGCCAGCGTGGCACGTGAAACAAATGTCGAATCATAGCGCACCGTACTTTAGAATATAATGCAGCTCGGTGTCGTGCAGCGTCACCACTCGAATTTGTTTGCGAAATGAGGCGCACGCTGTGGATGCACGCATGCCTCGTTTTGTTCACCGGCGAATGCCTTTTCTTTGCTTCCTCGATTCTCTCGCTTGGCGTAGACTACACCTCGCTTACGCGATGGGGGTTCTCTGTGCACGTTTTATTTGCAAGAAAAACACCTTCGGCTTTTTCGTCTCCATTCCCCAGAGTTGTCAGTGTGTTTCGGTGAATGCTGAGATAACAATGCGTATAATTTATTTTTTTCTGTAGTTTTGTCTCCACAGTTACTGCGTTGTCTACATTCCGCCGGTCACGTCTCCACATTATGCCTCACGATGTCGTCTGAGCGTCCGTTCGATTTGTTTGCCACCATTGCGTTTATCGGTGTGACCTAGAGTATACACATTTCGAGTGTCTGAAACTAAAAGAATCGAGTCAAGTAGTGTACGCAGAGCACGCGTGGCATTATGTCCACGAGACCGAAAACAAGGCTAGTAGGTCATGTCGGTGTACAGCGTCCAGCCACCCCATTTCTGTTTGTTTTGGTGAACGTTCTTATCGATGCTTTGATTTGGCTGAGATGAAAGTGTGATGCTACTTGGTGGCACGCAGACATACTCCTATCCTGTCTCCTTCTTTTTTACTTGCTAGTATCTGTTGCACCACCATCAATTTATTAGGCTATGCACCGACTCTCCCAACGTCACACTCTGCTAAAGCACATTTATTTTGCGTCACTGCATTTTTTCTGTTCGGTACTAACTTGCTTGATGTTTATATCACCTTAGCTACTCCGCCGCATCGGAATCGGCAGTAGAACTACCATTGAAGCTATTGATCGCAAAAACGCAGGGGTTAAATGAACTTATTAGTTTTTACACAACGCCGGCCTCCAACAATTCTCTTATATACTTCAACAAAGAAACAAGTCTGCATAAATTCTACGTGCACCTCTGAGACAAACGTGCTTTAAATGTTTTACATTTTTATGTGCCTTTTTTTTACAGCGAGCCTTTATACGTCGACGTTCTGGTAAATTACGGCTGATGTGGAAATAATACGTGAAACAGCAAAATGCGGTGCCCCTAGTGCTTCGAAACCTCCGATACTTCTTTCACAGGTGTCGTGACAAACGGCGGGGGCACTTTTCTCCACTTGTTGCACTCCTTTGTCTCTCGACGTGAAGATTGCGCTCGTGCAGCTGTCAGCAGTTGCTCTATCAAATTGCTATCTGACAGAAACGTGTCGTTCGCTTTAAGAAAGACGAGCGGGACGTGATGGAGCGCTGAACTCACGAAGAAGCGTGAATCGTACAAAAACAATGTGAAGCTGCTGCCACAGAACGTGCCTCCGCGGCCTTCCATCTTTCCCATTTCTCTCATATCGGTAATCTTCTTTCTTCGAGGCAGGGTAGGGAACAGAACCCGAGTGAGGCTAAGCTTGCTTTCTTAGCTTTCTGTCTTTATTTTTTCAATCTCTATTTAATCGAGAAGTCATTCGAAGCTCCACAGTTTATTAGCCGACGTAGCCTCTTCAGAGGACGTCAGACATGGGATCACGCGTAAATCCAGCCATCTGTTATCGAGGCTTCCGAAGCCGGCGTACAGTCAAGAAAGGGGACTTCCCTTGCTTTAAGGCCTGTCACGTTAAGTCTGCATCCGACGGCGACCACGGTGGTGTGTCTCTTCTCGAGCAGGCTGAGTCTGTTTGCTGGGCACACGTGCCAACGCAGTCCCCCGTTCTGCGGCTCCTGTCAGCCGAGCGCCGCTATTTGCTCGGTTAGGTCGTCATCACAGAAAAGAGGACACTCCGACAGTGTGTCTTTCACGATGCGGTAGGTGGCTACGCCTCACTTGCGCATACTGAGGGAAAAAAAACGGAAAAATGAAGGCTTTACGAGGTTCCCTATCGATTTTCAGACTGCTATAACAGACAAAGCCACTGGCGCACTTCTTTTTTAGAAGGGTACCGAAAGTAACTTTCTCAGCATGAGCCGCCTGCCATAATATTTGCAGTACGCTGCCTTTTGAGGATTATTTTTTTCTACAAAAGCTTGCAAAGCCATATACTGTCGGATATGCCACGATGCATACCTGTGCGATCTTTTGCTGGTTAATCAATATGCATAACCCATTTTGAGCTGTTACATGTTAAATGACTAGAGAGGCTCTAATTTTCGCCATAACCTAATCTCACTGCAAACTACAATTGATGTACACTGTCATTATTGTTTAAAGGAAGTTAGCTGTGGTGTCTCTTCTTAACGAGATATTAGTTATTTACATTGCTTTTAATGAGTGACTTAGGAGCATAAGAAAGTTTAGAACAAAATTTGAAAAAAACGTGGTTATTATAGTAATATTGTTGAATTGTGGCTCAGAGTTTATCGAGGAACATCAGGTGTGCACTTCACAGTCTAGCCGGCCACTTCGTACTAATTTTTATTTCCACGAATTTTATAGCGACTGCTTAAGTAGCCACGTGCACGTGTTTTTTTTTATAAGTGACTTGTATTTAGCGTATAACTAACAGTTGGTTTTAAGCGTTTATAGGCCACCGAACCCTAGAAAAAATTTTAATCTTCCCTCAATAATGACTGATCATGATCAAAAGTTGCAGTTGTGACGTCGGTGCATTATAACAGTCCACCACTAGGTCTTTTTCACTCTTCGTTCATTTCACTTGGCCAAACTGATGAGGGAGCACACAGAACGTGGCTTAAAAGTTGAGTTCTTATACTAAAATTGAAAATAAGCTATCCTAAAACAAGGAAAATAGACAAACATTGACAAACGTATAATATTGATTGTCGGTAGCTTCTAGCAGTGGAGGAAGACAATGGGATCCCCCGACTTCGCTGCTATGCCACTGCACTGCTAAAAAAAATTAAGAGGCAGTGGTTCGCACCTCGGGCCACGGCGACCACATTCACATGGGTGCGGAGTGAGACAAATGCTTGTGCGCTTAGATAAAAGATGTTCAAGCACCTAAGGTTGCACATGGTCAATTCAGATGATAATGAATGAACTTTTATTAGGCGATGACTGCATCAACTCGTAGTCCTATATCATATGGGGTGATTAATAAGCACACCATGCTTCCAGCCAAAAAAGTCCTAAATTTTTTTAATGTATTTGGAAGCGAAGTTACAGGGTGCAACTCAGTAAAATTTTATGGGACATGTTCTTGTACACACGATGTACAAGCAGCGCAGCACTGAACGCAGCTTAAAGAGCGCTTCGTCAGTGTTTGTCCGGATTACAGCACTCTTTAAGTGCGAAAGCTTGTCGCGTGGCATTGAGTGTTTGTGATCGCAGAGTACTTTCAATGTACTAGCTCACGCTGTATCTCCTCACCTCCTTTGGAGCTTATCGTGCCAGTAAACACTCGTTTCGCTGTGTCTTGAGACACCTACATCTGTTCAAGAAAGAAAAAAGATATAATCCTCGAAGATCTGTTACAGTGTTGTTTGAGCTGTCTCAAAGTCATTGATGACCCGAGAACGCAGCTTGGAACAAGGTATAGGAGAGAGCGCTTGCCATCTTTCCTGTAGGGAGCAAGCGATTATCCTGAAACAAAAAAAAAACAATTTAAGAGCGCGAAAAATACTTTCTATAAAATAAGAACGTTTTAGACCCTTGTAGCTCTGTCTTGTCTCGTTTATCACGTCAGCTTTCTTTGGTGGTCATTATACTCTCTTCTTACAGTCATGTGACTCGCAAGAAAGTTCACGGGACTTTAAAGAAGTCATTGACGTGGCAAATCATAGCTGCTCGGAAAAACTCACAAGTACTCCTTTTTTTCTTCTTTTTTAGAGTGAACAAGCTCGTAGAGAAACCTGTACGGTAAAAAGTGCGGTATGTTACAACGCGGATTTTGAGGATTGCACATAGCTGGTCGAGAAGCCGACAACATCACACCATACCATCGCAAGTGCGCCTCCTTTCGGTAATACAGACGTCTTTGCTCTAACGTGAATGCGGAACACACGTCAGACGATAAATTAACCTTCAAACGCCTGCGTTGTCAACAATAGCTATAAGCTCACGAGGTGCACACATACTACACTCACAAAAAAACATTTCGGTCCACCTCGTAACTCTTCACTGAGATCGGAGAAATTGAGCAGAGGCTATTTCTCATTGACTGTTACGCACAGAACTGATTTGTACAAGGCTTAGATGATTCTAAGATGATTCTCAGCGAAGAGAGGTTTTATTTCAATCCGGACACTCGCAGGCACGACATGGTTGTCGAAACTCCAGAGACTCTCGCTAAAACCTATTGTACCTCTCATAGGTTTGTAGGTACACGTTGCCCTCGGCTCAGTGCTTGGATCGCTTCAAGCTTTTCTTGCAGCCTCCGTTGCTTCTCCCGTTCGCTTGTATATTCTGGCGTTGTACGCACTCGGGGCAATCGGCTGGCCGCCATTTATTGTGCTAATTGTTGTCGTCTTCATTTTTATGGCCTCAGTTGGGAGTAGTGTGAGTGACCCGGATTCTGGGGCGCATACACGTTTGGAAACAATGATAGTTTTTTTCAAATCAAACATTTTACCTCTTGGCTGAATGCCTTCAATGTTGACGTGATTGTACCTGTTTTTCTGGACATAGATTCTTTTTTTTTGTGCCCACCATACGTGGATAGCCGCGGCAAGTGTAAGTTTTTGTACCTGCGTATATCTCCTCAATGAATGTTGCCACACTTCATTTTAAAGGCCGTCCCCGTTTTAAAACAATAACACAGGGAAAAAAATACACGAGTGCACGTTAAGCCCTATTATATGCAACTTGTGAACTGCGATTATGACGAGTTCTTACTGTGTAAGCCAAACAAAGGTTGTCAAAATGTTTCACCCCCAAATTGTCTCAAGAATAAGCAGCAAAGGGACGTGAAGGTGAGGAAAAGTCATCTGAGGTTGAGAAGGACAGCGTGAAAGAGACGAGACGACGAAGAGGAACGGCTATATGCAACGCCGACTGAATTTCAAGGCCGAAAGGCTGCCGCAGTGACGTCAGAGGTTGGGGGCCCAGTTGCGCAACTGAGCATGCTCAGTAAGACTTTTTTTCCACATCTTTTATTCGGCCCAATGAAGCCGCAGCAGCTGCGAGAGCGGGAGCGTTGGTTCTCCTAAAACGTGAACGAAACGCAGGCTTTCCGCCGCATTCGCGGCGTAACTGGGCCCCCACCCTCTGACGTCACTGCGGCAGACTTTCGGCCTTGATATGCCACAAAAAACGGGAATGTGCCAAACAGCTCACAGCATGCTCGTGGCAATGCTTCAAGCGCAGAGAGGGCACAACGCCGCGTCTGGAAGCTACGCGCTGGCGCGCTGCGATGCGCGTGAGTGACCTGGCCCATCGTGAGGCCTAGACTCTTCCGCCGTCCTTATCGTGGGCGCCTCAAAACGTCGAAGCTTCAAGGCCGTTGGCTGTTCGTAAAGAAAAAGCTCTTGCTCAGGGTGAGACCTCGTATCTGCAGGTACTGTCGAATCGCTGGATGCTCTTGGTGATTGTGTGAGTACGGAAACGGAAGCCAGTCATACCTGTACTTAACCTTGTCCCTTCAAGTTCACCTGGATGCTTAATAATAATAATAATAATAATAATAATAATAATAATAATAATAATAATAATAATAATAATAATATAATAATTTCTCATCAATACATTTGATGAAAGACAGCTCCGGTTAGAAGCTGCTTTCCGAAGGAGGCAGCTTCACAGGGGCCCTCAGCCACCTTTGAACACGAGAGCAGTGTATTACGTGTGGAATCAAGGATACTATACTTAACCATCCTGTTCAAGGATGGCCATTATTTCTCTTATTTGAAAATTTAACTAGCATAATACTCTCACCTATTTTATTGATAGATTGAAAGAAAGGGCAAAAAAAAACACCATCTCCTGCTAAGGAAGCCATGTGACAATGTGGAGCGGCGCTGTGATTTTTTTTCTCTGGTCGCCTATTTTCGTATTAACATTGCATTTTATAACGGTCTGGGCAGTACGAAAATAAAATTTGTAAAATTTGGATTTGGACTTAGATTTAGAGACGAGAGGCGGCGACTGTCAGCGGCTTCACTTGGATTGTCTTCGATTGGATTCACTTGGAGTACCGCAAGAAAGAATCTTGTAGTGGCGAAGCACTCCAGCGGTGGGTTACAAAGGCTTCCAAGTAGGACTTTCAATGCACATGTACAGTCGTGCTCAATATGCATTGCAACAACCTGTCTAGGCTTAAACTGGCGCCAACACTGCAAATCTGTACCTACGTAGGCTAACCTAGGTTAAATAAACTCTTTCAGTGAGCTGTATTTTCTAAATTACTTCAATGTTTGTCGGTTTCGTTGTTGAAGCTAAGGTTTATTTTAACCACAACCAGCGTGTTTGAACTCATACTGATCATGAATGTACGTCTCTCGATGAATCTCTGCGGCGCATTGGACGTGGGCCTTACAGATCTAGAGAATGTACCAAAAATACGGAAGTCACTGACTGTGCGGTTCTTGAGACTTTAACAGTGACATGAGCGAAAGGCACCAGATGGGTCACCTGGTTGGGGATGAGGTGCACAAAGTGTCGTAAAGGAAGGCGAGCTCGGTGCGATGGAAGAATCGGCAGACGCGAAAGAAACTTCGAGCAGGGTGGACGTATCTTTATTTTAATACGATCCATCAATGGCGTTCAATAAATCGGTTGTTATTGTTAGCACTGAACTGCTTATTTGTGTGGGCAAGATAGAATTCTGTGTCTTGTCCACATAGTTTCATCCTCTTTTGCGTTTTTAGCACCCAGCACAGCCTAAGTGTACCTCTAGAGGTGCTTTTTCGTCGCATCTGGAAGCGGCGTCGATTTTGAAATCAAAGCTTTGCTAAAATTGAATACGATTCGCGATGTCGCGACTCCCAGCAATTTCTAGTTACTCAGCGCTCTCTTCACCACTTGCAGACGCTGATGACGGTGGCGACGATGATGGTGGTGACGAACACACGGCTACACGAGTGTGCCCTAAAAGACGAAGTGTCTGTTGAATATCGCGCCCCCATTTCTTGCGGGTACGTATTCAGACCAGCGTGGGCGCATTGGGTCGCGGCACGGCAGCAATGCAAGCGCCGCGAATGGGCGGAATTCGCACCCGTTTGAATCAGGCTCGATACAGTCCAACTGATCGATATCACAGATATTTATTTGAAGAAACATGATCGAAAAGATAACTTTGCACCGGCAAGGACCAAATCTGCGACCTTCAAGTAACGCGTCCGAAGAAAGAGCATCGGACGCGTTATTCGAAGGTCGCAAGTTTACTGCCTGTTGGAGGCAAGTTGTCTTTTCATGCAAATTTATTTCCTCACATCTACATTACAATTACAAGCATTAACATCCCCTTTACTTTTTCGGCATCCGATTGTGGGTTAATTTTCATTTATATTGCGAGTAGAAAAAAAAACAGAGAAACGAATCAATAAAGTAACTCTTCTTCCCTTAAGTCAGTTCAGTGTAAGGCAACATTGCAATATGAGAAATAGCTCATGGCCGTCAACCCACATCGAGAGAGCATCGATGATCCAAAAATGTGCATACGTATACAGACGTAAACGCACCTCCGGTAGCCTTATTTCTGTGCCGCACTCCAGTGCAGGGTTATTCGCGAACTATGCCGCCAACAGCATTACACCGAAGTCCGCAAATCGTAGAGGCTTCACATAAAAAAATTGGCCCCGTATCTGCATGTTAATCTGCAAATGTCGTCGAAAGACAATAGTCCTGCATGTGGAGAGAGTGAACAAAACATTTATTTGATGTTCTGCGCAAGATAAACTGTGAATGATATTCTGAAGGCGCTGCGTTAGAGTGCCTCAAGCGTGCTGTACAGGTGAACGAGCGCATCAAAACACGTCACACGCGAGACATGAGCGCCATCTGGCAGTTTTTTTTTTTTTTTGGAAAACAAAGCGTGTGGCTTTGAGACGGGTGCGCGCGCCCGTCTCAGAGGTGGTAAGGTGTAGAACGCAAGACGACGGGTAGGTTTCACCACTGTCTCGTTTTAGCAAAGCGTTGGAAACACTCGTCTTTTCGTGCAAGCGTTGCATGGTCAGCGCGGCGGGATAAGCGCTACGGTCCTTAAAATTACTTATATATGCCTTTTGTAGTTAAAGACGCATATGTAGAGTATATATGTGCAGTTATGGTGCCCCAGACATGCGCAATAATTGCTCTTTAATTGATGATTTCACAAGTATCAACGCTGAAGCTTGAGCAACATTGGTGGGTGCTGCGGATGGGGGTCGGCCGTTTCAAGTACCCGGTGCCGCTAAGAGTGGAAATACAGACAAATGTACAGACAGGCGGGCAGACAAACAGACAGACAGACAGACAGACAGACAGACAAAAAGTTTTGCGTCGAAGGTCCCCAAGAAAGACTATCGTTTTTAAAAATCACAGCATATCCACGGAGTGAATGATGATGAGTGGGGCGAAGCGTCCGTCAGCCCATCCGTGCTTCTGTTCGTCCGTTCGTTCATCCTTCCATCCGTCCGCGTGACCATCCGTGAGCCTATCCTTGCGCCCACCCATCTGTCCATGTGTCCGTCCATGAGTCCGTCCATCCATCTGTCTGTCTGTCTGTTCATGCGTCCACCCGTCCGTGCGTCCTGACATCGACTCCAAGGCCATGAATGATCACTGGCGACTTCAATGCCCACCATTTCCTATGGGGAAGCTCCAGGTACAACTCTAGAGGAAGAAAATTGGTGTCCTTAGCCTCGGAGTACGAACTCAGCGTTTGTAACGATGGGAGCCCTACATATTTACGCGGATCAGCCTATAGCAGCTGCCTGGACCTTACATTGATTTCTCGCTCACTTACCAGAAAAGTGCACTGGTTTTCGGATATGGAAATGCGGGGCAGCGACCATATACCAACTTACCTGTGTATAGAAGGTTTTACCAGCTCCAAGTCCTCAAGAGGCCTCAAGTACACCGATTGGCCGAAATTCAAAATGTTAATGGAAGACTGCTGTACCGACGGCTCATCATATAACCTAGAGGACTCGATAAAGGATGTCCTGCAGAATACCACGCATACACATTTGACTAGTCACAAGCGCACCGATTTTGACATCGAGCTTGAGAAACTTCCCGCAATACGCCGTCGTGCTGAACGAAGGTACCGACGGACAAAGTGCATGGATGATTTGAGGCTGGCTAGACGCATTCAAAAGAAAATGCAGCGGCACATAGATAAACTGGCTAGGCGACGTTGGACATCCTTTTGCGAGTCGTTGGATCCACGAAAGCCACTATCACTGATATGGCGAACTGTCCGGGGTCTTAGCACAACCTTGGGTCAGCGACACCCGTTTACATCTCTGGCACTTCACCTTCGATGCAGAGAGATTGACGTCGCAGAATCTTTCTGCAGAAAAATTGCCGGTGATTCCAATTTCACAGTATCAAGAACGGGAACGTTTGACAACCCACCACCCTCACGTGATCCCCGTATGGAATGCCAGTTTTCTATGGATGAGCTAGATGCGGCACTGGCTTTGTGCAGACGTTCTTCAGCACCCGGTCCTGACGGCATTACCTATCGTGCCCTTTGTAATCTTGCAGACGAAGCTCGGAAGGCACTCTTACGCCTATACAACGACTCCTGGCAGACTGGTACGGTTCCCCAGGCATGGAAGTCAAGTCGCCTCATTCCACTTCTAAAGGCTGGTAAATCTCCTTTGGAGATTTCCTCATACCGTCCTATCACTCTTGCCAGTTGTGTGGGAAAAACGATGGAACGAATGATTTTAACACGAATGCAGTGGTATTTAGAGCACTACGAAATCTATCCAGTATCTATGACCGGATTCAGGCACGGCCATTCGTCAATCTACAACGTTGTTGATGTGGGGACATATGTTCAACACCAGAAAGCCTGTAAGAGACTGTGCGCCGCCCTGTTTCTAGACGTTAAGGGGGCTTACGACAATGTCACCCATGAAGCCATCCTTAGTGCTTTGGAAACAGTAGGTCTTGGTGGCAAGATATATATGTGGGTGTACAGCTACTTACAGCTGAGATCATTTTACGTGATGACAGCGAATGGCCCAACACCTGATTATTACAGCAGCCGAGGAGTTCCTCAGGGAGGAGTGCTAAGCCCTACCCTTTTCAACCTAACTCTCATTGGTCTAGTCGAGCAGCTACTTAGCACTGTAGAACTTTCTGTCTATGCTGATGACATCTGCATTTGGACATCAGGTGTGACAAGGCCTCAGCTTCGCGCCCGCCTTGAGAAGGCTGCTACAACAACTTTCATGCTATCTTCGTAAACAGGGCCTCCAGGTGTCCTGCGGAAATTGTGCAGTGGTAGCGTTCACGCGGAAACCAATGTCTGCTTACAGTATATCGATTATTGAAGAATACATATCGTTCAGCAGAAGCCACAGGTTCTTGGGAGTCATAATAGATAGAAACCTGTCGTGGACTCCACACGCGAACTATGTGAAGAAGCGGCTGATCGCAACATGCCACATGTTCAAATTCCTTGCAGGAAAGAATTGGGGAGTGCCCATACCATCCATGCTACAACTGTACAGAGTGCTGTTTATCGGATTCTCACGTTACAGCTTACCTGCAATATCTAGCACCGGCAAGACCAACCTGCGCGCGATTCAGAGCATTCAAGCCCAAGCACTTAAGATATGCCTTGGATTACCCCGCAGTGCTTCAACGGCTGAAACCATTGCCATCGCTCAAGATCACTCGATAAATACGCATATTATTAGCGAGACAATGCGCATGCACCTCAGGCATTATGCCAGGACCCATTCTCACCACCTGGCGAGCCTAGCTGCTAAAACGCCCCGCACGACATACGGCACTATTATCTACAAGCACCGTTCATCGTTTGCTGAGACATACGCACCTGCATCAAAGCCACTGCTTTCTCCTTGGAGCTTGAGCCGGCCGCGAGTTAACTTAATGATTCCAGGAATGAGGAGAAAATCGGACTTACCGACACATGCCCTGAAACAACTGAGTCTATTCCTACTGGAAGAAAACTACAGTAACCACGTGCACATTTACACGGATGGCTCTACTACGCCGTGTAGTTCAGGTGGAGCAGTGGTTATACCAACACAAGGGGTAACTAGGTGTTTCAAGACTTCCCATGTGACAACTTCAACGACGGCAGAACTCGAGGCTCTGCGCAATGCACTGGATCACATCAATTCAGAAGAAAGACCAGGTAAATGGGCTGTGTTTTCAGATTCCAAACCAGTGTTACAGTGCCTGATATCAGTTCTCCGACGCGGATGCCACGACCAGTTGACCTACCAAACCTTGAAACTTCACCACATTTTAATACAAAAAGGCCATGACATTGTCTTTCAGTGGTTACCTGGGCATAGTGGTATAGACGACAATGATTCTGCAGATCATGCTGCACGCACGTCACATAAAGAAGCGAACAGCGTTTCATAACGCTTTCAAGAGCGGATTCAGCGAGGCAGATTCGTCAACTGGCCCACAGTCTCACACTGACTGAGTGGAACACACCACGCATATGGCGTCTACGACTGCACGAACTCGACCCTTCACTACAACTCCGGCCTCCACCCAGCCTACATCGACGTGCAGCTTCGCTTCTCTATCGCCTTTGGCTGGGAGTTGCTTTCACGAAAGCTTATACCACGTTAATCGGAATTACTGACAGTGCGGCGTGCGATGTTTGCGGCACCGACGAAAATATCGAGCACCTGCTGTGTCATTGTCCTCGATTTGCCTCAGATAGACAAGTACTTGCCAACGCAATGCGGCGACTGGATGATCGGCCTCTTTCTGTGTAGGTGCTATTACAGCAACGTACACATGCCTCGACAGCCCACAAGGCAGTGAAAGCCCTGCTGTGTTTCCTGAGAAAGACAGGCTTGTGTGAACGCCTCCTACATGCGCTAGAGTTCTACACGCTGCAGTGAATTTACTGTCAGTCTCTCCCCCACCCCTTTTTTCCCTCTCTTCCCTCTTTTTCGTCTTTCTTGTCCCCTTCCTAAATCCCCCAGTGTAGGGTAGCCAACCGGATGTCTTTCTGGTTAACCTCCCTGCCTTCTCCCTTATTGTTGCTTCCTCCTCCTCCCTGTGGCATATACCCGCTCTAGAGCGGGTATGTGCCACCAGTGTCTACATACATACATACATACATACATACATACATACATACATACATACATACATACATACATACATACATACATACATACATACATACATACATCAGCCGGACTACGTCCACTGCAGGACAAAGGCATCTCCCATGTTCCGCCAGTTAACCCGGTCCTGTGCTTGCTGCTGCTAATTTATACCCGCAAACTTCTTAATCTCATCTGCCCACCTAATCTTCTGTCTTCCCCTAACCCGCTTCCCTTCTCTGGGAATCCAGTCAGTTACCCTTAATGACCAGCGGTTATCCTGTCTACGCGCTACATGCCCTGCCCATGTCCATTTCTTCTTCTTGATTTCAGCTATGATATCCTTAACCCCCGTTTGTTCCCTAATCCATTCTGCTCTCTTCTTGTCTCTTAAGGTTACACCTACCATTTTTCTTTCCATTGCTCGCTGCGTCGTCCTCAATTTAAGCTGAACCCTCTTTGTAAGTCTCCAGGTTTCTGCTCCGTAGCTAAGTACCGGCAAGATACAGCTGTTATATACCTTCCTCTTGAGGGATAGTGGCAATCTACCTGTCATAATTTGAGAGTGCTTGCCGAATGTGCTCCACCCCATTCTTATTCTTCTAGTTACTTCAATCTCGTGGTTCGGCTCTGCGGTTATTACCTGCCCTAAGTAGACATAGTCTTTTACAACTTCAAGTGCACTATTACCTATCTCGAAGCGCTGCTCCTTGCCGAGGTTGTTGTACATTACTTTCGTTTTCTGCAGATTAATTTTAAGACCCACCTTTCTGCTCTCCTTGTCCAACTCTGTAATCATGAGTTGCAATTCGTCCCCTGAGTTACTCAGCAATGCAATGTCATCGGCGAAGCGCAGGTTACTAAGGTATTCTCCATTGACTCTTATCTCTAACTGTTCCCATTCTAGGCTTCTGAGAACCTCCTGTAAGCACGCGGTAAATAGCATTGGGGAAATTGTGTCCCCCTGCCTTACACCCTTCTTGATTAGTATTCTGTTGCTTTCTTTATGAAGCACTATGGTAGCAGTTGATCCCCTGTAGATTTCTTCCAGAATGTTTATATATACTTCATCTACGCCCTGATTCCGCAGTGTTTGCATGACGGCTGATATTTCTACTGAATCAAACGCCTTCTCGTAATCTATGAAGGCTATGTATAGTGATTGGTTATACTCTGAGCATTTCTCTATTACCTGATTGATAGTATGAATGTGGTCAATTGTTGAGTAGCCTGTTCGAAATCCTGCTTGTTCCTTTGGTTGATTGAATTCTAATGTTTTCTTTACTCTGTTAGCGATTACCTTTGTAAATAGCTTGTATACTACAGAGAGCAAGCTGATCGGCCAGTAATTCTTCAAGTCCTTGTCATCTCCTTTCTTATGTATTAAGATGATGTTAGCGTTCTTCCAAGACTCTGGTACTCTTCCTGTCAGGAGGCACTTCGTAAACAGGGTGGCTAGTTTTTCTAACAGAATCTGTCGTCCATCTTTCAGCATATCTGATGTTACCTGATCCTCACCAGCAGCTTTGCCTCTTTGCATGCTCTCCAAAGCTTTTCTGACTTCTTCTATCATTACTGGTGGGGTGTAATCTGTGTTACTGCTAGTTCTTATAGTATTAAGGTCGTGGTTGTCTCGGCTACTGTACAGATTTCTGTAAAACTCCTCCGCTATTTTAACTATCCTATCCATATTGGTAGTTATTTTGCCTTCTTTGTCCTTTAGTGCATACATTGGACTTTTGCCTATCCCAAGTTTCCTCTTCAATGCTTTGACACTTCCTCCGTTTTTCAGAGCGTGTTCAATTCTCTCCATGTTATACCTTCTTACATCGCATACCTTACGTCTATTAATCAACTTTGAAACCTCTGCCAGTTCTATTTTGCCTGTTGTACTTGACACTTTCATGATTTGACGCTTCTTAATTAGGTTCTTCGTTTCCTGGGAAAGCTTGCCAGTGTCCTGTCTTACTACCCTGCCTCCAACTTCCCCTGTACCCTCCGTAATGATACTCGTCTGATTATCATTCATTGTATCTACGCTAAGGTTGGTTTCCTCACTAAGAGCCGAGTACCTGTTCTGCAGCGACACTCTGAATTCCTGTACTTTCCCTCTCAGTGCTAGCTGATTGATTGGCTTCTTGCGTATCAGTTTCTGTCGTTCTTTCTTCAAGTCTAGGCGAATTCGAGACCGTACCATTCTATGGTCACTGCATCGTACCTTGCCAATCACTTCCACATCCTGCACGATTCCTGGGTGTGCAGTAATTATAAAGTCTATTTCGTTCTTATTTTCGCAATTAGGGCTCCTTCATGTCCACTGGCGGTTTTCTCGTTTTCGGTAGAAGGTATTCAAAATCCGTAAATTATTGCGTTCTGCGAATTCTACTAGTAGCTCTCCTCTGGCGTTTCTAGTACCGATGCCATAATCTCCTACTGCCTGGTCTCCAGCCTGCTTCTTCCCTACCTTTGCATTAAAGTCGCCCATCACTCAGGTGCGGCGATGGCGTAGTGGTTAGAGCATCCGCCCCGCATGCAAGAGGTCCCTGGCTCAAATCCCGGTACCGCGCAGTTTCCAACCGGATTAAAAAAAAATCCGCGTGTTGATGGAACTGCATTAAGAGGCCCGGGGTGCGGCCTCACCGGCAAACACCGCCGGGAACGCACTCCCTCACCAGAGAAGGATTGGCCACCCTGGTGCAGTATCTGTTCACTACCTCCCACATGCTTATGTCAAATAACTCACGGCCCTCAGTCCCCAGCAGCTGCGAAGCAACTGACCACGGCGGCGGTCAGATCTGCACCGCAGCAGAGGGTGCTAAGAATCTCTGGATCCGGACAGGCCGCTATTGGAACCTGAACTTGGCAACGTTTAACGCTAGAACCTTATCTAGTGAGGGAAGTCTAGCTGTACTATTCGAGGAGCGAGCGAGTATTAAATGGGATATAATAGGGCTCAGTGAGGTTAGGAGGACAGATGAGGCCTATACGGTGCTACAGAATGGGCACGTCCTTTGCTACAGGGGCTTGGCTGACGGAAGAGAACTGGGAGTGGGGTTCCTAATTCACAGAAACATAGCTGGCAACATAGAGGAATACTATAGCATTAATGAAAGGGTGGTAGGTATCGTAATTAAAGTGAATAAAAGATACAAGATGAAGGTAGTACAGGCTCACGCGCCTACATCCAGCCATGATGACGCTTCAGTTGAAAGCTTCTATGAAGACGTGGAATCGGCAATGAGTAAGGTAAAAACATACACACATACATACATACATACATACATACATACATACATACATACATACATACATACATACATACTTACATACATACATACATACATACAAGGAATGCACAGACCCACGCCTCAAGGAGCTTCGCCCCTGAAATAGGAAATGAAGAGCAAAATTCAGATCGCTTTGGCGAAACAATCTCTGCCGCCCTGTTTGCTGATTCAGACTACTTCACAGATGAATTACAAAGAAGTTGAAATACCTCAGAACCGAGACAACAGTTTGCCTCGCAGAAGACGGGACGAATGAAGCAATCAGAACTTTTATTATTGCGTCGGCCCAGAGCTTTACGAACGGAGTATTTTCGCACCCATCCAGCGGGTAGCTATCTCTAGGGGGCGAAAACGAAAAAAAAAACTCGAATCAGAAACAAAGAGAAAATAAACCTATAATGATCGTCCTTTGTAACAGCCAGGGTATTCTCTGCCTGCAATCTACTCGTTCACCACGCTTCATCGCAGCATCCCATTGCGCGCCTTCGAAACCAAAGTGAACCCGCCAAGTCGAAGAGAGTGCGACCCCTTTATAATTGTATACACAGCGCGCATTCTGTCGACAACGGGGCTGCTTTAATCTTCCAAAAACATCGAGGAATGCCAACCAGAACTGCTTCTGATGTTGTCTCCTGGAGTTCCTAAACGCGTCTTAGTTCGAGGTGACTTCGAATCAAGTCTTGCGTGAAAATTTAATGGCGACTTCTCTATAGCACATGGTTTCGTCTTTTCATTATTTGCTTGTGTTTGCTTCGCGTTTGAAAAGAGCTCGCGCGTCGACCTGCGTAAACGCATCTCAGAGCTGTGTGGCATTCGCATTCCGCCTAAAAGTGCGTTGCCTCTGTAAATATTACAAGCTTATCTCCCTCTCTCTCAAGTGCCTGCATCGTCTTGCGTCGCACCCATCCCGTCGACCTAATTCATAGCAATGCATTTCCTCGATTCGGAGGAGATGAGATTCGAGGCTTTCCAGTAGCGTATATGGAAGACGCGTTGTATGGCAGATGAGGCCGCCCCTGAATTCCAAGCCGGGTGTAATTATTATCCGTCGTACTTTTATTTTGATTATTTTTTGCGTGGGATAGACCAATGTAGTCATGTAGAGTTTAAAAAAAAGGTTAGAAAATAAAAAGCCGCTGTTTTATACGTCGTTTCGCTGTTGCAGCAGTCAACTTTCGCACCTCTTCAGAGTCTTCGCGGACATTTTGTTTCTCTAGTTCTTTGTTTCAGATCACTATAGCAAGTATTCAATATTTTAAGCATGCCGAGGTGTACGGCGAATAAAGGCTAGGGTGGCTTAAAAAAATATTTCAATGAAAATGCTCGTACGGCCGTTTTAAACTTTTTCTGGAAATAATAAAATGCGAAAGACGTAGAAATCGGAGCAACCCATATAATATTGATTGATATGTGTGGTTTAACGTCCCAAAACCACTATATGATTATGAGAGACGCCGTAGTGGAGGGCTCCGGAAATTTAGACCACCTGGCGTTCTTTAACGTGCACCCAAATCTGAGCACACGGGCCTACAACATTTCCACCTCCATCGGAAATGCTGCCGCCGCAGCCGAGATTCGAACCCGCGCCCTGCGGGGTCAGCAGCCGTGTACCTTAGCCACTAAACCGCCGCGGTGGGGCCCATATAATATCAGGTTAGGAGGCTGCGATTTCGCGAAATTATACGATTTGTAGGCGAGTTCATTTATATACGCGAAATTGAAGCAAAAAAAAAATAGTCACAGGGTCTCTGTTGAATTTACCAGAGACGAGAAGAACACAAAATCCATCTTCTGCTCAGTCAGACGTATTCGGCACTCAACGAGGTATATGCAGGGTCTCTGGGATCTGCCTTTATTTTGAAAAATACGAAACGTCATGTGATAAGAGAGAGAGAGAATATCAGAAAGGTAGGAAGGTTAACTAGACTAAGTACAGTATGCTACCCTAAACGGAGAGGAGAATAAGGGGGAAGAGAGAGAGGAGGAAATATACGTTGCCCATAACAGACACACCGCACACCCAGTTCAGGTTTCTCAGGTGGTCGCACACTGATGTGGCCTTCAAGAATTGTAGAAAGGCTCGTGTGGCTTCCTGGGCTGAAGTACTTGAAGACCACGCTCCCAAGTCCGGCGATCTTCTTCAAAGTCTTGCACAGGACACGTTCGAGAGTTTCTACGCAATGGCAGTTATCACAGTTGGGGGAGTCAGCCATACCAATGCGATAGGCGAGTTCATATCAGAGATACCAGGTGCTAGCGAAGTAACAATGCAAAATAGTCATCACAAAGAAAAAAAACGCCCAAAAAATTACACAACTTTTGCGATGAAGCCCGAATGAAGCGGTGCTTCAACAAACTTTACGATTCTGTAAACTATTTTTGAATTGTAATAAAAAAATGTCAGCCAGACACGAAGGAGAGCCGAAAACTGTCAGTTACTTTTTACAGCAAAATATCGGCAATTCTGAACGAAAGCGTATATTTACTTTTCAACAATGCCTCAAGTTTAATATCCATTTGCTTAAACGCACGTTTACCAGTCCATGATTACCTTTACTTCTTGACTCTCTCAACGTATGTTCAACGTCACCACTAAACTAATTTGTCATTGACAAGCCCGCTATTGATCACTAAAACCGCTATTAATTTTTAAAATATCCATATTTGCTGAAAAAATACAAATAAGCCCAGAAACGCGACAGGACTCAAAAATGTACTAGTGAATCAGCGGAAAAATAAATCCAAATCCACTTGCTATAAGCGGAAATGACAACCCTGCTCCATATTATTCTCCTAATGATGACACAAATATCGCGACTTGTTACGTGATAGCGTTACGCCATTGCATACTCATTTTTCATACATCAGTCGAGTTGATGCCTGTGTAGCCGACTGTATCTTTTCGCGTTTGATGTGGCAACTGAGGTTTTTGGTTTGAAAAAAAATTCAGGCAGATCTGACTCATTGTAAGAATTGATTTCAAGCCAATTCTTGCTCATGCCGCACTTTGAACCAGATTTCTCGAGGTGGATACATGTTTTCGCATAGTTTAGAATTTAGTTTGGCTTTTATGACTTTCTCCTTTCCTCCTGCTAAAAATTATAACTAATCTTTCAGAGGCTTTCTATCAAAAGCGCGCTATGCTTAGTGAATCCGTGATAATTGGCTTACGGAACAAATGTTTGGAATTTACTTCTACAACGTCTGCTGCTGATTTAGGAGGTACATAATAGCGGCAAAAAAAGCACTACTACCTCCAAACAGATGCTGGGTCCTCATTTTAACGTAAAAAAGAAAACAATGCGAAAATGAAATAAGCCATCAATCTATGAAGAGAAATGCAAAAAGTTTGGCAAATCTCACGTACCTTGGGAATCGATGTTATGCGAAGCATCCGCATGGAAGGCGACAGTCTTATAATTTCCACATTGAACGACACGTTATGAAGCGGGGGCTAAAGATATGTAAAAATGCACGCACAGACAAACGTTAAACAGCCGCATATGTTTTATTTACCCAGTTGTCTGCAGTTGCCTGATGGTGTCAATAGCAACATGAATAATGGAAACACCAGAAGTGTCAAGCCGATATGAAGCGCTGTTGCTCGCGAGGATGGTAGCCCTGGACAGTGCTACATGAATCAAGTTCAGGGGATGACACTTAACTACAATTGATGTTAACCCTGCGTGGCGGCTGTATCATAGAAGTACTCTTGTGTTTGTTGTCTAAACTTTTTGCACTGAAAATTTTAATAGTGAAAAACTAACTAATCCAATCCCTTACTTTGATTCATAGGAGTACATATGTATTGTTTATACATTTAACAGGCAGTAATTCAACCACAATGAACGTTTGAGGAACATGAGAGATGTACATGAAAAGCAGTTCCGAGACCTGGCGTGGATTTTGTTGGAATACTTGATTGTCACGCAGGATGCTGGGGTTCCATTATTGTTCAGACTCTGACATTTATCATCTGCATTCGTCGGGTCAACACTGCCGAAGTCAGCTTTTGCTTAACGACTGTGCTTAAAAATTACCCGTGTGTGTTCTCGCCGTTCCTCGGCAGAATAATCTGTTAATCACCTGTTGAGGATTCACGCATACCTGTGGCACATACATGATTAATATGACTTGTTGGTTATGGCACAGTGGCACATAATCGCGTGCGGGTATGTGCCACTGTCTGGCGGAAAGTGTTTGGTGACGTATGCGGTGGGATTGCCACATTATTAATCTCATGACGATCGAGTCATATTATCCAAACCATCTCAGACTCCCATTCTAATTTTGGTATTCCAGGTTAAGGTGATCATGAGAGCACCTACGCGTAGGCTTACAGACAGACACAGACAGACAGACGGATGGACGGACGGACAGACGGACAGACGGACAGACAGACAGACAGACAGACAGACAGACAGACAGACAGACAGACAGACAGATGGACGGACGGACGGATGGACGGACTGATGGACGGACAGACGACAGAGACAGACAGACACATAAATAGATAGATAGATAGATAGATAGATAGATAGATAGATAGATATATAGATAGATAGATAGATAGATAGATAGATAGATAGATAGATAGATAGATAGATAGATAGATAGATAGATAGATAGATAGATAGATAGATAGATAGATAAGTGAGGCAAAGCGTCCGTCAGTGCGTCCATGCTTCCACCTGTCCGTTCGTTTTTGCTTCCGTCCGTCCGCGCGATCATTCGTGCGTCCATCCATGCGTCCGTCCGTCTGTTCTTGCATCCATCCGTCCGTACGTCCGCGCGTTCGTCCATCTGTTTGTCGTACTCTAGTCTGTCTGTCCATCTATCCATGCATCCGTTCGTGCGTCCATCTAGTGAACACTCCAAGTACCGCCATCTCCCATCTCGTATCCCAGTATCTACGTACGACAACAATGGAGGATGAACAGACCCATGCCTTAAGGAGCTTCGCCCCTAAAAAAGCGTTTAGTTGCTTTATTTCTTTGAGCGCTTTTCGCTCTACAGAAAGACGTTGAGATAGGTTGTCCATCTTTATTCCATTTGTGCTTGTTTTTGTTTTTTTGTGCGTGTGAGAGTAATCAATTTATTTTATGTGTTTTTTTTCGCGAATAGTTTTGTCCACGAGGTAAAGCCAAGTACATGAACTTCAGTCTGCTGATATCAGTCTCGCCAAATAGTTGTTACAAACGAAAAAAAAAAAGACGAGACATCGAATGCGCGACTTCTCTTCAACGTCAATGAGGTACATTTTAGAATCTTAACGGAAGTTGTTTTAGTCACTTTCTTTATAGTTCTTCGAAGTTTCGTCTGCGAAATATAAGAGTTTGGCTGCATAGTTTGGAATTTCAGCATACCCATTTCGCACGCATTCATGTTGTTCTAGTTTATCAAACCAAGGCGAGGGAACTCGAAATTTGAAAGACTGGTTTTGAGGCGTCCAAAGGAAAGGGGATCATGTTAGCTATCCGGTTTTTTGTTCTGCCATTCAAGATTTCTCGAATCTGTAATGACGCCTATGCGTAGACGGTCTAACTTCCAGCACACTTCTGCATGACAACGCGCCTGCATATCTACAGTGGCATACCCCACGAAGTTCCTCAGAGCTCTCGCATACTTCGCCTGCGAGATTCTACCATCATTGTCCTCCCTCACTCTACCCATCTTCATAATGTAAGAGAGTAGCAAAGCATTGGTTTTTTCAGTTGTGTTTCTACTTTCCCCGTATATGACACCATGTAAAGAGTCGTGTTAACTTACTTTCGGTCCTAAATACTACAAAGAAAGCATAAGGTATCTCTAAAAACAGTACACGCTTTTTTTTAAAGGGTGTCTTGTCTTTGGTAAATGAAACTAAATAAAGAGACAAAATACTCTTTTTCTCAAAAAGTACCTCACATTTCAATTTTCAGATAACTTTTAAACAATTTTTAAAAGAAAGAAAAAGGCGTGAGCTGTGTAGAAGATCAGTTTGTTGATGATTGATATGTGGGGTTTAACGTCCAAAAACCACCATATGATTATGACAGACATCATAGTGGAGGGCTCCGGAAATTTTGACCATCTGGGGTTCTATAACGTGCACCCAAATCTGAGCACACGGGCCTACCGCATTCCCGCCTCCATCGGAAATGCAGCCGCCGCAGCCGGGATTTGAACCCGTGACCTGTGGGTCAGCAGCCGAGTACGTTAGCCCCTACACCACCGCGGCGGGGCAAGATCAATTTGTTCATGTTGGTGTTTAACGTATGGGCGATATGACGCTTATATGGGCCATGCACTGAGCCTTGATCCGCGAGGAGGTAACACTATCACCGCGCCATTTGGAAGGCCCGTTCGCACGCGCGTCGCGGTGTCGGTGCTTCGGTGCGCAGGAGCTCTTCTGGACGTCCCTATAGACATCCAAGTTCCTCCATGGATCTCAGACACAGTGCGTGTAGCGTGTTTCTGGCGCGCGTGGCGAGCACGTGACCTCCTATATGGCGACCCCGACGCACCGATTCTTGCGGATGACGTCAAGTGCATATCTCCTATAGAGGAATGGAGTAAAAAAGACGACAAAATGAGTTTCTGTATGCATAGTCTTGCTTAAATCTTCCTTATGTACAGCAAGGCTAGAGTCTTGCTTACTCCGTCTCTAAGGTACGATATCCCGCTTGTGTGTAAGTTTTTGTCACGTCAGTGGCTCACTAGGCCTCCTTTACGGTGAATGTAATCGACGCATCGTTTTAGAAATTTCCGGATATTGTGATGTTTGCTTACGTATTCTTGGAGGACGGCGCGTAAAGCCGTGCCAGTTGAAGAGCTTTTAAAGGAAGAGTGCGAGGAAAGAACACCATGAACGAAAAAGATTGACCCTTTTACAAGTCTGTGAAACGTGGCGTAAGGTACCAAGCAGTTCAAACCTAAGTATTTCAACCTATGCTTTCCCCCCAAGGTATTAAAATTTATTGCAAAACTTCTCTTGAGTCGAACGAAGTGAAGGATCCCTGCTACCACTATTTTCTTGTTTTTTTCGCAAAAAATAAAAAGGCGGAAGAATCTATATACTATATTAAGAGCTCAAATCACTGCATTCATTTATTGTCCATCGAAGGTTCTCGTAACTCAAAGAGAAAACGCGTTCGCAACTTCTGTCGAAGTTTACCACGCTTGTGATGCGTGTATCTACCTATGGGCACCTGAACAGAAAAAGAAAGAGGTACAACACCCTACATTCATGGTAATAAATCGTGCGCGCTGGTCTTTCGCGTTAAAAAAGAGAAGCAGGTATAAGCTCCTGTGTCACGTGCCGCTTGGCATGCGGGAATAGCAAGTTGGAATAGCATTCGGTGTCTCGCATCTATCGTCTCCAAACGCACGCCCACGGCTGAAATGACCTCGAACAAAAACACCAGAACCTCTATTTTTTTCTCTTTGCCTCTTTTTCTTTGTTGCTCTGACTTTTCTTTTCCTTCCAGGTAACCAGCGTCACACTCTCGGACAACAGTGAAGCACCTTCCATTTTTTTTATTTATTTACAATTCCCCTGTTCTGCTGAGCACGTTTTGGCCTCCACTGCCACGCTCTTTCTTTTGCCAAGGCTGCCGCTGCTTCCGTTACTACTGCTGTTGCTGATTCAGTGCTATGCCCTCCGGAGTACCCCACCGTTGTTCTGGAGGGCGAAGAGTGTACGGTGTGTGCCAACCAAAAGCAATTCCCATCTTCGTTTGTTTAATTCCTGTTCTTCATGCTCACAACTATCCTTTTGTTTTCACCTCTCAGTGTTCGCCGTGATTTCCATCGCTTCACCTGCTTTCAAGAGTTTCTTTTCTACGATGTAGCCCGAGGGAGGCCGAACGTGCTGGAACACTGAGGCTGCACCTCTGGTACGAAGAGCGAGGTTTTTATTTTGTTTTTTGTTTTCTTTTTCTCGGCCTATGAACGAGAGAAGCCGGACGTGACGAAGCGATCGTGGTCACGCCACCGTGCCTGTCTGCTTCGGCCAGAGATTTTCTCACGCCTTGTGGACTCAGCTCTATCGTTCTCGACCAGAAGCTAGTTGCGATAGGTGTGGATTGATGCATGTTGAGCAAGGCGAGGAGGGGGGGGGGGGTTCGTTTAAAATTTGTTTATCTTTCTCCGCTGGATAGCAACAACATGTACAGATGGCCCAAATTTTCGCTCTTTGTGCGGCGGCCACTTTTTTTTTTGTCTGTGAGCACCATATCATAGAACTAAGTTACAAAGAATTGCTTCTTGAACATGCGCTTTCTGGGCATACACTTATCCTACCCCCCCCCCTTTTTTTTGGAGCCTTATTGAGTCGTACGGAAAATATGCGCAGGAAAAACTGCCACTTGTGCACGATAGCTAAAGATTTGGCCGATCGTATACATGTTTGCCGCCAATAAAGAGGATCTTTGGTGAAACGAGCACTGTGCCTCTTGGTTTGCCTAGCCACATCAAGTGTTAGCAGTAATTTCACGCTTTCATAGGGCGTACAACACCACCTAGGTCAACACTTGAAGGCTCGGCATGTTGATTTCTTGCTCATATTTTTTTTTAGTTTTAAATGTGAAGCATCTCTTGGCGAACTTCGGTGACTTTGAGCGTATCTATCTATCTATCTATCTATCTATCTATCTATCTATCTATCTATCTATCTATCTATCTATCTATCTATCTATCTATCTATCTATCTATCTATCTATCTATCTATCTATCTATCTATCTATCTATCTATCTATCCTATCTATCTATCTATCTATCTATCTATCTATCTATCTATCTATCCGCTTAAGTTTGGGTGCTCTCGTGGTCACCCCCTTAACTTAGCGTGAACCAAAATTAGCATAGGAGGGTTGGAAGGTATGACGAATATCATGCTTTGATCAAGACATGAATAATGTCACAATCCCGTCGTGTACGTCGTCAAACACTTCCCGCCAGACAGTGGCACATGCCCATAGGCGGGTATGTCCCGTTGGTATGCGGGTATGTGCCACAGGTGATTGACACTCAGCATCTACCCAGGATTAACGAGACCACTCGTGGACGAGTTTAACGTGCGAGCGTTAAGAAATACCCGACATCGATAGCGTCAACCCGACGAATGCAAAGAATGACTGTCAGGGTCCCAGCTGGAATCGCACCCAAGCATTCTGCGTTGCAATGAAACATTTTCCCACAGACCTAAGCCATGTCTAGGAACTACTTTTCAAATATATGTTAATATCGTGAAACGTCAATAGTGGTTGCAGTGCTGCCTACCCAATTTTATAAACATTACATATGTACTCTTTTGATACAGCCGTCACGTCGGGTCAGCGTCAGTTCTGGTTAGTTCATATGCACTGCAGGTGATTTATGTAGCAATGTCCAGACCAGTATATTCGCGAGCATCAGCGCTTCATATCAGCTTCTGCATGGTGTTGCTAAGACCCATGTTTCAGTTGACATCGCTGCGTAAGTGCAAACAATTGGTTATGTAAATATCTGTAACTCTTTACAACATATGTCTGTGCGTGCAACATTTGTACATATATTTAGCGTCATTTCACGACGTGTCGCTCAATAAAAAATATGACAACATAGTCACCTTCCATCCGCATGGTTCGCATAACGTCGATTGCCAGGTAAGTGGGGTTTGAAGAATTTTTTTTCTTATGATGTGTACACGGGAAAAGGATGAATCATCTCTCAGTTTGCTTGCCGGCTCAAAAAATACGGTGGACCGATTGGGTTCTCGCGTGATGACGAACGTGTAAATCACCAGTTTTTGCCTCTTATGCGTTCCCGAATAGCACCTCAATGGTCATCTCAAAAGCGCCTAGAACTTGTTCCTAAGCACGGTCGACTTGTCGCTCTCAACGGGCTGACGCATTGGGGATGATCAGCGCAAGAGGATTCGAATAGTTCGCGTGAGTGTGTTGGAAAAAGTTTCTGGCGTGGTATGATTTTGTTTCATTTTTGGTTGGATGGTTGATTCGGAGTCGAGACCCGCCACGGTGATCTAGTGGCTAAGGTACTCGGCTGCTGACCCGCAGGTTGTGGGATCGATTCCCGGCTGCGGCGGCTGCATTTCCGATGGAGGCGGAAATGTTGTAGGCCCATGTGCTCAGATTTGGGTGCACGTTAAAGAACCCCAGGTGGTCGAAATTTCCGAATCCCTCCACTACGGCGTCGCTCATAATCATATTGTGGTTTTGTGACGTTAAACCTCACAAATCAATCAATGATTCGGAGTTGAGAAAGGCAGACGGCTCATGAAATTTGCAGAAGGGTCAGCTACCGGGCCTGTTGGTACTAAGACGCGTTAGTGAACGCTGTCTGTGTTGCTGATGTCGTCTATATGAAAGATGACCTTCTTGTGAAGTGTAGTTTAGAGAATATCGTTGACAACCACAACATTTTTTTCTTTTCACTTAAGCGTCGTGGAGAGTTTTTCTTTTGTACCTTGGCATCTTGAAAATGTCTTGGCATCTTGCAATTGTATTAAGGCTCACATATTCAGTAGCCCCCCTATAGCCTTCGCTTTCTTTATTTTTTTCCTTCTTCCTTTCCTTCTTTCTTTTTTTTCCTTATTTATTTATCTCTTTCTTTCTATTTTTACATTGTTTTGCTTGCTCACAAGAGTAAAATGTATATTAATTCAAAACATTCAAAATTGAAGTTTAAAAACACATCTTCTGAGCTGTTCTTGAGCATTTCACAACCAATGCTTCATTTCTAGCTCACGAAAACTCTGCGAGTTCTCTGTAGCTGGGAATAGATTACTGAATCGTAATCATCAAGATAGCTTTCCCGAGGCAAGACGCTGTGACACTAGTATCAGAACACGCATGACGCCTCCAGCAATTTCTCTGGAGAGACGCTTGCCACCAGTATGAGCCTCTGTACAAAATTAATTCGTCTTATCACTTCGATACGCCACGAGACCTCAACAGGTAAGACGAAATATCCTTACACCGCATCCGGTTAAACGTCTGATTTACCAATTACCTAAGGAACAAAATCGGACTGTTGGACTCATCATTTAGCGTCCAATGTAACGTCCTAGAAGACATCAATCACGTCCGCTGTGAGTGCACGATATATGCGCCTGAGAGACAGCCCTTAAATACGGCCTTAATGTACAACGGCACTCTCACTTGGAGTTGAAACCTATTTTGGACCAATGGCAAAGTAGCTCCTGTGCGTTACACGCCGCCAAAGCGCTGCTTACATTCTTGCGTGCCACAGGCCTCGACAAAGCATTGTAAATAGTGTAGTGCACATTTGTGAGTGTATGTGTTATGTGTTTATTATTGAATATATCATAGTCATGACCCAGTACCTGGAGTAACATGTCAGGCGAAAAGCTAGGCAAACAACTCCAGCTCTCCATCATTGAAAATTATTTACTCCCTCTTTGAATAGCCATCAGAGGAGTGCAACAAATTGAGTAAACCAAATTTATTCCAAACCACACGACAACGGTGCAGCAATGAAAGCCTTTTTAAGCACTCGTCACTGCACAAACATTTCTACACGTGCTGTGAATCAGTGAGCATTTTTACAAGACAAGGAATGAAATGAAAAAAATGACTTACATACTTATTCTGGACATGCACGCGTGAGTTTTCAGTGCTCTACGTGTGCTCCAGTGTAGGGCACAAAAATAAAATAATATAAGATTGTACACTTCCATCGACGTCTGAGTAAACTTGAGCTGACATTTTTATTCGCTTGCTTGTAGTAAGTAAACATTTAGACGCTGTCTTTACCTGGTAGAGATGAAATGGGGCAATGTTTATTGAGTGAAATCACATCAGGACCACGCATCAAAACCATCTGCATCATTGTCAACATAAAGAAACATAGATGTTGGAATTCGATTACCGTGAAAATAATATGCGTTGTTTTGTTTCGCTCTGTTCTTATAACTATGCTTGCTCACTGCAATCATCTAGATGTTGCACGGCAGCGCCTCAACAGTAAAGCAAAGCAGCTATGTTTCCCTTTGACGGCTAATAGGAACACGGGCATAATGTAAGAAGTTTCAGGCTGCGCTTAGTGGCTCCTCTTTCTGTGTTGCTTTCAATTTCAAGGAAGATTTCATCTTGTAATGTAAGAACTCCTGTCAGCCTGCAAAATAAAATTGTTTTTTTTTTTAGTTTCTATAGCGCGGAATTGTGACCTTCGTCAACGGGGCAAAGTTCAATGTCTGTCTGAATATCTGTCTGTCAACGGGGAAACTTCGGGCAGGTTAATAAATTGACGAGTGCAAGGCAGCCCGTGGCTCTTGCTCGATCCAGGTCATACTGCTCTCTATTATGCGAGCCATTGGCTGCTTTGTCGAGCCGACGGTTCTCCCAAGGCTTCTATTTTATGTAGCCGGAATGGCTTCCTCGGAATCACGTTGTCATGGCGATCGTATGCTTCGTATGTTGCCTTCGTCGCACCGAGGTGTTCCCGGCAGTTAGATTCTTGGGTTTTACCAGTTGCCACGTGCTGTTCTCTTAAGATAAAAGGAGCAGCAAACATCACGCGTAATGTCACAACTTTTCCTGTAGAACAATATGAACTGAAATAAAAGCACTCATAATTAAGCTGATGCTGGAGCAACCACTTTTCAGAAAATACGCCACCTAGCCTTAATCTCATAGAGAAAACAGTTGTCATCGCTTTTTTTCCATTCGCTTACAGACTGGAATATATTATTAAGCATTGGATCCACAGTCGAGACCATGTGCTTTAAGCGTATAAATTCTATGCTACAGCCGTTATGAAGGGGCGCGAAATTTCGGTTTTCGGATTTTCCGGAGCGTGTGTTATTGGAAGACATTACTTGCAGACTTTTTTATTAGTAGTTTAGTTCAAAGTTCAGGCTATAAGACTGCGATATCGTCAAGTGGTACGAAATGTCCTTGCATCCCATGCATTCGAATTGACTATGGTGGCTTTCATGTGTATTTTGCAGTGTGACCAGCTATGAAATCACTACCAATTCACAAGTTTCTTTCCAAGCTCTGCCAGTGAACGTTGCGTTTATTTCTTGCACAGTGCTGAAAGGAAACACTAATCTGCACATCCGCTTCGAGTCATCTCATTGGTAGAGGACGATGCATTATCCATCAGAGACGGCTTATTCTTTATGCTTATTTGACATGTCTGCTTCAGAAGCGCACTTCTTGTTAGATGTGTCGCTATTTTGTGCCTTTTTGCTTTAACAGAGCTGTCATCGTTCGTCATTGCAGTGCCAAGGGTTTTGCTTGACCGAATTGTAGCATGTATTATGCTTTAGCATTGGCAATGTAGGTGCTTAACATCACCTGCAACAACTGATGGTCATACATACATACATACATACATACATACATACATACATACATACATACATACATACATACATACATACATACATACATACATACATACATACATACATACATACATACATACATACATACATACATACATACATACATACATACATACATACATACATACATACATACATACATACATACATACATACATACATACATACATACATACATACATACATACATACATACATACATACATACATACATACATACATACATACATACATACATACATACATACATACATACATACATACCAAAGGAGCAGGTCAACAGAGAAAGATATAACTGGTGAAACGAAAAGAAGGAATGGCGGAACAAACAGCGCAAAGAACAGCGGAGTGGTTTTGCAACAGTTCGCAGCTTCAGTGACACGTGTGCAGCCCAAAAAGTCGACATATTTATAATAAAAGCGAATCTTATAATCGCAAGCGCCTACCAACTAGCCCACTCACACACTTTATTTTCTACTAATCTGTGGACACTGGGTTCAGCTACTTTCATCTCCACACTCCTGCGATAAACAAAAGGGAGACCTGTTGCCAGGCTACGGAGTACTTGTGATGCAAGTCAAGGGCGCGGCATTCGAGACACGTGTCTCTATACAATCGGCTTCGATCGCTTGTCGCGGCCTTGCTACAGGAACAGGTGCAAGACTTCAGTGGCGGTTGTGATACCCGATTCCAGCGGACGAAATACGACACGTGCTTCGAGTACAGCGTCCCCTCACTTCCTGCCCAGAACATTTCCTTTTCTGTTGTTTTCGGTCCACTAGCTTTTCTTTTTTTCTTTATCTGTCTTTCTACTTTCGGCTCTTCTAGTGCTCCTCTCCCAAGAACATTGTTGGAGAAGTCGTGGCATCGTCAACATTCAATTTTAACTTAGTTCTCAGGATTACCTGACTCTCACTTTTTTCTAGCCCGGCTCTGCATCAGATGTGACAAAGAAGCAAAAGAAGAAGCAGGAAAAGAATAACAAGAAATCGCTAACTTGGTGCTGACCTTCACAGCTGACAATATACTTATCTTTGCTGCTTCAGCAGTGTTCTTCAGCCATACGAACACATTTGAAGTCTATTTGCAGTGATCTTCACGAAACAAAATGAATGCGCCTCTAAATTTCTGTTCGTATATGTATTAATAATGTATCAATCAGCAAATCAAAAATATAAATTTCATTTGTGTTTGCTATTACTGTAATTTATATTCAAGATATGAACAATGCTGTCTGGTAGTATTGGCAAAAATAATAATTGCACTCTTTCTGTCTTTAAGTACATTCTTCAATATATTATTAGGTTCATGTCAGGAATTGAAAGGCCTAAAAATTCATATAACCAATTCTTGGCCAATCCCTCTGAATGGGTATGAGCCATGGTTGAGGCATCATCATTATTATCCTATTGTAATGTTTGCTAATGTACATACGCGCCAGGAAATAGTTCCGTATCGCAAGACGAGACGAAGTCCAATTCTTTCTGTTTTTATTTTGTTTTTCTCGTGGACGCATGTCCCAGGCGCAGTCGTCTCTCAACGCTGCACGTCTGTCCTACCACGTTTTTCTTTCGTTATTTGCTTCACATAATTGCCTTGTGTGTTGCATGTGCCTTTCCACGCAACGCTGCTAGAAGCATGGTCGTCTTCAACCCGTACATAGCGCAGAGTCACATTTTCTATGTCCAACGACCTCCGTAGCACACAAAGGAGCGTTCCAAGCGTGTGTTGCGTCTCTCGGGTTATTGTTGCCGTGGTTTGCTTAATTTTTTTACGTACGAAGCGTCGCCGTCCTCTCAATTGATTCTCTTTATCCACCAAACTTCGCACTCTGGACTCGGTCAATGTCCTCCCACGCATCTGACCAGACACTCAGAAATCCTCCGACTTCCAGAAGATGTTGAGTTTGTTCTACTCCTTCGTCCTCTTTGTTGCATTCGTAATGTGAGAAAAAAAAAGAACCATTGGGATATGAAAGCTATGTTTAGAAGTTCATCTTGGGAGGGCTGGCGTGATGTTTCTTTTCTCATTCACATCGCTATTGTGAATGGCATTTTGCGCAATAAACATGAACAAGAAGGGAAGAAGGCGCTGACAGTCAGCGCCTGTCTGTGCCTTCTCCCTTCCTTGTTCGTGTTCTCACGCAAAATGCCATTCGCAATGCAATACCACCGACTCGCTCAACACTCGGTTTTTCTATTACATTGTTATGTTTCTTTCTTTCCTTGAGAGACATCTTGGCGATGTCGGCTTGATATTCGACACATGTCTGATCAGGCTCCTTCTTACATTCCTTTCTTTTTTTTTTTCAGAGTGACGTTGCCAAACACGTTATTTAGTACTCTGCTTTACTTTTATCCTTTTTTTCTTTATAGACTACCGTTATTCGCTTTTTGTTTTAGCGAAAATGGTAAGGGAGAAATCATTCCATTGTGACTCGCCGTCCCGAAACCACCGTACGTGATGTGAAACGTAAAAAAAGTATAGTCGAATTTATTTTTTGTCTGTTTTTTTTTATTTTCAGTCCTCCGACCACAGTGAAATGACGGGCAATCTTTCCTTCTTATCAGCACTTTTTTTTTCGGCTTAACCTAACAAACGCTTTTTCCCGTGTATAAGGTTTGTTTCGGTGACACTTGCCTTTATGTGGCAAATGTTTGAAACAAGAGAAAATTGAAACACTGAAAGTTTGCTTCAATGCGTGCAACAGCTAGATTGGGGCAAACGCACAAACTCGTGACCCAATATACTGCACCAAACATTATTCTTAGTTAAGATAAACGTCGTAAATCTGGTCTACTAAAGGCTGATTCATCTAGAGAATGTCTTGACGTGAACCTAACGTTGAGGACTGTTGTTCAGGTGGTGCTGTGGCACTGTAACATTGCAGTTTTTTTTTCGCACAACGCGCAGGTTCGATTTGGGAGGTCCTAAGAGCATCCTCAGGACACTTCTCGAAGCACGAATGTGTTTAACGCAAACATTTAATGGCAACAGCTTCAGACCACTTAGCCCAAAATATAATGAGTCCCACCTATCACATACAGTCACCAAGAAATACAGAAGCTGCACCCTAGTCCCTAAACAGAAGGTCCTAAATACGCAGTTCCTATACACAGAGTGCATCGCGGAACGTTAAAGGAGTGGCATCTCACCCACGTCATTGCGTAAGAGCTTGGGCGCGAAGCACGGGGTCGATGCAGATGTCGTCGTCGTTGGCATCGGCATTGGGCAGTTGCACTAACCGTAGGAGAAGCAGCCTTCCTAGGCTGCCTGTGGACGCTGCACAAGCTGACGCTGCATTTTACGCACTGGCCTCGAGGTAAAGTCCCGGCCGGACAGCCTCGCCCGAGCTCGGTCCCGAAGATCGACAGCTCAGACCTGTCCACGGGCACGGAAACGTCAGCGCCGCCTGGTAGTCCTGGAGTCCCTCAGGTCACCGGACGATGGAGGTAGCAGCCTTGGGCTCGGGTCCGAAACCCGACCGCTGCTGTTGTTGTTGTTCACCTATTTACCATGGCGCATACCCACTATGGCGGATTGGCCAAGAATCAAGTGGTTTTAAAAATAACTGATCAGATTTGGAATAGGGGACGTGTAATAGAAAGATTACCGATAGCCTATGGAAAGTGTGGTGCTTAATGTAATACATAAAATTTTTTACCTAAACGAATTTGTTCTTAGAATAGAGCAATAATCCCTGTTGCGTGGCTCGTCTGATGATGCTGATGATTATGATGCTGATGATGATGATGTCCCTTGTTATTCTGGCGCACACCCACAAGGGGGATCGGCCGAGAACCGGGCGGCAGGATCTTTAAGCAAAAGTCCTATGTATGGTTTTACAAACACAAAGTATTTTGAACCGATATATTCGTCGGGCACCGTTGCGTCTCCTCTTTTTCACTATCTCGCGCGTGCTTCGAACAACGCTGCATCTGTGTCGAATTGGCACTTCATTCATTTCTTGTTATTCATTAACATCCGGGCCAGCTTCTTCTTCCTTTCCGACTTCCAAATTCGTTCATGTCGCACACTTCAAATTCCGCTCGCCCCGTTTCAAGTTCCACGAACTCCACCCGCTTTAAATTTCTCGCACTCCATCGCAGGCACTAACGATCCAGCGACTACTGGTTGAGGGTTCAACGAAGCTTACTGCGTTTAACACGAGATTATGAAGAGAGAGAGGAAAGAATGCATTTGCAGAGAAATTTCGCCATCCGTTAAAACTGTTTGATACAGGCTCACCACCTTCGTTAGTTCTGAGCCATTTATCACACCTGAATAAAGTTAGTTTTTAAGCAATTTCCTTGAGTCCAAACTCTTCTGTGAACACGAAAGCTGATCTCTTGCTCCCATTTTTCTCTACCCATCGCTATAGCTTCTAAATCATGTAATATACCAATAGTACGTTGGCGAGAGCGAGAGCTTGAGGCCACCACCTCATTCAATTAGCCAAGTCTCGCACTTCGCCGAAAATTACCTGCGAGGACTTTCATGCGTTGGCCCTGAAACGGGTGATGACAAACGCGGCTGAAAGTTTGTTCGCCATCGCACCACCTTGCGAGTGATAATGTTCAAGACACATGGGGGGGGGGGGCTTGAATCCATCTCGTTCACAATGCCATGGTGCATGCGCCCTTCCCCTGGTGGTGATGTCGTGAAGCGCCTCTAGATATCGGGGGCTTTCTTTCTGGTGATGCTAGTTGTCCCACCTCCTACCAAAACCGTCCTACCAAAACAGGAGAATCACAAGGCAGATTGCTCTCAGTATACACACCAATTATGTAAATTGCCTGGCTACGCTGGACACCTGGTGATATATTAGCCGTTTTTTTCGTTGCTTATGCATCCTTTTCAATTTTTGATAGCACCATCGTGAAAATTGTGGCCCTGGCATGACAAGTCAGAAGACGAGCTTCTGTAAGCTTACTTGCGTCTTCAATACGGACTGGAAGAGTCAACTCGCTGTGTGGGGACTGCTTTACCATGATCATCTCAACATTCCCACGCTCTGACTCGCCTTTACATGAAACTGACTTCCACGCTTATGCCCATTGGGCCCATCGACTCAGCTTTACGGTGCGGAGAGAAACGTATACCACTTGGATTCCCCAGTGCTCGTTGTTGATTATCAGAATGCTCGTAAAATGACGCTGAATCGACCGGGCTCAATGAAAGGATATTACCGCTGAATTTGCACAAACAATTCGTTCGAAATCTATGCAAAATATAAACCATGGACATTACCTTTCCCTACACTGAAACGCATTTCTCTAAACTCAAACACTTCCTTCAGTTCTTACGCATTGTGTCGAACGCTCGTGAAAGTACGAGAAATGCAACCACGTTAACCTTGCCCCCCGAACAGACGGTGAGCACTGTTTGTCTTCAAGAAAAAAAAAACGAAACATTTTCATGCCAAGGCTGGCGGACCATTCGCAAAGCTCAGCATCACGCGAGTTCTCGCGTCAATCCAGTGCCTTAGCTGTGTGTCTTATTTGCACATCCTAGCATTTACATTCTCAGCCAATAGCCGTAACAATCTCGGTATTGCATGTGAAACGGTGGATTGTTTACCTAAAGGGCCAGTCTATTCTGTCAGACCACTTCATCTATTATCATAGAAACTGAAGCAATAAACATTTATATATAACACTCTTTCTCCATCTTTCTCTGTGTGTCAACAGGACTACGGGATATTATTCTTCTCTCCCTAATGCACCTATATATCTCCATATATGCATGCTAATGCTCCTTCTAGCTGGACGCCTGTCGTCGAATTGGTCGTCCGTAATAAAAAAAGCTGTTATCGGGCGCACAGATATAGAACGGGGACGGTGCTTTCGCCGGGTGGTTGTATTTCTACGGGCGTCGTCGTCCTTGGAGCATAATACGCTGAAGGAAGACGAGATCGCAGCAAATGCGGTTTCTCGGAAGCGCGAAGGATGGGCTGGTATTATTGCGCACTCATTCCATTTTATGAGCGATATCACCATGCAGATACTAATACGCATAACGAATCCTACTAGACAACACCATCGTCCGAAGACGGCGATTTCCCGTGCTCAATATTTTGTCCGTGTCAACAAAGTGGCACTCACACCCTCTTCCCTATCGTTTCATCCGGCGTCCATTTCTATTCGCATGAATGACATGCTGTCCAGAACGCATTTGTCTCTCAGAGATAGATAAAAACGATGGAAGTAACAAAGGGGACGCGAATTCGCAGTGCGCGCATTTCCCTAACACCATCACTGATGGGTTTTATTTATTTTTAGCTCGGCACATAAGACTCGTAAAAAGCATATTTTGATTGTGACAAAAATATATGGACACTCTCGGCTGGATTTCGCCGCCGGCGTCAGCGTCGACGTCATGCACCATATATGTATATGTATCTATATGTATGAAAACACAAGAAGGAAAAAAAATCCCAGTAAAAGGACTCCGGCGCACTGTATCGAACGTGGGACCTCCGCGCCGTGAATGCAACGGCTAACCACTGAGCCACCGAGAAATACCTCCTTCAACGTTCAAACGGCAAGCTATTCATATCTACCACTTACCGCTGTTGGCGCGCATCTCCTGGAGGAACTATCAAGTTTTCAGCATTATCAGAAAGATGGCGCTGTGAGCCCGTGGCGGCTCTCATCACTCACGCGTATACTTTGGCCCGCGTAGAGAATAGGAGGGTGTACGCTCGATCGTGCGCCCTTATCTTGCAGTGAGGAGAATCGGACGTCTTGGCTAGCCTTTGAGTTCCGCCGGAACAATTCTGTTGTAGTCAACGGGCGTACAAAGGTCCCTGCAATCGTTGCATAGCCTTTGTTTGCGAAAAGGGCGTGCTTTTCAGACAGAGCGAAGTAACAACTGAGACGCCTATTCGCACTAATATGTACATCTGAGTGCGTTTAGTGCGTTCTTTGTACTTGAGAAACGCGGGGTACGTTTCAATCTGCTTGTCAATCAGCACGTGATCTTCCAATTTGTTTCCATCACCTTCATTGCTTCGCCTTAGCGGCAACACTGTCAATTTTTAGGAAGACGAGGGGTTGAATCATATACTTCGTGCACGTTCGTATGTTCATACGTATGTGTGATTGGTGGTGTTTAAGATCCCAAAAACCACGATATGACTATGAGATATGCCATAGTGAAGGGTTCGGGAAGTTTCGACTATCGGGGGATCTTTACCGTGCACCTTAATCTAGGTACACGGATCTCAAGCATTTTCGCCTCTATGAGAAATGCAGCCGCCGCGACCGCGTTTTGATCCCGCAACTTCAGAGTCACCAGCCGAGCACCACAACAAGAGATCGCAGTGACGAGCAATTTGTATATGTGCGAGTCTTTATATGCACACACGAAATCGAAAACTATAGGGGTAATAGGAAGAACCCCCAATGACTTCGCCAATGAAGCACGTAAAGAGATGCAAGGTAGAGAGCAATTTCGACTTTTTATAGCTCTCTGTCATTGATTGTTCTGTTAGCTGTTTCATTTTTGTTTTATTCTTACAGTATATAAAAAAACGGAGAAAACAATCTGTAGTGATCGTCCTGCTGTCCTTTCCTTTCCTTTCAAAGAGTATCATTGTTCACGATAAGAAAATGTGGACCACAAAGCAAAGGCGACTGTGGTGTGGCGAGCGTTAGGGCTAACGCCTCCAAATTTCGGCGAACAAGTGTTATTTCGCTTTTGTTTTTCTTCGTTCCGCTTCTCATTCTTGATCTCGTAGCTCTCGGTGTGTCATACGCAGTCGTCGTCGTAACGTAATTCCGAGTTTACGGTCCAGCTTTGGTTCAGCCCCTTTGTTCCGACTTTCTGCATTTGTCGCTGACATTCAATTTCACCGCCTTTTTCTCTCGTCGTGTCTTTGTGGACGTTGTTCACGACCAAACTCTATTATCTCCTTGAGCTGGGAGTGCCTTTAGAAGAAGGACGGAGCAACGCTTGTCGTCGCCACAATCTTTGCCACTGGGCGTGACCAAAATGAATATATCCTCCAGTTCGACTCGCAGGTTTCTTTTTGTGACTGCCGGGGCAGCTAGGTTATCCCGTAGTGGAAACGAGGGCACTTTCCTTCAATATTTCACGATTTTTGTCGGGTCTACCTTCTGCTTATCGAGGTTTTTCCCCCTTTTCCAGAACCCTTCCCAGATAATTCGCGGTAACCTAAAATTATGTACTTGGAGGTCTGGTTGTTTCCCAGTAGCGCTCGCGAAATGGTTCGTAAAGTCAACCTTTTGATCTGCATGGTAGCTGAAATCCTCTTTCGAGAGTGTAAGTTCCTTGCACACTTTCCATCATAATCAGGAATCCCAACGAGGGCATTGAAGAATGTGCCACCCAGATGATCTCCCTGAAATTCCGGGGGAAACGAACAAGATGAACCATCTGTGAGTAGCCTTACAACCGGCCCTGCTGCTATCACATAGGACATGCTCGCACCAATGGCGGATCTGTACACACTGACAGATTTGTGTGGGACAAATTTAATCACTAAAATGACAAAAAATAACAAACAACGCCCTGCCTGCTGTACCAAAGTATAGCAGGCTAAGGATTAAAAAAATGAATAAGACAATTGTCCAATCGTGATATCGAAGAAGAAAAGACAGAGAGAGAAACAAAACAAGAAAGTAAAGTAGAGAGCATCACGACCCTTGCCAACAACCTCCAAGGGAATGAGGGAGGGCATCAGCGATGTGTACTCAGGAGTCGGTCTCTTGCATAAGCACACCAGTCGGGCGAAGTTCTCCTTCCATCTGCAGCAATGGCAATTAGGTTTAAATTATCGCCGGAATTGTCAAAGATAGGGCAAGTTCAATGCGCATGGCAGCAACTAGACAACAAAAACTCGTGACGTAGGTTTGTTTCCATTGCCTCTCCGTTGATGTCAGCGTCGTGAGGAGCTCCGTTTCCCGCTCAAACGCGTAGCGTACACTTAAAAGTTTATTTTAAATTTGTTTTCAGCTACATTTGTCCATTATATCTCGTAAATGTTATGTATGTCTTCACATAAATCTATCGCAGTCAACAACGCGCCTTCGAAATTTTGTGTGAGTGCTTCTTTAAGCAACCTCTTCCCCGCCCATCTTCAAGCAACCAGACTACGCTCGCTGAAATTGACATTTGGTGATGCATCTAAAAAGCGATCGTGTAAGAATGCGACACAACGACTCCAGGGTGACATATATATTTTAGAAAATTCATACGTACGCTTTCAAATGGTGCACGTCAAGTTCACCGAATCGAGGAGTGCTTATTCGACGCAGCCTTTCTTTTTTTCTGTGATTTGTGGAAGAACTGTAGCCACAAACAGCCGACTGCACCAATGACTGCGTCACGTCTCACATGGCGTCTCTTTGAAGCTGTTATAGGCGACTCCATTTTCAAGAGGCTTAATATACATGACTTTTTTCGTTTTTTTCCATTTTGATTTGCCAACCCCTCAGATGGCGTGTACTCCAAGTCAGACTCGCAAAACTGCTGACTTTCTTTTTGTTTGGTCGATGAAAAATAAAATTTATCTATCGAAGCATACTGTGAAGACACGTTATTCAAAAGGGCACGGCAACAGTAGGACTATCAACATCAAAAAACCTTGTTGGCTGCCGCTATACTGACAAAGCAAACACCCCCCCCCCCCCCCCTGCTAAATACCTTTGAATTGATACAAAAAGAACCCGAGAAAAAGCGGAGAATCGTTTAATGGAGTGGAAGTGGCTGGCCTTTATGACCCAGATCCAACCCGGGTTATACGCTCAGAAAAGGGTAGGAAGGTTGGCATGATGCCACGTGCGACGCAGCAAAAAAACCGACCGTCAGCAGAGCTCTTCTCATCGTGGCAACTCGATGAAGAAGAAGAAAACGGAAAGTGCAGAACAAGAGTAGTGCGCAGAAGTATACGGTGGCCGAACCGCTTTCACCTCCATTGCGCTCTGGAGACCACGACTGCCGCATCTTCCTCCTTGCCAGTGAGCCCACAAATCAAAGCGGTGCGTTTCATCGGGTGCTTCCGCACTGTAGATGCGACCTGAGAGATATACAGAAGAGCCCCACGTACGCGCCCTACACAATGTAATATAAAGCGATTGGGGTGCGATGTTGCGCGAATGCTGTGGCATTCGTTTTTACTTTCGCAGTCAATGGTCAATGACTGTCGAGGGAGCTTGGTTGCGTATTTTTATATGCTGCAGGAAAGCGACGTGGAAGTAGCGTAGTAAGAAAATGGGGAATGCTTTCAGCGCTGAACGTGTAAACGCAGTTTTAGACTTGAAAAAAAAAGGTCTATTCATATAGGTACATCATTTAGGCAAACTGATGGGAAGTATAAGTAATGCATGAAGATGTATACTTTGTCCCATACATGGCAGGAAGAATGTATTCTCCCTTGCGTTTCTATTCGTTTGTAATAGCTCATATGATCAAAATAATGTGAACAATTTTTAGGTAAAGAGTTCTGCGCTGCGAACATTGTTGTTCGATGGAAAGCTATTACGTGAACATTTATATTGTACCACTGAGACTTTCTTCTATAGGAATGTTCATAGAAGTGTTCTTTCCCACATTGTGTTAACGAATTTACGAACAAAAATATCGTGACAGAGGAAAGAGGTGAGTGGTGTTAACCATTGCTATGTTAACCTCTTTCTAAACACTGCCACTAAAAGAATAACACTCGAGAATTACTACTGAAATGGTTCATTTTCGCTAACATATATTGTTCTGAATAAAGGGCACTTTTACTATATAACGGCGAAAATGTCAGAGAAACAACTAGAAAGTTTTGAAAGATCCCCTGTGATATTACAAAAGTTACGGAGGCTATAGCCTGTAAAGTTTCTTCAGCAAAAGATGAACATGTTCCTGAAAAACGTCTTAGCGCACACTGGACAAGATAAGCGCTTGTGATGAGGATCTACGTGTTGCTGCATACAAAATCATTTGTCCTTTTGTGTACTGTGGGTACGTCATTTGTTGAAAAGGTGTTTCATAAAAAGGTCAGAATCAAACATTTCTTGAAACGCAACCTTAGAGGCATTCAGCAGCCGTTACGGTTAAAAACTTGCGTGACTAGAACTAGGTAAACGTTTGCGGCTGATTTTGCGAACCCCGTCCCGACGTAAGAGATTAGGAGGGCTGGGGCAACTCCCGCATCGTCCTCGTGCGCACGTCTTTGGAGATGCTAGTGTACATATACGCTGATTTAATTGATAAGTAAAAGGAAAATAAGCGAGAGGAAATAAGCTTCTCTTGATAAGCTGCATTGCAATGTAATTCATGCATGCATAGAAGACAGTGAACATCTACTGCAGGGATGCACGGGAAATTACATTTTAAGTACAATGATCAGAAAAAAAAATGAAAAAACCAAGCGTCTCGGCTGACAACAAATCCTGTTCATATACAGCATGGGTGGAAAAGTTGCCGCGACCACCACAGCGTCACTGCCCGTCGTGGAAAACGCCATCATTATTATATTTTGTTCTTCTATATATTCCCGAACAACGTCACCTGCAGCTGCCAACCACAACGCTGCTGAAGTATGCATGCCTGCTACGTATCGCGGCTATTGTGTTTGGCTTTTCAGACCCAGTGGCGTATGCAATAAGCTGCATAGGGAGTGAAGCATACAAATCTTTCCTTTCACCTTTCTCGTCTACGTTTGCTACTTTTTGTCTGAAAAAGAAAAGTTCGCTCATGCTCAAATCCTCTGATTTATCGAGATACTCGTTTCATTACTTGTATCAGAATGCGCTTGAGGCAGCAGAGAGGCAGGAGAATTTCAAGCTAGAGGTTATGACCAGAACTAATTATAAAATAAAACAAGGGATGCCACAAGAAAATAGTCGTATAAGTACATTATCATGTTTTGCTGAGTGATGACTTCATCTTCTTAGATGTTTGTTGCTGACACAGAACAAGAAATCTATCTTTATTACAATAACGCGGCAATGCAGAGTGATGTTATTTCACTCACGCTGGATTTGAGACAGTCTAAAGACAGCTTTGCTGCTCACTGTTATTGATTCTCAAACATGGGGATGACTTTCGGACGACTTGACTTGCTGCTCGAAGTGAAATCAAGTTTCAAGGCTTCTGCTTGGCTGCCCTGCAACTGACTTGGTGCAATTCTGCAACGTGACCACCTCTTGAATGAGCGTCGTGCGAAGGTAGGCCGCTTTTGAGTTTTCTCGCCATGCCATAGATGTAGCATTTTCAATGATGCATCGTCTGCTGAACATTCCTTGGCCCGCACTGAATGACCCTGAAAACTTCATGGAGCTTAGTGATGGAAGAACAACTGCTTGCTAACCACATTAACTCCTCGTTATGTTGGTTCTTTAAAAAAAACCGGGTACAGCAGAGGACAGCCAGTGAGTACCATGCTCTTGCGTTTTGATGTGCAGACGCCATTCAGACACCCACCGGTGTTCACGTACAAGGCTTTGCACAATGTAGGCCAAGGGCAGGACGTGCTGAAAAGGGGCAAAGAATGCAAGTAACTCCTGCTACAAAGACCTTCTTTTTCAGAATTCAGGCTGGTACAGTGCATGTCAACGTATCTCTCAAAGAACAGGGTTTCTTTAAAGCTGGGGTCAGACGGTATCTTTTGTATTATGCCAGAAACCATTGAGCATGTTTTACAGCAAAAGCCGTTAGGAGATCACAACTCAAAGACACAGTGGCGCTTGAACCCGAGTCCGCTGGGTGACAGCAATTCTACCACTGAGCCACGCCGGTGCTTACGACTTCTTGCCAAACTTGCCTTAGGCAGGCTTGATGTTGGGAAATTAATCGCGTTAATAGGACTTATTAAGCGTTTTAAAACAACAAGTGGGTCGTCCAATGCTCCAAACCAATACAAAGTTCAGCTATTAACTGTGGCGCATACCATCTTCAGCCATAATTCCTCATCGTTGTCAGCCATCGCATGAACAATTGGCGCGAAATTCCTCGCAATGATTTAGCGGATACCGCGTTTCTCAGAAGAATAGTGAGTTATAGTATACCGGGCTTACCGGGTTACCGGGTGTACCGTGATACCGGGATCGAAGTGCGCATGCGCAGATACGTACGTCAACCGTACAGCTTCCCGTACGCGCGGTATTTTTCAGATTTCACGTTACCGTGGTAGCGTAGGTGTACGTAGTGTACGTAAACATGGCGGCGCTTTCGGACGCCTGCTGCGAAGTGATTTTGGCGTAGCTGTTGAAAGATTCACCTTGTTCGCAGCAAACTACTGTTCAAAGTTGCTTCGCTTGCCTTCAGTTAGCTTCGATGACCTAGTATTACGGATAAGTTGGCGTAGTTTTTGAGATAGCTTCCCATTTCGAACGCGTCTAGGCCTAACTACAAGATCGGTGTAAACAAATCGGGAACTTATGGTTTAGCGTTTGGTGCGTGGTTCATACTTATTCACTTTTATTATCACTAAAATAAACTTTTAACAATGCTTCGCGCGGTGGCATAGGCAAACATTCTCGTTTTATTTTCATTTTCACTGTTCAACTTATTAAACATATAATAGGTGGCACCGCCATTCCAGCGGGGGCATGTAAACCAAGTAAATGCTATTCCGCTAAACTATAAGATGCTGCCCACAACGAACGTTTGCTGCAGGGTAGCGCTATTCCCTTAACCTACGCTATCACGCTAACGCTAAAAACTTTCTAATGACGAAAAATAGCACAGCGAATGCCGGTTTACTACCCTGAAATTTTTGTTAATAACGTCGTAGTGAGCATCAAGCAAGTCTGCTTGCAGCATTCACCCTTTGATTGCTTAGAAAAGGCTCCGAATGGCTGCTCTTTTAGCTTTCGCTTTGGCTGTGCTGCGCCTGCCGCGCTGGTCTAGTGTTTTTTTTTTTCTGAGGTTCACGTTTTCTGGCTCACCGAAGAATAAATTCTTCACGAAGTTTCCTTACTGAAAAACCACAAGCATCTAATAAATATAATATTATTAGAAACAAAAGTAATACCTAAATTGATCAATTATTAAACATTCTAATTTATTGCAGATAAAAAGGCATAATTCACTTTAACAAACGAGATGCTCTCGACTGCATAAGTATAAAAAAATATACATGTAACACGACAGCATGTTGTTATTGTTGTGTGGAGCAAAATTTTGAGATCGAGAGATCTGCTACATGTATCTACATTAGTCAAAGTTGAAGAGATCTTTAATAAACGTGGCCCCTAGCGTGCATACAGTGGTAAAAAAAGATGATACCCCAACGTATTTTGTCTCGTAGTTTGTGTACTAATTAATGCCTCTATAACACGCTGTCAAGGAGCGAAAGTGAGAGAGAAATTTTTATTTAGTGAAGGGGGGGGGGGGGGGGGAGAGGGATGTACGACTTCTCAAAAAGAGGTTCTTTTATCGCGATTCTTTTTTTTCAAATATACACAAAGTATATACTTATAGGCCCAACGAGTATAGCCTTCTTACTACTAATTACGATTCTGCGGTTATATCGAAAATAAGTTTGTAAATGAAGTCGACATTTTTTTATGTAGTATTCCCCATGTTTTTTTTTTAATATTCGATGTTAACTGCTGTTTTTTTACATAAATTTAAACATTCAGATATGAACTTACAGAGGTACGCTGTGAAGGGCACAGTATACTGCATACTGTACGAGAGACTAAGGAAAAAAAAGTTAGAAACGTATACGTTCATAGCACGCATCAATTGATGCTAAGAATTCTTTAAACGGCAATCCGAGAGCTCGTTGGTTGAATGGAACAATAATAATTAAAATAATAAATTGAAGCAGAGAAATGAAATGGAAAAGTTCACATGGTAATGGACAAGCTCTAGCCGCTCGCAAGTGAATTGAAAATGAAAGCAAACGACGGAATAGAAACGTTGTGTGGTGAGCCGCATCTAATATAGTCGGCGTATAAATATGGAAACCGCCTTTTCTGAATGCCCAGCTGGTGTCTCGGCCAGCAAGGCGTAATCCAGTTTGCATAAGACGTGTATTAAACTTTGGACTTGCTTTGTGCTTTGTACTATTTAAAGCTATTGTTTTCTCCGCGTAGGGCGCCGATTCAAATGAACAGTGATGCTCAATCTGCACAAAAGTAAACTAGTTCTTGTCTCTTTGTGGCTTGAGTACATTTTCATTGAAATGAGATGAGGCTTCCGATGAAATGCAGTGAAGAGAGGGTTTAATTATTTTTTTTTTGCTTTAGCTATGGAACTTCTTTTAGCAACAATAAAACATCCTAGGGGGCTCGTCGAAGGTGTGTGTGAGATTGTGTATTGGTGGGTTATAGTAAATTAAGAAAGCGTAATGAATTAATGAACAAATGCAACGAACTAGAATGGAAAAACGTTTCTTTTATTCTGCAGAACGCGATTAGCGTAGCGGGTGTCTCCCACGTAGGGACCGACAAGGAGTACCTGGTGGCCGCTTCGTGGGCTTGCTGGAAGGCCCATTGCTGCTCTACAAAAAGTGAGCTTCTAAGGGAACCCTGCCACTTGTTTGAGGTCAAATCGGGATTAGCGTTTTGACACTCCAAGAATTTGAGTGTGAGTGTGGTCGTGTGTCCATATGAGGGGCACGTGTCTCTGGGGTACGCATTGGGATAGAAAGCGTGAAGCTCTGTAAGGTTTGCGTAGGTGTGAGTTTGTAACAAGGAAGTTTTAGCACATTAGAAGACGCTTACGTTAGCGTTATCGGCGTGCGTCTCAACGCTAATGCTAAAATAGAACGCGCTTCCTGCCAACTGATGGCCTGTTAGTACAGTGGAAGGCATTCCCGCTAACGCAAACGCACGCACTGATGGCGCCATCTAGTTATAAAAAAGTTTGCCGATCCTACGTACAGTGGGAATCGATGATATGCGAAGCACGAATAAGAAAGATTGACATGTCACTTTAAAATCAGCACAACGTTACGAGGTGGAGGTAAATGATGCAGTACATGACGTCCGTGTTATGATTGTCATGTTTGAATGTGTCATTTACCTTCGTCATTTATCCACGTCACGTTATAATAAATTTATTATATGTGAAGCTAGCGAAAGGGCTGCGAGTACGTGGTATGCTATCATGTTCTTACATGACACGAGTGTCAGGATTATCATGTTTGCACTAGTCATATATATCGTCATTCATTGACGTCACGTAACACCAAACTTGGTATATGTGGAGCTAGCAAAAAGGCCGCGAGCACATCATGAAGGGCCCAATTATATATTCCAACGTAGCGTTGACGTGTGCGCACGCTGGACACAGCGACGCTACGTTGTCAAAACGCGAGCACTCTACAGTCTGACGCCAGGAGCGACCAGCGTCCGTCGGCGTGACCTGACGGCAACCGGCACAACATTCGCGCCGATGCGTTACCCAGACAACACTGCGTCTCCCTCTTTTTGTAAAGGAGGGCCACTGGACGCGCTGAAACACGCATGCGTCAAAGCAACGCAGCGGGGCACGCGCCTGCATGTATGTGGCAGGACCGGGGCCTAGCGTGTCAACGCTGGCGTGACGCGACAAAATGAACGCCGGTGAGCACGCGCACCACGTCCCGTTGAAATGTATTAGCACCTTAACTTTGTCGTGTAGTCATGTTCTCACATGACATGCATCGCACGATTATCACGTTTGCACCAGTCATATAGCTTCGTCATCTATTGACGTCACGTAATACCAAATTTGTTATGTGTGTAGCTAGTGAAACGGCAGTGAGCACATCATGAGTGTGGCATGTGGTCATGTCGTTTCATGACACGCATGTAATGATTATCATGTTTAGATGTGTCATTTACCTATGCCGTACGTTCGCGTCGCATCATACCAAGTTTAGTATGTGTGAAAGTAGTGAAACGGCCACGAGCGCATCATGAGCGTAGGATGTAGTCATGTTGTTACATGAGACGCATCTCATGTTTATCAAGTTTGCACCAGTATCATACCTTCGTCATCCATTCACGTCCCGTAATACCAAATTTGGTATAAGTGAAGTCAGCGAAATGGCCGCCAGCGCATAATGAGCGTGGCATGTAGTCATGTTGTTACATGACACGCATCTAATAAGTATCATGTTAGCACCAGTCAGATGCCTTCGTAAATCATTCACGTACCGTAATACCAAATTTGGTATATGTGACGCTAATGTAACGGCCACGAGCGCATCATGAACGTGGCATGCAGTCATGTTGTTACTTGACACGCATGTCACTATTTTCCTGTTAGAGTCTGTCGCTTGTGTTCGTTTTGCAAACATGTCATACCATACCAGTTTTGCAACATGCCATGTGAACGAAATCACCGCAATAGCTTTAGCACCATGAAATGTAAATCATGACATTCATGGCATACATGTCATGATTTTCGTTTCATAGCTAGTCAAGTATGTTCTTCATACAGTCATATTATGCCATATGAAGTTTGGTATCGATACCATTATCGAAACGGCCAGGCGAACTAAAACTCATAGGGGGCTCGATAGATAGATAGATGGATAGATAGATAGATTGATGGATAGATAGATAAGATAGATAGATAGATAGATAGATAGATAGATAGATAGATAGATAGATAGATAGATAGATAGATAGATAGATAGATAGATAGATAGATAGATAGATAGATAGATAGATAGATAGATAGATAGATAGATAGATAGATAGATAGATAGATAGATACGTGCCAAGTCGCCGAAGTTTGCTATGAAATGATTCGCATTTAAAAATTGCCCCCACCTCCCCGAAGGGAATTGTTAGGAAACTCGAACGCATTTCTAGTGCCTTGAGTACACGACGTAGTAATTTTAATGTCGTAAATAAAGACGAGACGAGGATTTGTACGGTAAGCACTTATTTACGCATTAATCTGACATTCAACGGTTGAGAGTGAGGTGCGCGCTTTGCTACACACACACACACACACACACACACACACACACACACATATATATATATATATATATATATATATATATATATATATATATATATATATATATATATATATATATATATATATATATATATCTTCGCCCCTAGCAGCGCTGCTCCCGGAAACCGGAGATGATGGTGCGGGCGGAGTAGCGGAAAGTAAGTGGAGAGGAAGAGTGCGCTCTTGCAGAGAGAGTGTGATAGTGGTTAGAAGATGAGAAAAAGCACCTAATTTCTGCAACCCGGTCGGGAGCACGGCGCAGTGCCTGCGGGGAAGGGAAAGGGATAAAAGTGGAAAGAAGAGAAAAGATTAAGTGAGCACTGGCACGGTCGTCATCAACACGAGCAGCAGTCCAGAAGCAAGGGTAGGGGGGGCAAGGGGCCCGTCCTCAGCGGTAGGCCACGATTCCCGTCTCGTCCAGGAACTCCACCAGGCTACGGAGTGCTGGTAGATGGGGACGAGATGGGAACAGTAGGTGCTCTAGGATGGTGGCAGGAAGGCCATGTCTCCGGTAGGCTGCGGTGACCCTCGAGCGTTCCTGGGCCAAGGCAGGGCAGGCACAGAGGAGGTGCTCGAGGATCTCGGGGTCACCGCAGCGGCTGCAGGCTGGGGAGGCGCAGCATCCCTTGAGGTAGCGGCGGGCCGCGGTCCACAGGCATCCGGTCCGCAGCCGCAGCAGGTTGGCTCGTTCTCTCCTGGTGAGACCTGCCTCAGGAAGACGCCTGGGTCCCCACTCATTGGCCACCCTCTGGTCTGGGTGGACTGAGGCGAGGAGCTTCTTGATACGGGCCCGCGTGTAGTCTCTCACCGCCACGGCTTGGCTGATGGGGGTTCCCAGCTAGTGTGCTGCCTTGGCCAGCGTGTCCGCCTCCTCGTTGCCAGCTATGTCCACATAAGAGGGCAGCCAGTGGAAGCAGACGGACGTCCCGGCTGCTGCTAGGGCCCGATACTTGTTTGGCAAGAGACTCCCCGTGAGCCCTGCACGGCGATGGTTGGCCAGCGTCTGCAGGGCTGCCTTGCTGTCACACAGGACTGCGACCGGTTGAGCCGGAACGTCCTCGGCCAGCAGGTCCGCCACCAGGTGTAGCCCTGCCAGCTCCGCAGCCGTCGAGCTCGCCGGGAAGGGTAGTCGGCACTGCCTGCTGATGGCCCGGGATGGGATGACGCAGGCAGCCGCCGCTGAACCGTCTGGCATGACGGATCCGTCAGTGAAGACCTGGAGCCGCCCTGCCAGTTGCTGCTGGAGCTTGGAGACGGCGGCCTGTTGCAGTGCTGCAGCAGGTGTTCGGCGCTTGGTTACCCCGTCCAGGTACAGGTGGACCTCAGGGTGCTGGTGGTGGGGTGGTGGAGGAGCCACCGGGACTGGCTGGTCCGGGACTATTTGGTGGTAGAGTGCACAGAGACCACCCATCCGTGACCTCGGCTGGCTGCGAAGTCGCTCCAGGAGAGTTCTGCCGTCGGCAGCACGGTGTAGGCGGTCTACGTGCCCCAGAGCACGCTGGAGCATGTGCAGGGACAGGGGCCACTCTCCAGCCTCGGCCAGGGTTGCTACCACGGGGGAATACCTGGGGAGCCCCAGGATGGCCCTCACTGCTCTCCTGTGATTTCCCTCCATGTCCAGTCTCCTTGCAGGCGTCAGGGCCACCAGTGGCAAGGCGTACAGCAGGACTGAGGACGCTGAAGCCTGGTTGAGTCGAAGCGCCAGCTTGGTTGAGCAGCTGCGTCCACGCTGCTGCAGCTTGCTGATGGCTCCCTGGACACGCCGTACCTGTGTGCAGGCGACCTTGGCAGCTGGGACCCAGGCGAAACGGTCGTCGATGGTAAGCCCCAGGTACTTCACTGTCCGCTTCCAAGGCAGGTTTTGGTTGCAGACCCTCAGCTGCTTCACGTAGCGTCGTGCTGCGGCCAGCGGGTGGAACAGCAGGGCCTCGGTCTTGGGAGAGAGTGTAGGAGAATCTATGTGCAGTGCTTCGCGGTTCTTTTTCTCGGCGTTCGTTCTCTTGCCACAGTTCCATCTGCTTGCTCGTATACACTTTTCCTCTCTACTTACTCTCCGCTACTCCGCCCATACCATCTGCTCCGGTTTCTCGGAGCAGCGCTGCTAGGGGCGAGAACAAAAGCGCGCGCCCACAGCTGTTGCTCTGGGAGAGAGTGAGAGCGGAGAAAGAACACCTCACGGCGCGCGGACACTGACAGGCGCCTGACATGCCCCGACTAACAAATGCATTCACATTTTAAACACTGTATACACTGTGGAAACCCCAAGTGTGCCTCTAAAACAAGTTGACCCGAAGTCGCCATTGCTGCGTCTCCCTACCGTATTTGGTTCAGTATTGCATCTGTCAGCCCAGAACACATCGCTTTATTTCAACATCTGCCATAATCAAGTATTCCTCAATACACCAATTACCTTTCTCAGCTTTACTTGCTGCGGCATTCGCCTTACCTTGTAAACAAGATAAGTACGGCGTCGCCATGCTTGCGTTGCAACCGAAAACATGAGCGAACCGTGTAGACGATTTTTTTAGCCTTGTGTACTGCAATATCAAGTGTATATCCACGTCCACTGAATAAAAGCAAGCTTATTTTTATCCAGCGGCCGTGGTATATCTCAAAACGAAGTTCTTTTATCGGCATTATACAGCCGGCGAAGCATCGTTACTGAAATCTAAACCCAATACGACCAGTATTTCGGAGTGAAGAGCTTTGCAATGGAGATTGTGGAATATTCAGATTCGATGGGGAAGGCTCTCACTTCAACAGGCGACACCATCTTGCCCTACGTATGGAATGTCTTGCGTGCGTTAGCATCGAACGCTATATGCCAGAAATAGAATTTGTGCGCAGGAGTTTGGGCTATACTTTAACGTTCTGCGCATACTCAGTTTAGAGCACGCAATGCTAGCGCTATTGCTAGCTCTTTTCCGCTATAATAAAACTCGTAGGGTTAGCGCCTGCGGTCTGTTTAGTTTAGGATGTGGGGGCGGAAAAATGCGGCGTTCAAGGTAAGTGTGTTTTGTGATGTTGTTGTACGTAATGGCTGCATCTCGATTGGTCTCTAACGCAGTAAATGGGTTTCCGTATGGTGGCGTGGTCGGTAAGTGCGCGCGCTGCGTCATAGGCGATCTCGTTGAGGTTGGCCGGGGCACCCGGTACCTGCACGAGATTGGCTGGGAACAAGATGACAGTGTGGTGCTTCAGGGTACTTGGTTCCGCGCTGCGGAGAATGCGTAATGCCTGGTCGGAGACTACGCCTCGTTTGAAGGCTTTGATGGCCAGTCTGGAGTTGCTGTAGATAACTTCCCGTTTGCTGTCGAGCACAGCTACAGCTGTAGCTATAGTAGATCCACTACTTCGGGGTTGCGGATGAGGATTGTTAAGAATCCGCTGCGCGGATGAGACTACGGGGAAGGCTCGGTTGTTGCAATAGGCACCGGCGTCCGCGAACGAGACGTCGTCCACTTTCATGTCTGCGCGCTTAAGAAGAATTGTAGCACGCCCAACGTGCTTGCGTCTGTTGTAATGAGCTTGTACATTTCACGCAATGGAAGAGATTGTGATATGGTCACGGATTTCAGGGAGAATCAGTGCAAACTCTGGGGTATCCCTGGCCGTCAAGGAGAAGAAGCTGAGCCACACAGAATATGGCATCATGCCTTGGTGGTAGTGAGTAGGGGGCATTTGCACTCGTTCCTGAGCCTTGGTTATCTCTTATAGCGTGTTGTGTACACCCAGCGCGAAGAGTTTCTGCGTCGGAGGGACAACTTTTCGAATAACGGCGTTGAGTTGATCACGCTCAACACGTTGCCATTTGGGTATGGTGGCGACGTAGGTAAAGTGGCACAAAACAAGCGCGTGTATGAGACGCCACAGGTTGTCTTTGATGCCACGATGCCGGTTGGCTACTCTATGTCTGAGTTGTATGGCGTTCTCAGTCTAATGAATGAATGAATGAATGACCCATAAGTCTGGTGATTTTGTTCGGGTGAAACGCAGCTTAATCGGAGTATTTTATTTTTTTGACGTGTTGGATTCCATGAACGTATTAGTGTTAGACGTCCGTTGAATGATGAAATCATACAAAATTGATTGATTTGTGGGGTTTAACGTCTCAAAACCACGATATAACTATGAGAGATGCCGTAGAGGAGGGTTCCGGAAATTTCGACTACCTGGGGTTCTTTAACGTGCACCCAAATCTGAGCACACGGGCCTACAACATTTCCGCCTCCATCGGAAATGGAGCCGCTGAGCCGGGATTCGAACTCATGACCTGCGGGTCAGCAGCCGAGAAATCATACAAAAATCAAAGCGATATTTTCTTCATTGGGTGTGAAGTGCTACTATATACAATAGTGAGCAATTTTCGTTTTTGCTTTGCCATAAACTAAAATAAGCTGTTTCGAAAAGCTTCTGCGTAGTTTACCCATTGATGCAAAATCATGTTTTACAAACAGTCCACCTCCACGGTACAGTGGCTAAGGTGCTAAGTGCCAAGGTCGTGGGTTCGGTTGCGATGGTCGAATTTCGATGGAGGCGAAGCGTTGGAGACCCATGTTACTATGCAATGTCAGCGCATGGTAAGGAACAGATGGAGAGACTTTCCGGAACATAATGTGAGCATCCTAATCATGTCATGGTTTTGGCACTTAATCCCTCAGGAATTATTATAACGTTTGCTATATTAGTGCCTATCATCGAGAAAAAAACAGGACATTTTTGCCTCAGAACGGTAGCGCGAGAAATGACAGACCTAAGAGCTAACATTATCGCTCTGTCCAGTCTGGATTCGGGCTGTGTCCCGTCTTGCTCTGTCGTCTGTGCGATTTTTTACGCTGCTGTTATGAGTTGTGTACTACCAACTGGCCTGGTTCGTTGGCAGAAATTTTTCCAGGGGGAAGGGGACCACGTGTGCCGCCTCCTTTATATATGCCACTGCAACTAGCCCACCACTCTTTTCTTTTAAGACATTCTTAGTTCATAGCGCACTTCTGGCAACATCTCGAACAGTTCGTTCTTTCCTGCATTTCCAACGGGGGGGGGGGGGGGGGCAGTAATCGTAAGAAAAATTCGGCCGATCCAACGTATACCGTCGGATTCGACGCTATGCGGAGCATGCGGAGGGAAGATGACCTTGTTGTATCATTTTATTGAGCAACACGTTATGAAATGACACTAAATATATGTACGAATCTTGCACGCACTAACACACATTGAAAATTGGAGATGTTTACATTGCCAGTTCTTTGCACTTGATGGATGATGCCAACAGGAACGTGAGTATTAGCAACACCAAGAGTGATAAGCTAATATGAAGCGCGGACGTTTGCAATGATGGTAGCCCTGGACACTGCAGTATGAATCAACATCTGCGCATGGCACTTAACTACCATTGACGTGAACGCGACCTAACTAATGTGTCATGAGGGTACATATGTGATGTTTATAAAATTGGAGAGCCAGCACTGCAACCACATTTGACCTTTCATGAACATTAGGATCTATTTGAAAAGTAGTTCCCGGACCTGGCGTGACTCTATGGTAGAATGCTTGATTGCCACGCAGAATGCTTGGGGTTCAATTCCTTCTGGGACATAACATTTATATTTTACATTCGTCAGGTCAACGCTGCAGATGGGAGGTTGTTCTCAACTCTCAAGCGTTAATGTTGCCCGTGTGTGTTCTCATCGTTGCTGGGTAGATGCTGTCAATCACCTGTGGCACATACCCGCATACCAGTTGCCCATATTAAGCCGCGGATGTGTGCCACTGTCTGGCGCGGAAGTGTTCGACAACGTACGCGACGGGAATGTGACATTATTCATTTCTGGACCAGATCGCCATACTCGTCAAACCATTTCACCCTCCCATGCTAATGTCGGTGCACACCGAGTTAAGGGTGAGATCATGAGAGCACACGGCCGTAAGCGGCTAGATAGATAGATAGATAGATAGATAGATAGATAGATAGATAGATAGATAGATAGATAGATAGATAGATAGATGAATACGTGCGCAGATAGATACCAAGAGTACTTGCAGTGCGCGAAGAAATGCTTTGCATTAAAAATATGCTTAATTGTAGAACAAACTACGTCGAGCAGAAGCTGAGAAAGGGAAACTGATAAGCACTTCAAGAACGACTGGCAGCACATTTTGCGTTTTACGCGAGCGCCGTTGTTCTGTGAAGAATGCAGCTATACGACAGATTTCTTGTGACTTATTTTTTTGTTTTCCACTTATTCTTGTTTATTTTAAACATTTCTTCAGCGCTTTGTGTTTCCTGCTCTCGACAGTTCAACCAATCGCCTTCCTAAATCACGCTACACCCCACACGTCGCGGAAACCGCGAGATGACCGTCTCTTTTTTTCGATGCTTGTCGGTGAGCGCGATCTTCGCTTTTCATATTTTTTGTCAACTCCTTATGAAACGTAAGCCCTTAGTCGTGTCGTACTCCCGCAAGAATGGAAGGCTCTGCAACGTGAGCTGTGCGGAGCAAAATGTAAGTGAAGCGAACCGACACACGGCCACTTTACGGGTACGCGTTTATTACGCGGAGTTTATTTCGCCATCCGTGGCAACGTGTGAAGGAGTGGTGCGATACGTGCAAAAAAACGCCTGCGCTGTGCAACGACCGGCCGTGCATGATACATCAAGCAAGAAAACGCCTACCTCCTGCGGGCTATCGGCTCACCGACGTGTCAAGTGCAGCGGTCAAGCTGTACCATTTGCCACTTTTCGTTTTCAGCAGGAGAAGGGAAAAAAAGAGAGGTAAGTCGTCTCGTATTTATTTTTGTTGGTTTGCCTTGAGGAGAAAAGTAGAGCCTTCGCTGGCCGCTTTCCCATGTAGTGTCGCCATCTATAGGGACGGCACGTGAACATAGCAACCTCCTCGCCATATGCTTTATTGGCGGTTGAAATCTGCCAATAACGTATTTGCTGTTAGGATCAGTTTAGCTTAAGTTTGAGTAGATAAGGTTTAATAAATGTGCTTATATCAGAGTGCCGTTAAACGGTGAAATAAAAGCAGATCAGTGCTTTGAGCTATAGCCGCCTTATGTCGGCCGTCAGTACTCATTGACATCGCTCTACTTGGTAATGCAGTAACCATGGCTTAGTATTTGCGTCCTTATCATTCTTGAGTGCTAAACACTATCACGCTCAGTATGTGTGCTGCACCGTGGAAGCTCGAGGGCAAGTACAGTACTTATGGATTGAAACGGGACATACGTAGCGCGTGTCCGCCGGTGCATGTGCCGCCGCTCGTGGGCGTTCGTGGAACCGAGGCGTTGTATTGTGGTATAGAGTGAGGGAGAGAACACTTACAGACCAGGATTACTCGTTCCGGTCGCTAAAGAGTTGGTATTTAGTTCACAAAGCCCACACTTTCAGCGTGGTGGTGCAAGGCCCACGCGCTTTCGCATGCATGCAGCCCGAATTGCATGAACGATGCGCACCATTTAAGCAGACGACGCCCTCGATCTGCGCTCTTCGATGATGAGGCACGTAGGAGATATTGGGCCTGAAATATGATCGCAGATATGATAAACAGCTGCACAAAAGCATAAAGTTTGTCAAGCTTTTTGTCACGACGAAAAAGAAAATCAGCAGCCTTGGGCCTGTTGCTGTGCAGCATTAAAACAATCGCTCACTATTTTGTTGTTTCGCCCCGAGCAGCCAATATTGCGGCTATTCTGCGTGCCAAACTTTTGTAGAGCTGCCGGCCACGGAAGGACGAGCGAGCTTCTGCTATATTTATTCAACAATAGGCCACAGTTTTCCCTAGCGACACTAATACATGATAATATTTTCATGTTGCATGAAGGCAATCCTGCCCCTCATTTTCCTTCTTGTCGAGCCAGAAAGCATGAAGAAAACTTTGAATGCTTTTCTGCAAATGTTTATCAGGTATACGAACGCACGCAAGGCGCAATCTCTTGACTGAATCTTGTGTCCTTGTTGCACAGTATGCGTACCGCATCGCCTAAGCACTCAGAACAAGAGGGTCGTCTGCTGGCGCCGCAATAAAAGTGGTGCGCAGCGGCGAGCTAGTGCAGTCGACATGCGAATGTGCGTAAGCCTTGCAGCGCCACGCTGGCGGCGGACACATGGTGAACTACAGGCCGACACTTTGGCGACCGGAAAGAGCAATCCTGCTCCGTAGGTGTTCTTCCCCTCGCTCTATACCACAATGCGACACATTGGTTCAGCGCGCACCCACTAGGGGCGGCACATGTTCCGTCGGCCACGCGCTCCGAGTGTCCTGTTTCAATTCGTCAGTACTGTACACTGTAAGGTTGCACAGTGGCGCCGATCGGGATATACTTTATAGTTATCAGGGGTGGGTTTGGTGCTTAGTTTGATGGCGCATGGCCTTTACTTGCTTTCACTCTTTCCTTCGTGTTTCTCTTTTCCTCTTTTATCCCCTTCATTCCTTCCCCAGTGCAGGGTAGCAAACCGAATGTGCGTCTGGTTAACCTCCCTGCCTTTCATTGCATCTTTATCTCTCTCTCTCTCTTCCTTCGTGTTTCGACGTCATGATATCAGCTTCGAAAGTGATAGCTGCCACCATGGCTTGAAACATAAATTTCGTATTTTTCTTCAGTACACAAAAAATGAATCGCAAAGCACTCCTTTAAACAAAGGACGGCGAGGGTAAAAGCAAGGCATAGAGAGTGATACGCGTTCACGGGAATAGCGAAACTCTTTCCCGATGACTCTAAATTATGCCCCGATTAACGTCATTGTACAAGATCAAATTGCTCTGGGCCACGCACTGGTGTGGTGTAGCTCATACCAAGCGCGATAGTAATTGAATTCGCCCAGCAGAATTCGTGGGTGAAAAGAAAAAAAACCTAGTAAATGACGTGAACCGGCTCCAGCACTGATGCTACACTTTGTGAATCTTCTTTGTTGGTTGAGGATTAAAGTGGGTTGCACATCCCTTTGGTGCGCTTAAGGATTGATGTCACTGTGGTTGTATGTCGTCGTCTGTTGCAACGAATTCTGAGGTGAGAATTCCACGAATGATTTGTTGCGATGATGATCTGCTATCTACTAAAATTCAGACTGCTCGTCTCTATGCACTACATGGACGATACTCTAGCAGGGTGCATCTCAAGGTTGTCAGGCCACAAGGTTAAAGGGACACTAATTGCCACTATTAGGTTGACGTTGATTGTTGAAATAGTGGTCCAGGAACCTTGTAGTGTTACTCTCGTGCCAAGGAAGGACCTGCTTTTATAATAAAATCACGTTTTAGCGGATCGCATTGGGTTAATACACTTCAAATTACCCGCTTTAAGAAGCAGACCAACCGCACCGACTCGTGTCATTGTTTCCATGCAAAGCGTTGCTCGGCTTTACTGGGCTAGTAGCAGCAGACCGAAAGCAGCAGGAGCCACAGCAGCAATAACGGTCATCTATCAATTTCCCACCATTGGCTCCGAGATTGCAGACGAATTTTGCTTAAACTGCACCCCGCTAGATGGTACCACCTGTCCAGTGTAACTACAGGAAAATTGAATTTTGGAACCACTCACGCCAATCCCTGTAAGGAAGTCTGGTGGTTCTTTTTTCCGTAAATCAAACAGAAACGAAGAAGCAGCATTTCATTGCGTCTCTTGATGTACGAAAGGTTCTTTATTTAGTGCAGCTAGATCGATTACTAGTGAGTAATTGTAGGTGGCTCATCTGATGATATCACGATCATTTTGAGAATTTCCTACTGTGGTACATGTGTGCCTTTGTCTCATTAGGTAGAGTAATGTTGTTGATAATACTATCGTTTTAGATGTCATACATTGAGCATTCACTCTGACGTAAATCATTGTTTAAATGTAGTGTCCCTGTAAGATCTTTTTTCTACGACCTCAATATTTATAATTTTGAATCTACGGTTCTTTTATTCAGACAACGATAAAATACGCCTCAAAGAACATACCCCCCCCCCCCCACACACACACACACTCACACAATGGAAGAAAGCTGTGACAAAGTGCGGGAATAAGTTAACCACAGCATACATGAACAGCAAAAAGAATGAGAAAAAAAAGTTCTATTTTGTGCCTACTTTTCAAACGACGAGCTGTACACACTGCTTCAAATTTTATTGCCTAATATTTTTCATAGCCCTACCAATCTCTAAAAATATACAAAAATGGAAAACTAAAAGACTAAACAGTTAAACCTCGACGGGCTTGAAGGGCACAACCAACAAACAGCAGACAAGAATTAATTCAGCTAGCACACGAAAAAAAATGCAGGACGAAAATGTATTTTTTTTAGCAGTAACATGTGAGATACAGGCGTGTGAGTACAGCAATTCATAAAGAAATAAGTAGATACCAAGGGATATAATGCAGTTTAGCCATACAAAAGTTTTGGTTTCATACATGCAACAACATGACAACCCTGTAACCATTTAGTAATCGTTTTGAGAAATAAGCTATGTAAAGTAAGAAATACAACAACAACTAGGCAGCTTTTTGATCTAAAGTTTTCTACACATTGACTTGACAGGCCATTTGTACTTCTCATTTACGCATAAAAATAATGACCTTACCAGGGAAGGTTCAAGAAATTTAAGCCATTTCCACCCTGAAGTGAAAGCTGTTTACGAACTTTAGAACATTAATTCGCCTGAGTTTTTATTGTGCTTACCTTGTGCTCATCTGCTCTCTTCTCTTCATTTGTGTTAGTTGGTTGTGTGAATCTGCTCTTTTCTGATCTGCTTCGTGTGAATATATGATGTTTGTATACTTCTCTCGTTAGTTTCTTGGGGATATCGCATATGCTTTGTAATTATCCGTTTTTCGCTATACACCGTCTCTACTGTTCTTCTTGTGTTTCCTGCTCTGATTTAGATGCTCGGTGCGTGTGAACAATTGACGCCGGCGTTTCGCTGTCGCTTCGCTGCCTCAGACTGATGAAATTTGCCCTTCAGTGTTGCTCGCGTTCACGAGTGAGTGCGCGCTGGTGTCCCAAACGTGCGCCCTGCTCGGCTTAAGTACGTGTGCCAAACGTGTAATCTGCTCGACGCTGGTGTGAGAAAACAAACGTCGACAGAGTGGTCCCTTAAACTGCGCTGCAGTTATACCAAAGAAAACGAAAGCTTTTCCGCACTTCACTGTACGTGCAATCTTCTGTCATATTCTCCTCTTTGTGAACGGCAACAATGCACTCTTTTCTTTTAATGACCATCTTTCTTCACATTATCGTGGCGCAATGCTTACATTTGAATTTCTAGCTTATGCTGGGAGTTAAATTTCGCCGTTCGGAGTTGAATCAAATGAGCGAAGAAGTCTTGCGATGCGGTGTAGCACACGACATTGACGACAACTTGGAAACAAAATACGAGGTGCACGTTCTATATAGACTTCAGTCAAGATAAGCAGAGGAACTGCGCTGCCGAAGCGAGAACTTTCTTGGAAATTATTATAGGGCAGCGTCTGTTTTTCGCACGGGATAGGAATTCAGCGACATTTTGCAGTAGATGTTATTGAACTCTACTGTGCAGGTTCAATAAGTAAATGCGAGAATGCTCGTGTTGACATTACGTTTTTTCGGAGTTCAGTACCGGTACTTCAGCATGAAGGAGTAGCCAACGACACTTTTCTTTCAAACGCAGTTTTGGAGCCTTTTTTATCTGTTTTTATTGTTTTGAGTTAGCGTTACTTCAAGCTGTCTACACTATATATACTGCCACGCTCGTTTCTTAAGCATTGTTATCGCCCGTTACACTACGTTCAGCGCATGTCGCGCCTACGATATCCTCGAGGCTTCGAGGCTGTGGTAGATCGTTTTGTTAAGATTACGCCCACTTCTGGCAAATGACAGATTTTTCTGGAACCTACGTCACCGCTAGCGATAAGGCTAGAGTATTTGATGGCAAGGTGTAAATGCTGACATGCTTCACCGCTTGTCAGTTGATCGACGGCCGACGCTCTGTTCGCCGTTATCAATGCCAGTGTCCTGCTGTAATCTCACTTTTCTTTTGTTGGCCACAAGTTCGGCCCGAATAAGGAGTTTCATTTTCGACCTGAAGTCTGCTCCCTTCGCCAACGTCACGACGCTGTGACAATACATACTGCCATTAGTCTCGCATCAAAGCTCTCTGTAGTCAGTTTACTCAGCCTTATAAGTCTTTCATGAATGTTTGTACACCGACATGCATACTACAGTAGTAAATGTATGATGCGAGGACTTGTAGGAAGAATACACTAACAGCTTTCATGAGCGAACAGCTAAGCTAATGCTCTTTAGGGCCAATGTAGTCTCACAATGTCATCGCCTTCGATTGCAATGTCTATAGGGCTGGCCTAGTTTAGCCAGCCAGATTGTCATTTGCTTGGAATGTTGAACTAATCATTAAAACGTTATCAGCCCTTTGCCTTGCCGTTGATTACCATGCGTCTTCATATGGTATAAAATTGGCGGAGAAGTGCCTCAGTCGTAACTCAATAGAGCATCGGTCACTAAATTCAAAGGTTGTGAAGTTTATTCTCACCGATTGAAAGGGTGTTTTTTCGTCCACCTTAACACATTTCGATTTGTCGCAATTTTTTACGCCACAGCTAAGAAACAAACAGGAATCAGTCGCGCTATGTCTCCCTTTGATTCACTGTCTGTCTGATTCATTCGACTATCTTTACATGAAATCTAATCACTGGAAAAAATTATCCTTCTGTCGTGTCAAACGGTCGAGTTCTTATTAAACTAACGCCGAACAAAAAGGGCGTTAGTGTGGTCTTTCTTTATCGCGCGAAGGAGCTTCTCTGCACACAAGCTGCTTGTTCCGAGTGAAAAGAATAGTTGAAAGGACTGCAGGGGTTAGCATAGAATAAACGAGAACTAGACACGTTTGTCGACCTACCCTTCCACTTGATTCACTTTCCACCTGTTATTACATCTTTTTTTTCTTTCTTACTTTTTTTTCTTTCTTTCTTTCTTTCCCCTCATGAAGACTCTTCATAAATGCAGACTCTATCCAACTTCCTTTTCTGGTCACTTCTCGGTGCTTCTGAGTAACGGCAACAGAACTGTCGCATCCATCTTTGTCGCTGAGTAGGTGGTACTCAAACCCGCAGGGAACAAGCCCTGCGCACGCTCCTAATGTGAACGTTTTCATCACTTGCCCTTTCCTTATTCTGATTGCTTGATATGTGGGGTTCAACGTCCCAAAACCAACCCACCATATGATTATTAGAGACGCCGTAGTGGAGGGCTCTAGCAATCTCGACCACCTGGGGTTCTTTAACGTGCACCCAAATCTGAGCACACGGGCCTACTCTATTTCCGCTTCCATCGGAATTGCAGCCGCCGCCGCCGGGATTCGATCCCGCGACCTGCGGCTCAGCAGCCGAGTACTTTAGTCACTAGAACACTGCGGCGGGGCTTTCCTTATTTTGATGACTGTTGTACAATAAAGCATGCATGCTTTGAAAGCAGAAGAAATTCGCGTTTTATGGTTTCGAACGCATTGATTTATATATAGCGCTGTACTGAGGGGTTCGTATTAAGTTTATTCTTACATTCTGCCAACGCTCCTGCAAGAGAATAAGGCAACATAGGAAAAAGAGAGAACGGCTTTATGCAAAATACTTCCGGGAAAACGTAAGAAACAAGCGCATACGCATGCGTGCACACACTCTTTAGTGCCATGAGTAACAGATTACTCCTGTTTCTCTTTTAGTCACTTGCTATTTTCAAAATATTTAGAAAAAAAATGATTCATATTAAACAAAGTCAGTTTCACCGCAAGGTTGAAGTCATGTAGTCAGTTGCGACGAATTGGAATGTCTTATGAAGCAAAGTGATAGCAGCTAGCTCTCTGGAGTTCGATCTTGCGTCACTCTACGAGCCGTTGGTTAGAGCGACTGCTGTCGCTCCAGACAGTTAAGTGGGTTTTCACGCTGTCTGTATAGCCTTACCACCAAGTAAGCGCTGAGAGAGCACACCTATAGAGTACGGACCTCTATAGTTGTGCGATGTCTATTGAGATTGTACACGCGCTAGTGACCGTGTCTTTGCATTCGAAGTTCGGAGCTGCTGCTTGAGCAACATGAACTCCTAAAGTCGGTTACAGCCTAAGAATAAATTTAAGTTTCGCCCGCAGCGGTCACGGTGCTACGCAGGCACAATATTCGTAAAGGGTCTCACTAGTTGCAGTCCCGTAAATACGTGACGTCAGGGCACTTCACGTATTTCGAACGCATGACTCGGCCGTACAAGCTTTCGTTCATTGCTCTTGTTTTCGGTAGAAAAATTTTACTTCCTAATTTTCATCGAACATTCCGGCTTCACTGCTCAGCCAAACGTAACAATTAACAACAAACGACGAACTTCTAATTTATAATGAATACGTAACTAGGGCCGGCTGACGTAAAAGGAAAGAACGAATCTGGGCAAATCCAGTGGCAGTTGATCGTCGAGTTGTATCACGGATACTGTTCTGCCACACCTTTGGAAACACCGAAGAGACCTTACGGGCCTCCGGAATGTGCGACAAGCCTCAATTATTTTCTTCGTGTACAGCTACTAAAGACGATAGTTTTTCTTGGGGACATTGAACGTCGAAATTTTGGTCTGTCTGTCAGTACATTTGTCTGTTTGTTCACCGTAACAGTACCACAGACGGCACTAAACGATACTCCAAACGACCAACCCTCCGCAGTGCCCACCAAAATTGCTCAAGTTTCAGCGTTCATACTTGTGCAATTGTCAATTAAACAGTAATTATTTGGCATATCTGAGGCGCCGTAACAACACATATATATTTTGTATGTGTGTCTTTATACGAGACAAGGCACGCATAAGCAATTCTAAGGACCATAGCGTTTATAACACTGCACTGACAGTGCAACGTGATGCTCAAAAAAGCAAGTGTTTCCAACGCTTTGCCAAGACGACATGGTGTTGGCACCTGCCCGTCCACTTTGCGTTCTACACTTTATCGCCTCCAAAACAGGCACGCATCTTTCTACGTGGGCGCGCACGCCTTCCTTCGTTTCCGAAGATAACTGCCAGATGGCGCTCGTGTTGAACGTGCCTCGATGCACTTACTAGCCTTCGCTGCACGGATCGAGACTCTCTAACACAGCGCTTCCAGAATACAATTTACCGATTTCCTCGCGCACAACATCAAATAAATGTTTTGTTCACTCTCTCCAGACGCAAGACAATCGTCATTCGATCACAATTGCAGTGAAACATGCAGATACGGGGCCAATTGTTTTCACGTATGCTTTCACGTTACAGTGCCATGTCAGTGCTCGTTTAAGAACGGCGCATGGTCAAAATTTCCGGAGTCCACCAATATTCCGGGCCTCACAATCATGCAGTAGTTTTGGCTTGCAGAACTCCTAATATATTATTGAACACCAGCTTTGAAAAAAAAGTGCTGTCAGCTTTCATCAAATTTCACAGAGCACAATTATGACGCATTTTTTTTCGTGTGGAACACAAATTTCTGCGTGTTATTCAAGTGATTGTATAGTTCGTGTATTCTTCCTTTTGAAAAAGGTGCCCATTTCTTTTGATAATCCGCATCAACACCGACTACCGCTGTGCCTCGATGACAGGCAATGTTCTCCTCACTATCAAACTCCTTTTATACGGACAGATTTTTTTTACTTTTCTCAGCGCTATGCTGCTAATAAGAACGTGTTTTTTTTTTCGTTTTTTCCTTCCATTCGTTGCTCTGGTCAACGTCGTTCCTGACAAAGGAGGAATGAACATCACATTCTTGCCGGCTAAATGAAAAGTGATCGTTTAGCTGTCCACGAGTTTGTTGCGCATCGGACTTGCGTCGGTGGTATTAGGCAGGTGACCCCTTGTAAAAATATGTTAATCTACGCTCGCCATTCTACGATGCCAGGAAAATTTGCGAAAAGCGTATATAATGAGGGCTGTCGCGTACACACGTTGGAGTATTCAAATTTTCTCTCGTCCACTCGAAAAAAAAAAGAGTGCTGCAAAAATGCACACGCGTCACTGTCTCCGACACCCATTGGTTCTCTCTCCGTGCTTTTTGTTGGAGAGAAAAGATACAAAGGGAAACGGAAGGAAGGGTCGATGATTTTGCCATAACGTAGTCGGAAGACAATTTCACATTCATGAAACAGTCCGCTAAACAAAAAAAAAGGCCTGCCGCTCTCATGTGCGCTGCTCTTTCTCTGTCTCTCACTATAAATAAATAAATAAATAAATAAATAAATAAATATATATATATATATATATATATATATATATATATATATATATTTGCTTTCTTGATGTATTCATTCGAGTTGACGATGGTGCGTTGGTAACTAACGTATACAGAAAACCTACGGACAGGCAACAATACCTGCACTTCAAAAGCCGCCACCCGCGACATTGCAAGACCAGCATTCCCTATTCGCAAGCACACAGATTCCGACGAATCTGCTCCCGCACCGAGGACTTCCACAAAAACAGCACACATATGCGCGAAGTACTCCTTAATCAAGAATAGCCGCCAGCTGTCATTGATGACGCCATCAGAAAAGCTGAAAATCTGGACCGCCATATTCTTCTCGACCACCAGAAAAACTCTGACCAACACCGCAACAAAAACTTGCTATTAACTTTCACGAGCAACCCACCGAACATAAACAAGGTCCTAAGAAAACACTTTAACATATTGGAACAGAGCGTGCGACTATCCAAAATTTTCACTTCTCCTCCTTGTGTTGTATACAGACGGCCGAAAAATATAAAGGATCATTTAATAAATTCAAAGATAGGTGTGAAACCTCAAATTGGGTGTCACCCTTGCGGAAAAAGCAGATGCAAGGTATGCAAACACATGCAGACAACGACAGTGGCGAAAAGCACCCACTCGGATTTGAAGCACAAAATAAGAGGTGCACTAGACTGTGACTCAGACAACGTCCTATACCTCCTGGAATGTGGGGTATGTAACAAGCAATACGTGGGCCAGACAGGCACTTCGTTTCGAATTAGATTCAACAACCATCGGGCACATGTACGATCTCTGCCAGGCCTTCCACTTTCAGAATACTGCACATTAAATGACCACAGCTTTGATGACATCAAGGTTACACTACTAGAAAACAACTTTCGAACAATCAGAGAAGGGGAACAACGGGAATCTTATTTTATCTACAAATTTAACACGATAAAATACGAAATAAATGAACACCCAGGAACTCTGTCAGCGTTACGACCGCTAAAAGACGCAAACGCTTCTCTCTAATCAGTCTGGTTTCATTACGACAATAAAATTACCCACTAACAAAGCTTTTGGCCTATGCATCTGACAACATAGAAATGATTTGCCTCATCAAGCACAGCCGGAACGCACAGATAAGTGGTCCGGGATGTCGTACGGTTTCCCCCCTTCCTTTTTCTTTTCTTTTTTTCTTCTTCTTTAAGTTTTAACGCACATTCTGTTCCTTCAATGACAAGGAGCTGACAGCTAGGTGGTTTCGTTAACCTTTTCATACATGCGCGCATGTCTTCCCAGTGAGCCGCAACTGTGTGGTGACTGTCCCGGATGTCGTACAGTCTCTCCCTCCCCCCCTGTCCTTCTTATTTTTTTCTTCTCTAATTTTTAACGCACATTCTGTTCCTTCACTGACAAGGAGCCATTGCATATAATGAATATCGATGGCGGTGCCTCAATCACCGGCTTTTTCATTCCTCCCGATGGCACCAGCACGCACTTAAAGCGCTTAAGCCCTCCCCATTAACTTGTCATACACTTCAAAGAGGAGCGAGCCGCCAGCGGACTACACGGAAAGGTGAAATACAAGAACGGCGGCTCACTGCCCACTCGGGGAAGAGTGGGTGCGGGGGAGGTATTGTTGACAATGGTGACATTGCTCATCTACCTCTGCCCTACTCTGTTGAGATGCTGCCCCTTCCTAATTACGCCGTGTCGGTCTTGCTTCTTCTTCTAGATTTTCTATATTTTATTTAATGTTTGTCCTCCCGTTTCGCTGTTTCTTCTTTTTTTTCATTTTCTCTCTCTCTCTCTTTTGACCCCTTCCTTCCTGTCTCGACTGGCTATAAGAAGACATGGAACATGTGTAAATAGTATTATGCCTTGAAAAAGACGGGGTTCCCGTCGAAACGTCGGCACAATAAACAGTTATGTGAAAGCGCATCTACTTTCATATTTATAACCTTGCGGCAACCGAAGTTATTCTTCTCTCTCTCTCTCTCTCTCTCTCTCTCTCTCTCTCTCAATATATATATATATATATATATATATATATATATATATATATATATATATATATATAAGGGAGAGAAGTGTATACCTAAGGGCTCGTATTTCCGTGTTTTAACACAATATTAATGAGATATAACAGACAGTAATGCCAAGGAATGTACAGGGGAAGTTATGAGAACCAATGGAATGTAAATAAGAAGAAAGAAGTAAGAAAAGTGGATGAAAAAATTACCAGATGTGAGCAGGAATCGAACCTACGACCTTCGAATAACGCGTTCGATTACTTCGATTACTTCGATTACGTTCGATTACTTCTTTCTTCTTATTTACATTCCATTGGTTCTCATAACTTCCCCTGTACATTCCTTGGCATTACTGTCTGTTATATCTCATATATATATATATATATATATATATATATATATGTGTGTGTGTGTGTGTGTGTGTGTGTGTGTGTGTTAGAGCGAGTAGAGCGAGAGCGAGAACACGATTATGTCGGTGTCTTCTCGTCGACAATTTCTTGCTTTACCATCATTTGTAGTTCTTTAAAGAACACTCTTACCTCCGTGGCCACTTTTATTTCAGCTGGCACGCGTCAGCCTCACTTGTCTCGACAGATGCGCGTTCCCTCGGGTAATTCTGGGTTTTCCTGGAACGGCCATGACGCCGATGCATCTGGGCGCGCCTTCACGTCGGCTTTCCATTGATCGTCGCCTGCTGATGCCCCCAAGGGTGCTCACTCCTGGCTGTTCACCGGGGGCAGCTAACCGCCTGCGCCAGCCATAGAATGCACTCTTTCGTGCGCAATTTCTCTGCATTCGACCCATGCATTGGGATGTGCGTGCTGACTTTATATTCAAAAGTGGTTAAATTTGCGCTGAAACTTTTTATTTTTTTTTAGAATTTGAACCTTCTGCTTTCAAGATGGGTGCGTTGCACTCATCGTTGCGTCAGCACCATGTGTTTTTGGATTCGCCGCCTGTGATGAGACAACTGATGGCTGTTTTCGGGGTCTTTATCAGCATCACCTAAACAAAAAAGATGAGTGGTGCAATCGCTTTATATCTGTTGGCATAGGGTGCACGTTTCAACGTGATAGCTTTAGAGAGCTAGCGTCGCAGAAATTCCGCCGTTGGCGTCGGCATCGTTGGTTGGGAGCGAAAAATCGTCCGTGAGCAAAAATCAAGAAAAAAGCAAATAAAATAAGGAATAAAATTTCCTGTTCCATTGATAATTGAGCTCGTGCCGTTCGCGTGGCAAGTAGGTGTCCTATCATAATGCCACAATGTTACTTGCAGCTGCTTCGAAAAAAAAAAACACTATATAAATGCTATGTAGAGGAGTCTCCTCAACGCATTTTGTTCAACAGGTGTCATGACGAAAACGAGCCCCGATCGGCGATTTGTAGGCGCATTTGGGAGGCCATCAAACTACGTCGAAAAAGACTGGGAGTGTACGGCCATCGCCGCTAAAAACACACAGGAACTTTTAAACAGCCCTAAAAATGGGCAAGTATGTCCATCTAGCGGAAGAATATCATGTCTTTGCAGAGGCACCGATCAAGCAAACCACAAACACTACATAATGTGCTGCCATCTGTGAGGCATCGTGAGACTTTTCATGGCATCTGAGATGACAAGCGTGCGGCGTGTATCTTAGAGGCCATGCGACTCTTGCTTTAGATAAAATCCTGTATGTACCATTCGCGCACGTGCGCGCGCGCCTGTGTGTCTGTGTGCCATCTGTGACACATTGTGAAAAACGAGTCTCGACTACAGCAAAGAGCTCCCCACCACGGTGGTCTAGTGGCTAAGGTACTCGGCTGCTGACCCGCAGGTCACGGGTTCGTATCGCGGCTTTGGCGGCTGCATTTCCGATGGAGGTGGAAATGTTGTAAACCCGTGTGCTAAGATTTGGGTGCATGTTAAAGAACCCCAGGTGATCAAAATTTCCGGAGCCCTCCACTACGGTATCTCTCAAAATCATATCGTGGTTTTGGGACGTTGAACCCCACAAATCAATAAATCAACCAATCTTACAGCAGAGAGCCGATCTAGCAGAGGGCAGTGGCCACACTGCACAGTCACTGCATTACTATAGATACGTCGCGCTTGCGCACGCGCACGTTTGTGTGTGTGTCCATGTGTGTGTGTAAGAAAACATATCAATAAGTATGCACTTAGCGGTTGAAGGGTGCACAAGGCGTCTGATTTCGCTATCGTGTTCAACTCTTAAAAGCAAAGCTTAACGGTCCCCCAATTTTTTCTTCCTTCTGTGAATTTTAAATTTCTTTCTAGACCGACTGTCAAAGTGGAAATCTCAGCCACATTTTAATGAAATCTCTGTTTTTTAATAGTGCACCATTTTATATTCTTGCAAAAATCAATAATATTCTCTCAATCGCTGCATATACTTCAAAGCAAGCGTTTGTTATTATTATTATTAGTTTTTTACAGCTTCAAGAACCACGATACACACAACAGGGTTCTTTATTGTTAATAGTTATGTCCATATCACCCTTTTTATGTGGACAATCTTCGGTTTTGGTTTCTGGGCGTCGTGTTGAGCAGTGTTGGTGGCTTGGTCCACACAAGGCAGTGACGCACGTCATGCTGATTATTATCTGCTCTCGCACACGCATGCCACACAAGCATCTGCAAAACAAGCGTACCAACAGTGGCCATGGCTAGCTGCAGCAGCCGCGATTCTTCGCCGGAACCTACGGGACGAAGATCAGGAGATAACTCACCTCACTACTATATGATGATTTGTGGGGTTTGACGTCCCAAAACCACCCTATGATTATGAAAGACGCCGTAGTGGAGGGCTCCGGAAACACCTCACTACTATAGGTGTGCGCATTGGGGGAGGGGGTAAGAGGGGAGGCCACTTCCGTAGTCACCTAAGAGCGGTTGTGCAAAGTCCACACATTGAAATAATAGGGAGGGGGGCGCAAAGTCAACCCCAAACATTAACATAGCAGGGAGGCGGAAGGCAGCTCTTATGAGCTTTTGTCCCCTCTGAAGGAGAAACCTGCGAACGCCTACGACCACCCCCGATCTGGTGCAACGCCACTACAACTTTTGTTACCCTGCCTATGGAACTACGCCAATGCTGAATGCGCTTGCGATGGGCTTCAGTCGGAAGAATCTGCATTTGGGTGCACTTTGGAAGTGAATGAAAATACGATCTAAACATTTGCTCTGTCCGACCATTCGTGTGGAGTGTGCCATATAGAGGAAATGCACAAGAGGAATGTTACAGCCTCGAAGTTTGACATCGCCCTCCCTTTAAACTTGTGGAAAACGAGAATATAGCTGTTTTGGTGCCTTGACTTTACAATAGACCCAAGACCTGTATAGTACAATATTTTGTGGCAATTGCAACACAACCTTAGAGCTATGAAAGTGCAAGCAAAGTACAGTTTGTCCAGTAAGTCACTACTCGGGTTTATTTGGAGCAGGAAAAAGTTGAATCTCATATGTTTCTTCATTTTTCCGCCTGCACCACTCCTACAGAACAGAAAAAAAAGTAAAGTTGCTTAATTTACAACACTGGCGAAAACAGAAAAAAAAATCACATGCTGCGAGAAAGAGTGGGTGAAGAGAAAAACATCGCCACTATGTACACTCAGAGACGTAGTAGCACCCGTTATCTTCACAATTTTCTTCCTCTTTTCTCGACCGAATCCCAGCTGTCGTGCTTCTACGAGAACGCACAGAAATAACGAAGGGCAGAACTGGCATTGCGAAAGTAGTGAAAACTATTTGGCAGAGCTCTCGAAGAGGTCTGCGTGCTAAATTGCTCCGAAAAGTTTCGTATCCTTGAAGCACCTGCCAAGCAAAACGTTCTCAAGTGGCTGAGAAGATTCTCGACTCGTTCGCCACCCCAGCTTCCTTGCGCCTCACTATCTCACGCATAGCCATGGCCAAACACCGAACTATGTCTGAGCGGGTGTGAACTGACAGAGAGAGGGCTGTTAAATTATTCAGCTCCAACTGTCAGGGCCGTTTTCGCCAGGCACGTAATCCGAGATACCTTTCCGTTTCGTAACAACCATTGCGTTTAGGGCAAGATTCAGGCGTTCGTGCTCTCTTACCACGTTTCGAATCTCGACGGGAATGACACAGCTGTCTTTTTACGTCCCTTCGTTCACTTCGTACACTGCTTTTGTTGCTCTTTGTGGTCTCGCTTAAACTGAAATGATACGTGCAACTGGTGTTAAAAAAAAGTGGTTGACCCCTCTTTTTAGGAATCCGTGAAACACGAAAGTGAAACGTTACTTCACAAAAGTAGTTCAGCATTTAGGGTGTATTGTTTCGCCACAAGGGCGAAGAAATGAATGCTTCAGCAACAAATTTCAAAAGTCACGCGCAGAACGTCAAGCAGCTCGAAAGTTGCAGTGCCCACCTGAAGCAGAAAGGGCGCACAAAATGAGCACACCACACATGAGCGCGGACTAACAACTGTAACAGCTCGGCACCTGAAGGCGCTGCTTTTAACACAAAGAAAGATCTATGAGACAGACGCACAAGTATACACAGCACAAGAGCAAACAATGGTCATGATTCTGACTTCGTGTGTGAGCAGCGTGACTGACCTTTTCGTGAACGCAGCCGCGGCAGCGAGTGTAGTGACTTTCGTGCTTGCCCGGAACGTGATACAGATAAGCATGCGCGTTAGGAAAAGCCATTCACAATGACGGCGGTGCTCATCCAAACGTGATAGGCGAGGACCCTATGGAGCGTGCCCTATGGGAGCCCTTCGCGCTATGTCACTGTCGGTAACGAAAATGCCCTGAAGTTACGGAGCTCTCAGGACCATCAAATGGTATATGGTGCATATAATTTGCTTGCCGTTAGCTAGCTACACAACGTACCCTCCATGGCTTAAAGGCTGACACCGGATGCTGAAGATTGCGAGGTCCCTGGTTTGACGTTCCACGACAGCACCTTTCCTTCTTGTTTTTTTTTTTCTTTGTGTGTGCCATCTGTTAGTATATACTTTGCAACGTCATATTAGTTATGAAAATACGTCAGGCGGGTCATGGTGTACCCGGGCTTAAAACGCTTTCTTGTTAAAATTTATTATTGCAGATATCAATAACATTTTTAAAAGGAAGTTCATTGTACACTAGTAACAGCAGTTCAGCTGAAAACAACTGCACGTAATCACTTCCGTGGGATGCACAAGCAAGATAGAATAGGGTACGTGTGCTTCAAAGAAGTGCAAAGACGACGTTTAAAAGATTCTTCAATGCGGCAAGTATTTCGTTCAGAACTTCAGATACTACTCCAAGCGCTTCTTTGTGTCACTAGTTTTTCCCAAATGGGCTTCAAGTTTAGGAGAACGTTTATTGTGATAGCAAGTGGAGAATACTTTCTATAGGTCACTTTCGTCGACAACTTCAATCTTTCATTTTATAATAAAAGTAACATTTACAGTAACAGGGCTAAGCTACCCAATCCTTAGGTGGGCACCATAATGAAATGTATGTTTTTTTAGATATCCGAGGGGAGGTGGGGTGCAAAAGCTGGCTTCACCATAGTGAGAAAAAAATTCTTTAAATGCGAAGTATTTTTTAGCGAACTTCGGCGACTCTGAGCGTATCTATCTATCTAGCCGCCTACGACTTTTAGCTCTCATGGCCGTTTTGATAATGGTATCAATACCAAACATGGTATGGCATAACATGGCTGTATGAAATACATATTTGACTAGCCATAACATGAAAATCGTGACATGTATGTCATGAATGTTATGATTTATATTTTATGGTCAAGCAGCTCTTCGGTGGTTTTGTGCACATGGCGTGTTGCAAAACTGGTATGGTATGACATGATTGCATGGCGAACACAAGTGACAGACCCTAACATGAAAATGATGACATGCGTGTCATGTAACAACACGAATACATGCCATGGTCATAATGCGCTGGCGGCCGTGTCACTAGCTTCCCTTGTACCGAATTTTGTATTACAGGACGTGAATGAATGACGAAGGTATGATACAGGCGCAAACATGATAAACATGAGATGCCTGTCATGTAACAACATGACTACATTATATGCTCATGATGCACTCACGACCATTTCTCTAGCGTCACATGTACCAAACTCAATATTACGTGACGCGAACGGACGACATAGGTAAATTACACATCCAAACATGATAATCACGACATGCGTGTCATGTAACAACATGACTACATGCCACACTCATTATGCGCTCGCGGCCGTTTTCTAGCTTCACATATAATAAATTTGGTATTACGTGACGTCAATGGATGACGAAGGTATGTGAGTGGTAAAAACATGATAAGCATGAGATGCGTTTTTATGTCAGAACATGACTACATGCAATGATCTAGACGCCAATACATTTCGACGTGATGTGGTGCACTTGTTCGCCGGCGTTCATTTTGTTGCGTCACGTCAGCGTTGCCACGCCAGGCGCCGGTCCTCCCATATACTCGCGGGCGCGCGCCACACTGTGTTGCTTTGACGCATGCGGGTTTCAGCGTGTCCGGCGTCCCTCCGTCACAAAAATATGGAGACGCAGTGTTGTCTGGGTACCGCATCGGCGCGAAATGCAGCATGTTGCGTTTCGCGCCGGTTGCCGTCGGGCCGCGCCGATGAACGCTGGTCGCGCCTGGCGTCATACTACAGAGTGCTCTCATTTTGGTAACGTAGCGTCGCTGTGCTCAGCGGGCGCGCACGTCAACGCTACATTGGAGTATATTGAACCCTTCTTGATGTGCTCGCTGCCGCTTTGCTAGCTCCACATATACCAAATTTGGTGTTACGGGACGTCAATGAATGACTGGTGCAAACATGATAATCCTAACACGCGTGTCATGTAAGAACAGGACAACATACCATGCTCACAGCCTGGTCGCCGCCGTTTCACTAGCTCCGCATTTTCTAAATTTGGTATCACGAGAATTGATTAGATGACGAAGGTAAACGACACATCCAAACATGATAATCATGATACAGAAGTCTTGTACGGCATCAATTACTTCAACCTCGTAACGTTGTGCTAATTTTGAAGTGACATATCAACATTTCTCATTCGTGGTTCGCATATCATCGATGCCCATAGTACGTGGAATCTGCCAATTTTTTGTTTCTTTATGTCTCCACTTTCGCTGGCCTAGCGTTCCGGAAGCCTCCACTCTAGCCCGATCTTTAACGTTGAAGGTTCGTAAGGCCTGACCTAACACCTTAGAAAACGGAAACTCCTATATTTGACTGTCTTATCTTTGACTGCTACCCTCATTAAAATAAGGGTAACAGTGGCTTACTGAGCTGCAATACTGCGAAGCGAATTACCGCTGCTATTCTCATCATAATTTGACCGACGCCTTTTGTTGATGCTGGTTGGATGGCCTACTGGTAGTTCGTGCTACCACGCTCCATGTGTTATTTCGTTTTAGGGGCGAAGCTTCTTATGGCGTGGCTTGTGCGTCCTTCGTAGTACGTAACCACCAGTGGCACATACCCGAAATAGCGGTCCTTACGATTTTGACCTCCAAGGTGGTTCCGGTAAGAGATTTCTTCTGTGCGTTGTTGAACAATAAAAGATAGTGCTCAATGCACATGTTAATGGCTGCTAAGGGGGAATAAGAGACAGGAGCATTCGGCCTTTAGGTAACGCGCACGCTGCGATCCCCATTAGCAGCTATTGGCATGTACATTGAGCACGATCTGACAAGAAAGTGTTGCTACGTTATACTCGCTGGGTGTAACCTCCTTGGTTTTAGAAAGGTTTAGCGAGCGTTGGGCCGCATAGCCATGAATACAGTGGTCTAGTATATACCATGAACTCGAGGTGGTTAAAGGTGGGAAGTAAACCCGAAGCGCAAGCCGTAAGAAAGTGTGCATGTGCCACCTCCCGTTTATTCCTTGAAATGTCCGCTGGATGGCGGTGCTTCTATATGGAGAATATATGATGGAAAGATGCGAGATGGTGGTACTTGGAGTGCTGAATAGATGGACGAACGGACACACAGACAGATGCATGGATGGACGCGTGAACGGACGCAGGCGCGGATGCATGGACGAACGCAGGGACGGACGCACAGACGCGCGCACAGACGGGTGGATGGACGCATGGACGGTTACACAGGCGTACGCAGGAACGGACGGAAGCAAGAACGAATGGATGGACGAATGCTTCGCCCCACTCCCCATCATTCACTCCGTGGATATGCTGCCATTTTTTTTTCTCGTTGCCAAATCGTAGTTCGCGCGTCTAATTATAGTCCGGGGACCAAACTGGCATAGACTACGTCAATTAAATAAGGCTTTCATCGTTTATTGCGAGTGCCCAAGCCGGTACAAGTGATGTATACAGTCAGGTCAGAACAAAGCAAGTCACTCATACAGATACTTCAAACCTATGTGTAAAAACTCTTGATTACTAACAAATATATGAACATAAGTGAATGCTGAGATCACTGAACGAACGTGCTCTCATTGCGTTGCGACGTCTGATTTGCAAAGCCGAATAACTGATGGCAGGATCAGACAATGGTCTGATCCTGCCACCAGCTATGCGGCGCTTGCTAAATTCTGTTTATGATGAAGTGAAGTGGAACCGGGAACAAAACTTGCACAATGCCGACAGATAGTTTGGGCAGCGAGAGCAATGCAGTTTCGCTAAATTTGTTACGCAAACAATCGTGGATGTGTGCAGTTGTAAATCTCTCTTGCTCTGCGATTTTACTATGAGCGCTTTATGAATAAGGTATGTCACGTGCTGTTAATAGGGTTGGCACGAGTGTCTATCCGTCCGTGCGTCGGTATGGACGGACAGACAGAGGCACGGACGCACAGATGAACTGACGGCCGCATGAATGAACGCACGGACGGATGGATGGACGGAAGCAAGAACGAACAGACGGACGGACGTACGGACGGAAGCACGGACGGATGGACATGCGGGTGAACAGACGACGCACGGACGGTTGGACACATGGATGGACGGGCGGCCGCTTCGCCTCACTCGTCATCATTCACTCCGTGTATACGCTGTGAAATCCTCTAAAGCCATCTAGTTCTGTTATTCCCAAGGACATATACACACAACGCCATCCATTGAGCAAGTCATAAACTAGAGGTGGCTACATTATACATACGGAGGAGGGAACGACCGATGACCTAAGGAGCTTCGCCCCTAAAAAGGTCAGGGTCCCAGCAGGAATTCAACCGCATTATTCTGCATGGCAACCAAGTATTCTACCACAGAGCCATGCCGGGTCTCGCAACTGCTTTTCAAGTTGATCGTAATCTTCATGAAGCGTCCATTGGGGATGCAGGGATGGCTATTGAATTTTATGAACATTACATATGTACTTCTACGATACAGCCCTCACATCGTGCTAAGGTCCACTGTAGTGAAGCGCAATGCACTGAAATTGATTGACAGATTAAATTACCAATAATGGCGGGAACAGACATTGCTAATTTTATTTCGAGGGAATTAAATATCAGTGCATCTCCACGAAGTGAATGATGTGAGTGGGCAAAGCTAGGTCCTAAGGTCCATAATGTCAACGTTGAAGTAGCACACCAGATGCCAATATCTGGTTAACCTCCCGGCCTTCCTTTTCTCTCTCTCTCTCTCTCTCTCTCGCCGAATAGTATAAATGATGAACAGATGGATGTACAGACGCACGGATGGACGGACAGGTGGACGTAAGCACGAATGCATGAATGGTGTAGGACGCACGAAAGGGCAGATAGGCAGACGGACAGGTGCATGAATGGACGGAAAGATGGACGGCGTGGTAGGTCATGTATTGCGCTGTCCTGTAGTTGATTACACCCAATGTCGGTTGTTTACACGTATATTTTAGCATTTTCCTGTGCAGGTGTTAGGTTTCGGTACGTGTTTTTCGGGTCTAGATGGGCGCTAATTAGTTCAGCACAAAGGAGCTTCACTCCTAAATGCTGCCATTGGCAGCGTTAATCCAACGAACGAATAAAATAAATATCATAGTCCCAGCAGGAATAGAATCACAAATTCTGCGTGGCAATCAAATATTGTATCTCAGTGCCACGCTGGGTCTCGGAACTGGTTTTCAAGTGGACTGCAATGTTCGTGAAACAGCAATTACGGTTGCAGTGCTGTCTATATCCAATCTTATGAACAGTACATACGTACTTCTTTCATACAGCCGTCACGTAGAGATAACGACGATTGTATTGAACCGCCCTCCAGTAATGCTCATTTCTCTAGCAGTGTCCAGGGTGGCCATACTCGCTCGCACAAGCGCTACATATCCGCTTACGGCTTCTCATCATTGCTGATGCTATTAATGCAGATGTTTGAAAGCACAACCAGACCTGGTTCAGACTATGCATGAAAGGATTTACTATGTAGACAGAGCCTCCCGAGATCTCGTGCCCACGATGGGAAACGGAGGTGTTGTTGACCACTTCTTCATAACAGACACCAACAAATTCGAGTTAGTAAACTATACCTCATACTTCGATGTAAATGGGCGCCTCATCGCCGCATTAACGTATGATTATAGGAACAATTATACTTCTGCTGATGGTGTTGACATTTCAGTGATTTGGCCTAAGTTAAGGAGGTATCAACAGCCCACTGGACGCGTACTCATGCGCCATCAACACATTGACGTCAAAGATATGTCACAGATGTGCCCGTCTTCATGATGTGTGCCCACGTAACCACCATCATGTGCTAAAAAACATTTCAGCCTATCACAGTTGATGCTGGTAGCGTGTGTACTGCGTGCAGCTAACGTCCTTCCATCCGCATGCTTTGCATAACGTCCGTTCTCAAGATATGTGGAATCTGCCAATTTTTTCTCTTCAGTAGCTATGATGAAGTACCCCATTTCAACGACACTGTGTTACTTAAAATTTCAAACCCTGCACTATGCAGCCGCATGGGGAGGTGCTCTCAATTATTTTGTTAGTAAAACACTGTCCTTGTTCCCATTAAGAGCAAAGTTAGCTCAAGATGCATCAGTAAGGAGCCGGTAATTTTGGGTCCCGAAATTCCGCGAAAGCTTTGTTTAGGCTTTACTTCTCTGTCGCAACATCCTGCGGAGCCGATTGCTTGCGGCACGATATGAAGCATTCTACTAGTTTCAACATTTTATGCATATTTGTTATTATTTCACATTAGCACGACCAAGCCACTCACTATTAAAGGGGACACTTGATTGATTCTCTTGCATTCCCTGAAATACTTTGCCTTGAGATTGCGCCGCGAGAACTTGAGCGCTAAAGATTAAGAGATTAAAATACTGAATGCTGCATAATCAACAAAAGACTTCACTGAATGTTGGATATTCAATGAAAACTTGGCAACAGCTGCGATTAGAAATTAAAAAAAAGAAAAATAAACATGAATAGGAGGTAACAGACGATTATACGCGAACAGCAGCTGTAACTGACGTTGACTGGATGACTTTCGCTAGAAAAGCAGGTCTCCTTTCTTGTATTCTAATTTTTCGGTTCCCACTCTCCTTTCCTTTTTGTAATTTTCAAGGTGTGGCGGGCTACAGTACGACAGGTATAAGTGCTTCTGACGCGTTGTAATTTAGGAGTCAACTGTACAGATGCTCTGGTTAGCATAAACAGATGCAACAAGCTCTCACTAACGGCATCCAGCTAATTAATACGCAGACACTGGTTAGAGTGAAGGCGTTGTCACTTGCTTGCCTTACACTCCAGATATGTCACCCGCCAGATTAGTTCAAATGCGAAAGAATAAGGGCATTTTTTTGGCTTCGTATTGATGACTGCATCAATGTTCGGCTTATGGTAAACTGGTATTTTTACACCAAAGCTTTTGTCGGTCGCAACAATCTTAGGGGTCTAAAGAGATGTATCATCCTCACGACTGGTTAAGGGTCACAGAAATGAAGAAAATCTATTCACTCACCGCTGGCTCCCAAAAAAAAGTGATGACGGCAAAACGGGTGTTAAAAAGCAGTCAAGATTCGCAGAATGACGTAAGCACTAATTGAGATAAGCTTTACTAAACCGACGGAATGAAACCACTGGCCTCGTGTTTCAACCTTACTGAAGCATCTGTGCGGAGCACTTATAATGCGTGCAACGAGAAAATACTAGGTCGTGGCAAAGGCAGACTGCTGCGAGAAGACCGCGACGCGTTCCCGTACAGCTATGGGAGGTGGGAATGCTTGGTTTACGTGCGGGTTTGTTTGTATACGTTGAAATACCACGGTTCAGCTGACGCTTTATTCAAGCAACAGCAAGATGGCGCCGACGACCAAAAGGAACGACGCGAAGATTGATGATGGTTAATAACAGACGAGAAAGATGAAGTCCAATGAATTCTTACAATATACACACATGCCATGTCTGTGATTGCCTGTGGTTTACCTCGAACCTCTGTGCGCTCAGTAGCAACAGAAAAGAACCTAATATCACCTAGCTAAAGCCTCGCAACAAACTAGAAGCAACGATAGATATCAGATTTCGAAATGTTTAAGATTGGCTGTTTTCAAATTTAGCTCGACTTTGTTGAAGCTTCACCGTTTTTAATTCAATATAGAGATTTATTTTCATTATTCTTCGCGCATTTGTCTTTGTAATTTTAGATTTCTGCGTATAAGCGGTAATTTTTTGCAGAGGCTCGCAATGACAAGACATAAGTCGTTAGCCAACAACTATATTTCGAGTATTAGGAATACGTGAGTTTACAATATGATGGTTCTTTTGAGGGGCAAACGCTATTTGAAGAAACGGCAGGTGGGATTTTGTTAATATATGTGTTTATTTCTGTCATTTTCTGCCTGTGTATCTGCTCCTTCCGTGCCGGGTAGCAAAGTCGACGTGCGCCTCGTTGACCCTTCTGCTTCTGCTTGTTTCTATTCCTTTCCTTCGTGTGCAGTGTAAGCCTCAAGTCTGCTTTAGATGCACTGTTTCCACTTGCTGAGTGGTGGTGACTCAACGCTGTCAAACAGCACAAAATTCTTACCGCACTACGAGGGAAGGGTACCTGGAATCCAACATATTTTAAACGAGACAGGGCATGAATCACGGACACAAAACAGAAACACGGACACCACCGACGCCTACCTGACTCCCGGGTGTCTTCACTTACTCCTTGCATTTGCGTTTGCACGCCCTGTGTCTTTAGAAATAAACACGTACCAACCAGCAAAGCTTTCTGTTCTACTAAGATTCAACATGGACGCCCACAAGCTCGATGTCAGAGTGACTGGCAAACTGAAAACTTGGGAGGCATCCCATAATTTTCTACTTTACGTTTCAGAACAAAGCAACGTAGTAGACGCAATGTAATAGGGGAAAAAACGAACAGGACAGGTAGAATGACGCACTGATAACTTGCCCTCCTTCCTTATTGCGATGTTCAGCGTGGTTGGGACATAGGCCCACGCCCACTACAGAACATAGGCCCACGCCCACTACGGTAGTGGGCGTGGGCCTATGTTTCAACCACGCTGAGCATCGAAGGTAGACACTCTGCGTATACTGCTTTCCCTTCCCCATACTGATTACGCGGTTTTACTTAGAGCTTAAGGGTATGGAGTGTAGAGAATAACAGGTGCTCTGGTTTTCATTCGCCTATTCTTTCAACAAGATTTTCAAAGAAAATATTAATAACAAATGTCAATGAATAATTAGTAAATCGTAAAACGTTGACTTACGTCTTCACAGGGTACTTCAGAGAAGCGTGGACAGCCACCCAGTACGACTGAGTTTCAGAGCAGATGTCTTGATGGTACTCAAAAAAAACACACCTTATTTTCATAGCATGGTATAGGTAAACCAAGGCCATTGCATTTGCTTCTTTTAGTCCAGCTTTTTATTCACGCTAAGCCTGCTATTATGAATAAGCAATCAGTTTCGCATGTGTAGCTCCGCTATATCGATCAAACCACTAAGCAACAAAAGACCTGACCTTTTAGATATTAAAAGCGGAGTGTTACCTATGTGAGTCTTTTAATACTTTCACCTTGTCGCTCAATGTGCTCTAGTACTGGAAGGTAGTTAATTCCTTTTCCACTCTCCTGCGTTTTTCGCATGCAAAGCCAAAGCTATTACTGCAAGCACCAGCAAACATTCATTGAACTCGCCCACCTCTTTTTGGACCTACTGCAAGACCTGGAATACCGTGTGCCATACACGACGCCTGAGATTCCGATTCGAGCAGAGGAAATGTGAGACATTCGCTTCCATCACTAGAAGACTCACGTTTCTTTTGTGGAGAACTCAATTCCCTGCGCGAAAAACAGTCCTCGTGAAAATGTTTGAACCTCGTTCCTGCCTTCGTAAATTCTCCAACTTGTACTTTATCGCGCTGATTTTTTTCCTTTCATCCCTTCTTCCTCGCCCTTTCAGCGTGACGGTCTTTCGAAAGACCTGTCTTTCCGCCTGCCTTCTCTGTTAGCGTTTGCGCGTCTGCGGAAGTTGTTTTTCCTCAGCGCGTACTACACTATACTATACTCCTCGGTCTTCAAAGACGATCCTACCTACGGAGCAGCACATTTACTCCTGATCCGTCTATTCCTGCGACTAACTTCCCGAAGGGTTCCTATCTACGTTTATTTCTCCACTTTTGTATCTTTTCAGCGCTTCTTCAGTCTCCAAACCTAGCCCACACTGATAAACACGGCTTCACCGACGCTTGCTATCCTTTCCAGTTCCGCACACATACATGGAAACGGGCAGGCTTCTCCTGTTGTTTGTGCAGCTGCATCACAATATTCTTCATCAGGGCAAACTGTTTTTTAGTCGTTCCAAACTCTGGTCATGGTTGGGCCTTGTTGGCTGGTTGTCCAGGAACGCCCACGGTTGATGCAATATGCCTTTCTTCACCAGACGGTGACTATCATGGATGATATCGCGTTGGCGCATTTGTGCGAGTGCTATGCCGTCGGTCTGTTTTTGTTTCTTTTTGCTTTGTTTTGTCTACGTAATGCCTTTTGGCTATCTTTTTTCGGCAGTACTTCAACATTTGGCTTGTTTTGCAAGTGCGTTTTTCTGTTTTCCTGTCGCAAATTTAACTTGAGTACTGACTTTTTTCTAACGTTTCTGTCGTTTTTGTAGCAAGTCAAGAATATTTTGCCTGCATTAAGCTCTTTCATTACGCAACAACAAATTTGAAACGCTCAACACTACTCCAACAGGTCATGCCACCTTGGCTTCTTTTTTGCACATGAACAGTTGTTTTTGTCACAAAAACTTCTTAGCGTGACAAAGGTCAATACCCCTAGTAAAGCAAAAATGGTTTATTTTCTCCGCAGACCATGCTCCATACTCAAACGTTGACTATCTTGTGAAACATTTTCAGCTGTGCTTTTTTTCAACTAACGTCATTTGTCGTGTACGAATGATGAAAAGGTGCTAGCAAAAGGAAGTGAGTTATTCTTACTTTATTATGAGAGTGTACTTGAATACCGAGGACTTTCTACAACTACATATATAAAAAAGACTGCTAAACGCAACTAGTACCTCAGCGCGGAAGGGATAGTTTCCTTTCTATTTCGTTAATGGTTATTACTGCATAAAGCCGAGCGTTCAAAGTCAACACATAAGTGCAACTTCCGCCCCGCCGCGGTGGTCTAGTGGCTAAGGTACTCGGCTGCTGACCCGCAGGTTGCGGGTTCGATTCCCAGTTGCGGCGGCTGCATTTCCGATGGAGGCGGAAATGTTGTAGGCCCGTGTACTCAGATTTGGGTGCACGTTAAAGAACCCCAGGTGGTCAAAATTTCCGGAGCCCTCCACTACGGCGTCTCTCATAATCAAATGGTGGTTTTGGGACGTTAAACCCCACAAATCAATCAATTAAGTGCAACTTCCTTTGTATATTAAAATGAGCATGCATGTGATTGTCCTATCTCGACTAACGCAGTGCAGTTTAAGCATCAGAATTCAAGCGGTTGTCCTTTTTTTGTTTCAACATAAATTCTTAACTCTTTCGTTACCACGTGAAGATGGTTGTTTTTCATATGGCTCGGGAATATCGGTTTTGCCAGTTTAAAAAAGTATTCCAGTACGCATTGCGTCATACCAAACTTTCCACAATGAAATGCTCCTCACCAAAAATATATAATATAGAGCAACGAAAATATTTTAAAACAAATAAAAATGTGAAAAGTGTTGAATTTTCGGTCACCAGCTGGTAAACAGCGGAAGAAAAAGCCCTATATACGCAAAAAATTTTAAGGAAAAGAAAACTGAAAATATAAATTTTGTAGATAATAACCCAGAAACAATATATAAATAATTATTGTCGTACAAAATGTTTTTTTTTTCACAAAGAGAAAGAAATCCAAAACCGAGGTGCTGCTTCATTGCTCATGCCATGCAGTGAAGCATTGCATGGTTTTTCACGAGACACAAGTGTAGTTGTGCACTCTTCTCAGTAAATTTTTGTTGCCTTGCGATAACAGTGTCCAGGCATTCCAATATAGATGGATACCGGTGATGTGAATAATACCTCAATAAATTGGATGTCTAATGAACTTTGCCAGTTCATTTAGCGTCACCTATATTCACGAGCCACCTCACTTAGCATAAGTTACCGTTCCAATATACGCATCCAAGCATATTTTTTTGCATTTTTGTGCATATCGTATTAAAGAAAAGACAATATCATACGCAGTTCTAAATTGTTTCACGCTTCTCTATAGTTAGCGTGAAGATGTGCTCCAGGGGCCTTCTTTCCGTTAGGAGGTCCTCTGCAGCCAGCGCCAGCACACCACGCCCCAGTGAAGTATATACTACGCACGTTACCAGAGTAGCTATAAGATTGTGCACAAGGCTCAGAAGCTACGCACTTGCGGTAGAAGACACAGCTTGAGGCCGTAAACAAAACAAGCCCAAGAAATGATGTGGATGTATCAGGCTGACACGAAACATGGTCTCTATAAATGTTGAAGCTGAGTTGCTGTCATCCTCGAACTATAAACGCATCCTCACTCAATTCAGGTGGGGTTGCAAGACAGTTTCGAGCAGAGCATGTTTTTGCAGCACTAGTAACTTGAATACTACACACAGCCTCAGCGAATATTGAGACTAAACTGTCTGACTGCCAATTAAGACTCGTCCAAACCAACAAGATGTTGCTAATTAGGTGAGTTTGCACCCAGTTTGACACATTACACACACACACACCAAAAAAAAGAAAAACGGAATGTTGTAAGCGCGTAAGCTCGATTTGGGTGCACGTTAAAGAACCCCAGGTGATTGAAAGTTTCAGAGCCCTCCACTACGGCGTCTCTCATAATCATATGGTGCTTTTAGGACGTTAAACCTTACAAATGAATCAATAAATAAACGAAAAGGCATGAGCAATACTAAGAAATATTGGCGCCCGCATCTTTCCACGGGGAAATACGAGTAAAGGCGTCGCAGAGTGATGGGGGTACCGCGGGAATGTTGCGTAATTGGGTATGGTTTCGGGATAATTCTTTGTTATTTCATTTTTATTTTTCTTACTTATTGAATGAAGTAGAAGCGAAGGAAAGGTGTGCAAAGTTGAAGTGTGTCCTAAATGCTTGGTGCCGTTGTTGTATTGAGTGGAGAGCAAACACCCTTGACTGAATTCCGCACACGTGCTCCACCGCTTATGTACACACCGCCCGAGTCACGAGGCAGATGAGACGAGGCACGAGACGAGCCAAGTATGCGCAGTGGGTGTGTGGACGGCACCGACGCAGAATCGAGACATAGTGCGTATAAGAAACGCTCCGCATGTAAAAGGAAGTATTATTGGTAAGGGCCAGAACGACACGCACACGTGCACGCCCTCAAAGACACTGGCTGCCCTAAAATTCTGTTTGGAGCGTGGTTGTGCGCGTCACTCTTCTTTGCATGACGGCCTCTACTGGTTTTACCTAGGATAATAAAAAAATCTGCACGCCCGATTTCCCGTCATGACCTAACAAACAGTCATAGGGCGAGAAACGTGCATGAAAAATGACACAAGTATTTCTGCTCGCTAGGCTGATATTCTTGCAATATAGCAGCTACTCTAGGTTACAGGTTCCTTGCACTTTTGTGTTTTTGTAACATTTTTATATGAGTACAAGAAAGCTGCCGAAAATCCCAGGGAGCCAGGTGGGAAGGATAAATAATTAAGTTGGCATGCTTAATGTGCAATCAGTTTTCGTAAGACAGCGTAAGTAGGAGGTCATTGTGGGATTTTCACCTCCCGCAGGGGGCAATACCATCAGTTGTAGATGGTGGGGATCGCTGAAGGGGCTACAGGAAAATTTCAGCAACGTTATTGCGAGTACTTAGAGATTACTCCAGAACATGAAATACGCAATATATCGTTGTTACACCAGGAAAACGAAATACTAGAAATGAGCGCATTGCAATCCTCGGTATAACATCTTATAAAAACTGCCCCATTTGAACTAAATAGGGTGGTTGCAGGCTTCAGCTTTTATTGAATACATCTTTGTGTTCCACTGTACATAACTTTGATTGAATACATCTTTGTTTTCCTCTGTACGTAACCTATAAGTTCCGTGCAAATCTTTTTACTTCCACAAAGTGTGTCTTTCCTGTCGCTATGACAAAAGTGCAAACGCTGGATGTTTGCAGCAGTTACCAATTCTAGATCAATGATCATCATTCCTACTGTCCGAAATCGTATATCCATGAAACATATTTTACCTTGTTAATTTTTATGAATCAGTACTCACTCTTGTTAAACCACTATGTATACTGTCGAACGTAAACAGCAGCCCTCTATTGTCGGTGATAGTAACTCGAGATTAGGCGACCGGTTACGGCTTTCGTTTACTCTGATACGTTTAGAGCTATTTTCCTGTAGTGATGCACTTCCATCCTTCCACACAGCCTGCAAAAACTCAGCGATCACACTTGCTTTCATTGGTCTGCGCCCGTGTCACCTTAGCATGAAAACAGACCAAATCTACCCAGCGTTCATTAAAGGCCCGTTTCTTTGTGAAAGCTGTTTAAGAGGTTTTCTCTGACGTCACGAACTATTTCACTTGTTTTCGCAACGCGTATTTTTCGGTCTTCGTAGTGGTGCTCCCACCACTCACAAACGATCAACAAGGGCGATGTTATGCGGCAGCGTTAGAATTGAAATTAAAATTGTAGATTTGGGGACCTCAAGGGCCAACACGATCACACCACTATGAGGCACGCAAGAAAGGCACAAGTTCAACGGAATACGGAAGCGTGAGGAGACGAAGAACTCTATAAAATAAGGTGCCACTGAAGCCGACGTACCGGCAACATGTCGAAAGAATCGAGACCACTTGTCAAAACGTTAATTCCAGGGACTGTCCGTGTTCGTAAGGCACGAAGTAGCCGGAGACTCCAGTTTAGTTTTCACCATCTCGCTTTTCTTAAGACTCCTTTCATGCCCGGCTGTTTGCAATGGCACTTCCGGCGGAATTTGACAATTGGTTTTGAGATCGTACCCATGACATAAAGCCCACAACACACTGCCACACCAACTGAGCTCAAAATTATCAGATTAGTTAGGACGTTACCTGGTAATATTAACCTGCTTTCTCGCAGGAACAAAATCAATATTTTCAAAAGGAACTTCAGAAGCAGAGTTTGACATACCCATTTTTACTCTCGCAGACATGATACTGCTTCGTCGAGTTGTAGAAACTACATGATTCTCAAACATCTTCTGCGCTAGCAGAGGAGGACGTAAGAGAGACGACTCCACAGAGTGCTAACTTCAGCAACTTTATGTCGGGATAACACAAGAAGGTTTGAAATTTTTTTTAAACCTCCTTGGAACAGCATCAACCTATCGAATAGGCTCTCAAATTCAGTTTACCAATATGAAAAAAAGAAGCAATTAATGTTTTTCCCCAAAAAAACAATTCACAGTACTGATTTTTAATCTTGACTAAAGCTGAACCAGGGGAGGAGAAGGCTTCTGAAGTAAATTCTTTTGCCATACTTCAACAAAATATATTCGAGAAAATGCTCCAGCCGGCAAACAGAGAGCTCGTTGAATAAAGGTAAGCAGCTCACTTTCACTGAATAGTAGCGTGGAGCTGAGCAGTGCCGATTTTCTACGTCATCTTATTGAGGAGGAGCAGATGAAATATATATAAGCTTGAAGTGTGAACTTCTGGAGAGAACTATATAAAACCTAGCAACTCATAGCCGACTGGAAATGGAAAACGGTCATTTTCTTTTCTCGCTCGTATATCAATACCGGACTGTACGAAAGGTAAGAGATTGAAAGTTTCGGATATGTTAAAATGAAGGCCTGGAAAGAATAAAGATAGCGAATTTGAACCGAGCATCTTGAGTGACTGTGTTTAGGTTTTTTATATAAAAATCTAGCTGATGTAACCTGCTTTATTTTGTGTTGTATGCGTGTCTCTTTTTCTGCTTCGTGTATCTACCTGTGTGCTCTCAATATGGCAAAGCAGCTCTGTCCTTTCATTACTGCTTCTGCACAGCAACCACGCTGGTTCTTTGCTTCTTTACTCCTGCGATTCAAGCTATATATGCGTTATTTTTGCGAGAAGTCGCAAGATAGACTGCCTCTTCAAGTGTGGGTCTTGTAGTGCGAAAATAGGTTGTAGGAATTTTCTTCATGCGGCATTTCAATAGCCATGTATGACGCTGAAACCAGTGGCACTGTTGCACACTAAGAATTATTGAAACAATAACATACACCCTACTTTCTTATACACAGTCATGAAATAAACATGTCGGAGAGACATACTGGTCCTTCGTTATGTGTTGAATGAATGACTGCATGCGCTCTGTGAGCCTTTTGTCAATCTGCCGAAATGTGCCGCGCCAGATAGAGGGCTCTGTAACTGCAGGGAAAATGTATGCCCATTACAATGCGATCAGTAAAACTGATCGCTGCATGTTGTATGTATTAGCACTTAACACATGACGAAGTGTGTGTTTTGTGTGTGGGGGGAGGGGAAGTGCAAGTGGTGGCGTGGGTAGTTGTGTGAATTTTCAATCGGAATTTTTACGTGGTAAGACACTCTCGGAAAAATCAATGGTCCCACCGAGCAGCCTTATTCCTTCACTAGCGAATGGTTCTTTATTCCAAGACAAAACAAAGGCGACTCACCTCTTTTTAGTGGATTTCGAGCACATTATAAAGCAATAGAAGGCTCTCTCAAAAATCTTCTTAGTCGTGGCCGGCCACGCGAGCAAATAATGCGGGGATTCACACAAACAAAGAAATTCGGTGCGTGCTTCGGAACATACTTACTACGCAGCCCGCTTCACTTATATTCAATCTTAACCACGCTTTTCTAAGTTTGCGTTTGTCCGTGTGGTTGAATCACGCAATATAGTGATCGCTCCGATTTTTACGGTGCACTGCGGTAAAGCCGAGGTATTTGAATGTCTTATGCAAACATTTAGACAGCGTCTGTAACAGTAGAACGCCAGATGTACTAGTTTTACGATTGAAAAATTCGGACAATACTGAAAATATAAATAAATGTTTTTAGAGCTTACTTAGCTCCTCTGCAGTGTCAGCAATATGCGTGAAAGCTACTGCATTGTGTTTTTATGTGTCTATGATCTGATTCATGGTGTCCGATGGCAGTGTCACGCATACATAGTTACCGTGCTTGAATGCATGCGAATCCAGGTTTTAGAGAAGAGTAGTGTCTTTACTGGTGTCGTGGCTGTGATGTGCCTGTGCCGCAGGGGAGGTGTAACTGGTTCAGCTCGAGCAACGTATGAGATAAAATTCATAAAAGTCAGCAAATTGAAATCACATGCCTCGGCTTCAAGCGTTCAACGAAGACGATTTAGTCTTTCTAGCTTTTCTGTGTCGTCGACAAGAGCGGCTATGCTATACGAAAATATTGGCTCTTGGAAATGGTCTTCATTCCTGCCGGTTTACAACTCTGTTCGGAGAGAAGTGATAATTGTTGTTATGACAGGGTAGCAAAATCACAGAGTATGTTCAGTCAATTTTATCTAGGCCAGCAGGAGTCACGAATATATTACAACATAAGCACACTCTGGGAACTCTGGGAACGAGGCGGCTCACCTGAATGCTCGAGGTTTCGCAGCCGGGCAGGTGATCCGCCCGTTCCGAAATGGTCCACGAGAGACGGGCTCGTACCCTTTAACATTAGTGCTAATCAGCATAAACTGGAGCGGTGGCTTTACCTGGCCCCTGCACAAGCGGCTGACTAAGACGCAGGAATGCGCCTGGAGAGAACTGCACAGGCGATTTTTCCCAATCCTTGCGGGTTGAACAAAATATACCCGGAGTACATAAAGCCGTAATGTAAACGGTGCCAGGCAGTGGCAACCTATGATCACATACTTTGGGAATGTAGCATGGTGCCGCCACCAGCGGATATCATGCGTTATCCCTCTGTCGAGCAAGGGAGGCCGTGTTGACCAGCTCAGACCCACTCGTCGAGACAAGGGTCGTGGAGTGGCCATACAGGTAGTAAGTCAGTCAGCGCCACCTGTTGCCGTTGCGGCGAGGGTGTAACACACTTTTTTGCCTGTTGGTGTCATGCAGCACGTTATGTTATTACAAGCGGGCAACTGATAAACATTCCCTTGCATACAACCTGAAGGTAGGAAGTCTTCGAGGACGGGACCCTGCTCCTTCACGGTGGTCTAGTGGCTAATGTACTCGGCTGCTGACCCGCTCGTCGCGGGATCAAATCCTGATGTCGGCGGCTGCATTTCCGAAGGAGGCGGTAATGCTGTAGGCTCGTGTGCTCAGATTCGGGTGCACGTTAAATAACCCCAGGTGGTCGAAATTTCCGGAGCCCTCCACTACGGCGTCTCTCATAATCATATGGTGGTTTTGGAACGTTAAACCCCACATATCAATCACGTAGAAAAGAAGTGTAGAAAGTAATGTAGAAAATAAGTGTAAATTTGAGAATTCACTTCAGACGTGCCGCAACGAGTGTTCCTCACACAATCGCGTTAGGTGGCGCTGAATGACCCTCCCACATTTAAATGCACATTAATATCCTATAAGCTCGACTGGAATGAGTGGAATAAGCTCAACTGAACGAAGTCACTACTACGGGTGATCGAAATGTTTTCCTCCGCTTCTCGAAGCCATCGAAGGTAAATATTATACGTTTGCCAATGTCTATTTTCTTTGTTTTAGGATAGCTTACTTTTTATTTTAGTATAAGAACTCAACTTTCAAGCCATGTTCTGCTTGCTCACTCATCACTTTGGCCAAGTGAAATGAACGAAGAGGGAAAAAGGCCTAGTGGTGGACTATTATGATGTACCGACGTCACAACTGCAACTTTTGATCACAACCAGGCACTATTGAGGGAAGAATAAACGTTTTCACGTGTTTGGTGGCCTATAAACAATTAAATCCAACTGTGTGTTACACGCTAAATACAAGTCATTTATAAAAAAACACGTGCACGTGTCCTTTTAAGCATCCGCTATAAAATGCGAGACAATAAAAATTAGTACGAAGTGCTCGGCTAGACTGCGGCGTACACACCTGATATTCTTTGATTCACTACGAGCCACAATTAAACTATAATACAATAGTAACCACGCTCTTTCAAATTTTGTTCTAAACTCTCTTATGCTCCTAACTCACTCATTGAAAGCAATGTCAATAACTAATATCTCGTTAAGACAAACCACAGCTAACTAGCTTTAAGCAATAATGACAGTGTACATCACTTGTAATTTGCAGTGATATCAGGTTATGGGGAAAATTAGAACCTCTCTAGTCATTTAACATGTAACAAGTCAAAATGGGTTATGCATACTGAATAACCAGCAAAAGATGCCACAGGTATACATCTTGGCATATGCGACAGTTTAAGGTTTTGCAAACTTTTGTACGAAAAAGATTATCCTCGAAAGACAGCGTACTGAAAATATTATGACAGCTGGCTCATGCTGAGAAAGTTACTTTCGGTACCCTTCTAAAAAAAAGAAGTGTTCGATGGAGGCGGAAATGTTGTAAGCCCGTGTGCTCAGATTTGGGTGCACGTTAAAGAACACCACGTGGTCGAAACTTCCAGAGCCCTCCACTACGGCGTCTCTCATAATCTTATGGTGGTTTTGGGACGTTAAACGCCACATATCGATCAATCAAAAAAGAAGTGCGTCAGTGGCTTTGTCTGTTACAGCAGTTTGAAAATCAATAGGGAACCTCGTCTATGGTCTTCATTTTTCCGCTTTTTTCCTCAGTATGCGCAAAAGACGCGTAGCCACATACCGCATCGTAAAAGACACACTGTCGGAGTGTCGTTTCTTCTGTGATGGCGACCTAACCGAGCAAATAGCGGCGCTCGGCTGACAGGAGCCGCAGAACGGGGGACTGCGTTGGCACGCGTGCCGAGCAAACAGACTCATACCCCTGTCACACGGGCACCTGCGAAGATCGTTTAACTCCCTCGTCCTTACGACAACGAAGATGCGGTGCGTGTCACACGGCCACCCTTACGCAAACGAAGGTAAATGGAGCACTTCGCAAAAGACGTTCAACGATCTCCCTTCGCAGCGAAACGAGGTACTCTCGTCTCCAGCAGTCTAGAGGCCAGAAAAAAATTTCGAGCACTAAGTGGCCAAGGTGAAAGAATAATACATTTTGGCAATAATAAACGTTCTTTCGTTGTAGTACTCATTCACAACGGGTGTTTGTTTACATATATTTACGCCCGCCAGAGTTTACTTACTCTCAACACCGATGCCCTACACACAGTGCCTCGCGAGTCGGGCCGGCCGGCGCCAGCCGATCAACGTCATTACCAGCGCAATATCGTACCACTTCTTCATGTCGTTCGCTATGTCACTTATGGCTGAAGAACACAAAATGTGCGCTCACGAGGCAAGGAAGCATAAGAAATTTCGTACCGGGCATGTACACAGGCAACAAAACAACTAAAAGCACAATGTGGCCAGCGTCACTAGCAGCATCGCTACATTTAGCAAATGCGTTTTTATTTGAAGTTATTTTTAATGGTTTGTTAGTCGCATACCTACTTAATAGTGCTTTTTGTAAAAAACCGCATAACGAGGATTCTCAAAAAGATTAATAGAGATGAAATTAGAATACTTTTCCGAAAATCAAACAGCGCTAACTGAGCCCCCTCGCGGCAACTGTTACAACCTCGTCATTGCCGTGTGACACTGCTACAACTCCTTCTCCGTTGAACCCCCTAGGGGAGATTTACGTTGACGGTGTTCAACGGAGTTTTGTGGTGGCCGTGTGACAGGGGTATAAGTCTGCTTGAGAAGAAACACACCACCGCGGTCGTCGTCGGAAGCAGACTTAGCGTGACAGGCCTCAAAGCAAAGGAGGACCCCTTTCTTGACTGTACGCCGGTTTCGGAAGCCTCGATAACGAATGGCTGAATTTACGCGTGATCTCATGTCGGACGCCCTCTGAAACGGCTCCATCGTCTAATAAACTGTGGAGCTTCGAATGACTTCTCGATCAAATAGAAATCGAAAATAGACAGATAGCAAAGAAAGAAGGCTTAGTCCCACTCAGGTTGTGTTCCATACCTTGCCTCGAAGAATGAAGATGACCGATATGAGAAAAGTGGGAAATATAGAAGGCCACGACGGCACGTTCTGCGGCAGCAGCTTCACATCGTTTTTGTGCCGATTCAGGCTTGTTCGTAAGTTCAGCGCTCCTTCATTTACCGCTCATTTTTCCTAAAGCAAATGATACGCGTCTGTCAGATCGCAATTTGATAGAGCAACTGCTGACAGCTGTACGAGCGCAATCTTTACGTCACGAGACAAAGGAATGCAACAAGTGAAGAAAAGTGCCCCAGCCGATTGTCACGACACCTTTTTAAGAAGCATCGGAAGTTACGAAGCACAAGAGGTCCCAAGTTTTGCTGTTTCACGTATTATTTCCACTTCAGCCGTGATTTGCTAGAACGCTGACGTAAAAACACTCGCTGTAAAAGTAAGCAAAAAAAAGAAAACATTGAAAGCATCTTTTGTCTGAGAGGTGCACGTAGAAGTTATGTACTCATGTTTGTTTGTTGAAGTATATAAGATAAGTGTTGGAGGTCGGCGTTGTGTACAACTTAATAAGTTCATTTACCAACTGCGTTTTTGCGCCCCGCCACAGTGGTCTAGTGGCTAAGGTACTCAGCTGCTGACCCGCAGGTCGCGGGTTCGAATCCCGGCTGCGGCGGCTACATTTCCGATAGAGGCGGAAATAGTGTAGGCCCGTGTGCTCAGATTTGGGTGCACGTTAAAGAAACCCAGGTGGTCGAAATTTCCGGAGCCCTCCACTACGGCATCTCTCATAATCATATGCTGGTTTTGGAACGTTAAACCCCACATATCAATCACGTAGAAAAGAAGTGTAGAAAATAATGTAGAAAAGAAGCGTAAATTTGAGAATTCACTTTAGACGTGCCGCAACGAGTGTTCCACACAAAATGGCAATAAGTGGCGCTGAATGACCCTCCCACATTTAAATGCACATTAGTATCCTATAAGCTCGACTGGAATAAGTGCCAGCATAGCTCAGAGGTAGAGCATCGTATGGGTTATTGGAAGGTCGTAGGCTCGGATCCTGCTGGTGACAAGTGCTCTTTTCGTCCACTGTACTTTCTACATATTTACATGACAATTACTTCTAATATCTAATAACATGCCCTGTGCTTTTCTTGGCGTCATTGACTGTTAGGTCTAAATAACATTCGGTTCTAGTGTGATTCCTCTCCAATTACATCATTTCGTAAAGTGTAGAGAGCAGAGGAGGAGTTGATGGGTGCAAAAGGAACAAAATAAAAAAGGTGCTTCTACTGGCCAAGTGAACCTCTTAAAATTAATGCTCGCGTCGTCTTCATTCACTATGGACGAGTGTTTGGAGGATTAGAGGGCAAAGTGTACATACGCGAATGAGTGGCCTGTTTAAAGTGCCTTCTTCTCAAAGAGGCAACCTACGCATAAGAAGGATCAGCAACTGGCATATAAAGTATTTTGATTTCTACCGAAGGTGCATCTCAGTCTGTGAGCTTCTCAGCGCTAATGTGAATGGAGTCCTATCATGGAACGTGCTCTTGGAGGGATATGCCACGTTTTATCGAGAAAACCGGGAATGAAAAACTGAGACGCGTGCTCAAGTACAACTCTGTTTCTGGGAGCCCTAACTTGAACGTGTGAACTGTGCAAAATGATGTAAAAATGTGAACGCTCCTATTTCGTGCAGTTTCTTTCATTCGAAGCATTGGTTCGAGGTCAGGTTATGATCCAAAAGCAAGAGTACATTTCCACTTGAGTCGCTACGACCATTTTCACATACTTTATCTAGGTTTGACTATTACGTGAATGTATGCGTTTTTTTCGTTTTCGACTATATTTTTTAGAATGTTATCCTTCTGGAAGAGACAGCAATCGACGTTGGTGCATGCAGTAAGCACTTGAAAATCTTTTTTATCTCAGCCGTCTTTTCTTTTTTGGCATCATTAATATTATTATTATTACTTGATTTGCATACACCGATACGCAAGGACACAGAGGAAAGAGGGAGAGAGCAAGCTGGCGACTGCCACTCGGAGGGGCACAACGCCTGCTCACTCTTTCGGGAGGAGGGAAAAGACAGAAGAAACAAAGATTAGAGGGGAGAAAAAGGAAGGAGATGAGGAAGGAAAAAAGATGACGAAGACTTCGACGAGTATAAGTAAAAAAAACACCGGTTCAACATAAAAAAGCAGCTATCTCATTTTGGCCGGCACTTGGAAGAACTGCCAGCAAAGGCAAAAGGTAATTTTAAATTCTCTTGCTGCAGTCGTACTGTTGCCATACGTTGTTTGGAGGGGAACTGCTGGCTCCGAAGATGTTGCGCACCCTTCATGAGATGTAGCGTTTGCAGATGTAGCACTTTCCCGTACATGTAGTTGATAGGAGTTCAGCGAACGTATACCGTATTGGCCTGATGGAAGCTGTGTATTCTTCATAATAATAATAATAATAATAATAATAATAATAATAATAATAATAATAATAATAATAATAATAATAATAATAATAATAATAATAATAATAATAATAATAATAATAATAATATTTGTTGTTGCTTTTGGTGGTGGTGGTCTTGAACTTAATCATGCACCAGAATTCAGCTTTCACGACCATACCATATATTCTATTGTACCAGAGCTTCTAGCTTATTTATTTATTTTCTGTTCAGTGTCACACGCAGCTGTCCTCGACGGCATTGCGGAATAAACATCTATACCATCTTGATTCATTCTCGCGAGTTTCCCCCTAGTTCTTTTTATTAGTGACGTTCTTGAAGTGATTACTCTTGAAGCTATTACTCCATTATCGTTCCAAGCATGCGGCTTGTGAAGAAGCAGAACTCGTCTTTATATGCGGGCGTCAGCGTTCAGACCAAAGACGTTTGTCTCTCGAAGCCCTTTGTTCCTCTTTAGCTGAGCCATTGTTTCCTTCAGTAGCGCCATGGTTTGCTTTTTTTTTTTTTTTGTAAATAGTGACTGCACTACGTTTTTTTAGGAGTTCTTGACCTGTCTTGTTGACTTTTGTCCGTAAGACTTTTCTTTGACGTTCCCCACTCGGCAACTTTTATTGTGGCCCAGCATCATCAGTAGTTGACGTCGGAAAGTAGCCTCCCTCGCTAGCACCGTTTCTCTCAGTATGATGGCTTTTTCGTACGCCGCCTTAGACACAGCTTCTCGACTGTCGCTTTCTTCCCGATCATTAATGAAGTTATTCGCTTGTTTGGTTGCCGGGTAAGAAATGTCAAACTGGCACTCTAGGGTCGCCGCAGGATTGCTATAATGAGTGAAAGTTACGTAGCGGCCCTGGTACTAGCGTAAACACGTTTCTTTGTGTCGTATCTTAGAATGGTGCAAATCATGCTTTTTTACAACATGCTAAGAATTCATAAACTCTTTGCTAATAATGCGCAATGTTAGCAAAGAATAATAATGCTTTCAATCCCTCCTCAGACATTGAACTTTAGCTATAAAGCAAATATGAAATCCTAAAGTGATTCTGTTGAAATCATAGTAAAAATCAATAAGAAAAAATGGTTATGGGCAGGGCGCGTAATACAAAGCCAAGATAACCGCTGGTCATTAGCGATCACAGAATAGATTCAAAGAGAAGGCAAGCGGGTGAAGGGGAGGCAGAAAGTTAAAGCGGTAGGTGAGATTAGAAAGTGGGGAAAACGAAACTCACGCTGGTGGCTTTTGTGCTTCTTGCGTCGCTTCTTGTAGTAGGAAGAGTCTGACTTTATAGTGCTCTCGTACACTTGGAAGGTTTCCTGATAATCAGCGTGATCCTCGAGATTTTGTTGGTATTTCGTGTCAAGCTTCTGCAGATGCGGCGTGAATATGTTCGCCTCACCTAGTTCGGGTGTCAGGTGGGCTTGAGCGTGTGCCTGGCTCGCAGGTGCTTCTGAGCTGCACGAAGACTCCCAAAGTCGACGATGATTCTCCTTCCGCGCGCGGAAGGAGAATCCGTTCATCCGTCTCTCTCGAGCACTGAAGGCAGCGACTGCCTTGTGCCGCTGTAATGCTCAGTGCGCTCGTGCCCTATAGCGTTACGTTAGAGCAATGAATGCGTGCTCCGTGCACTTTCACACCTTCACTATCTATCTATCTATCTATCTATCTATCTATCTATCTATCTATCTATCTATCTATCTATCTATCTATCTATCTATCTATCTATCTATCTATCTATCTATCTATCTGTCTGTCTGTCTGTCTGTCTGTCTGTCTGTCTGTCTGTCTGTCTGTCTATCTATCTATCTATCTATCTATCTATCTATCTATCTATCTATCTATCTATCTATCTATCTATCTATCTATCTATCTATCTATCTATCTATCTGGCCGCCTACGTCTGGGTGCTCTCGGGATCACCCCCTTAACTAGAGGTGAACCAATATTATTATGAGTGGGGAAAAACTCTTAGACAGGAATTATTCGCTTGCCATGACATGAATAATGTCGTGAGCCCGTCGCGTATGTCGTCGAACCCTATTCACCAGACATGTGGCACATGCGCGCGGCCGGGTAGGGCGAGAACGTTAAGCGGTAATGGCGAGAACGTAAACGGTGTGAGCAATAAGGGAAAGCTGATATCGGCGGTGTGTACTCGCTGAATCCAAAGAATAAATGTCAAGGTCCCAGCAAGATTCAAAGCCCCGCATTGTACGTGGCAACCAAGTATTTACCATAGAGACACGCTAGGTCTCGTAACTACTTTTTAAATAGACCATAATGTTCCTGAAGCATCAATTGAGCTTTTAGTGTTGGCTATCCAATTTTATAAAAATTCGCATGTACTAATTTGATATAGCCGTCACGCCGTCTTAACGCCAATTGTAGCTAAGTGACATTGACTGAAGTTTATTTATGTAGCCTTCTCTAGGGTTATCATCCTCACGAGCATGAGTGCTTCATATCAGCATACCGCTTCTGGTGTTGCTAATATCCATGTTGCTGTGGCTATCGTTACGCAACTGTCTACAATTGTTTATAAAAGATATACGATTGTTTAACTTGTGTTTGTGTGTGCATTTGTACACGTCTGTCAATGGACACGCAGGCGGATGGACAGACGCATGGACGGTCGCACGGACGGACGGAAGCGCGGATGGACGCTCTTCGTCACTCACTTATTGGATATGCTGTGACACCGTTTTGATTCACGTGCAATACAATGCAACTGGCTGCCAGAGAGTTTCCTAAAATTACCTAGAGGGGACTCTGGCACTGCGATCATTCAGCAACCATGGGAATGATGGGTAGTACACGGATTTGCCTAGTCTTTGTATTTGCGGGCGGTGAACCATGTTTGCGGCTTTGTTTATTGCTGTGTTTCGGTTTTGTTTTGAAGGAAAGAATGGACGCTTTTGAACTTCGTGACCCGATTGGAAACTGTAAACCTTAAAGAATAAGAGGGTGAAGCGTAACCACTGAACATTTGCTGATTTTTTGTTTTGTGAGAAAACGGCTTCAAGCCACACGAATACACACGGGGCAATAAGTACGAATATTGGACAAATTGGTGTACTACCCACCATTTCCATGCTTGCTTAAGCGCTGTGCGCTGCAGCTCCCTTAGGCACTAGCGCCAGAGTTCCCTCTAGTATATATTTAGCAAACTCTAAGCTGGCTAACACGACGACTACGACAACACGTGTGACATACGGCCCACGGCGTAAGGAGCTTCGCCCCTAAAAATAACCCCGAGCAAACAAGTCCAACGCCACCGTGTGGCAGGAGGAAACGCAGAAATGTTATTCCCCGCACCGCAGTTTGAAAGAAAAAAATGGCAGCATATCCACGGAGTGAATGATGGAGAGTGGGGCGAAGAATTCATCCGTCCATTCGTTCTTGTTTCCGTCCGTCCATGCGTCCGTCAGTGTGACCGTCCATGCGTCCATCAGCGCGTCCGTGCGTGCGTCAGTTCGTGCGTCCGTCCCTGCGTCCGTCCATGCAGCCGCCCCTGCGTCCGTTCATGCGTCCATCCATGCATTCGTCTATGTGTCCATTCGTCCATCTATTCAACACTCCAAGTACCACCATCTCGCATCTCTTCATCATATATTCCCCATATAGAAGCACCGCCATCCAGCGGACATTCCAAGGACTAAACGAGAGGTGGCACACGCACACTTTCTTACGGCTTGCGCTTCGGGTCCACTTCCCACCTTTAACCACCTCGAGTTCATGGTATATACTAGTTCACTGTATTCATGGCACTGTGGTCGAACGCTCGCTAAACCTTTCGAAAACCAAGGAGGTTACGCCCAGTAAGTATGATGTAGCAAACTTTTTCAGTCAGATAGTTCTCAATGTACATGCGAATGGCTGCTAATGGGAAATTAGAGGCGGGGAATTCGGCTTTTACTTTCTTACGGCTTGCGCTTCGTATCTACTTCCCATTTTTAACTACCTCGAGCTTATTCATGGTATATACAAGTTCATTGTATTCATGGCACTGCGGCTCAACGCTCGCTAAACCTTTCTAAAGCTAAGGAGGTTACACCCAGCGAGTATAACGTAGCAACCCTTTCTTGTCAGATAGTGCTCAATGTACATGCCAATGGCTGCTAATGGTGATTGCAGCTTGCGCGTTAACTAAAAGCCAAATGCTTCTGTCTCTCATTCCCCATTAGCAGCCATTGACATGCACATTGAGCACTATTTTTTCTTGTTCAACAACGCACAGAAGAAGTCTCTCACCGGCACCGCCTTGAAGGTCAAAATGTTATACTTGTTACATACTACGGGGGACGAACGGGTGCCGCTATAAGGAATTTCGCCCCTAAGAGAAATAGGTAATATCGGTTTCTGCATTGTCTACACTTTCAGCTCGTACCTCAAGCACAAAAGCGTAACAACTGTGGCAATAGCTAGTTCTCGCTTGTCCACCAGTGCATCTTTTTCAAACATCTTTATTTGGGCTTCAGTGGCGCGAAAGCACAAGGGTAGCTGCAGGAAGATAATCTGCGGCATAGACTAGGAAGCAGTTGCCGTCTGAAGAGATGCGAGGGAAAGTGGTTAAATCGTTGGACAAATTCGTGGTGCTGCAATGAATGAGCGTTTGTGATCTGGGGCCTTAATTTTTCCAAATGTTACATAGACGGAACAAGATGAATGATAGCATTATTATGTCTAAGCCTTTTTCAGGCATGAAGATTTTCTGAAAGGGAATTTAAAAGTCAAAGCGTGTACATGCTTGCTGTAAGACGGCAACAAGCGTTCCGAGTGGCCTTACCTTTGCGTTACCACAGAGAATGAGCCTGCGCACTTTAAAAAGTCGGAATGTTTTTTGTACGGCAGAGTGATTCTAAGCCCAATACCTCGTGCAAATATTCAAGAACAGCTCGTTAAATTAGAGATGAAGCCGTGAGCGACGAAGACACTAGAAAAATAACAAAATCTGAGCTGTTACACTACAAAAGCAAGATAGCGAAGGGTGCCATGAATCGACGTTTTGCCACAAAACGCGACCTGCCAGAACGTAGCCATAAACAGATGCGTTGCAAAAGGATGTATTCTACTCAGTAGGATTGGTCCAAACTTGGTCGATAATTATTAAACGAGCCAAGCCAAGTACCTAAATATGGAAGATCCACACTGTGATGGGGTGGTTAGCCTTTAGTGATGTCAGTAAATTTTAGTTAGCACAGCTGAAATAGAAAAACTGACCCCGCTTTTCATTGATTGATTTGTGGGGTTTAACGTCCCAAAACCACCATATGATTATGTGAGACGCCGTAGTGGAGGGCTCCGGAAATTTAGACCACCTGGGGTTCTTTAACGTGCACCCAAATCTGAGCACGCGGGCCTACAACATGTCCACCTCCATCGGAAATGCAGCCACCGCAGCCGGGATTTGAACCCGCGACCTGCGGGTCAGCAGCCGAGTACCTTAGCCACTAGACCACCACGGCGGGGCGACCCCGCTTTTTTCCTACATGCAACTGTCCGACTGAAATTTACCCGACAGCAGCTGCTGCCGCAATAAATATTCTCTGACAAGGTCAACGGAGAAAGGCAAGTGTTTCCGTAATTCTGACTGTGTCGCAGCGTTGCGGCCGCGCTCTACGGTGGGCCAAGGCAATTATAATTGCGCGTGTGCCAGCATTAAAATTCGCGTCGGCACGCTCTTTGCGCAGACACGTGCAACGTTCTGGCAATTTGAATTCACCAACAGTCGTACGCCGAAAGATTATCGAAGGCCACAACATCATTGTGCACCCCGAGCACTCTGCGATATGCGGGAACAGCGTGCTACGTTTTGTACGCGAGTTTCTTTCACACACATGATTCTCGAATAATCAACGCTCGAGCACTGAGCTAACGCTGGCCGAACCTCCTTTACGGTATTCGAAGCTTTGTTTAGAGTGCCCACTGAACCGCTCGCTCTATTGGGAAGGCGATTGCGGAGCAAATAGATTCTGCAACACAAAACGGTGCCCTAAATAAAATGATGCCGCCAGGATACTTGGGTTGACAAAAACTGACGTTGCACCAGTTATTCCGCTCCTTAGAGACGCACCTAACAGTGCTGGAGCAGTTTGATTGTGCATCGCCTGAGAATTATGCACGAATTAATTGGTCCGAGAAGTAAAAATTCAGTCGTGTAAGCGTAAGCTGTCGTCACAAAAGGGCATCTAAAAACTGCAGTTCGCAATTAAAAAGTGAGACCAACGTTTCGCTTATACATTCGCGTGTAGTAGTTATCTTAATATGCTTTGAATAGCAACCGAGTGCAACGATTCCTATGGCCAGTGATATTTTTTTTAGCCAGTTGCCGATATACACGTCATCTTTCAGCCGTAAAGCATTCACGTGCGAGTTTGCACACGTCCAGTTTTCTACCCTTTTCTGTGTCAGCAATTGTTGGTACAGTTAAAACTTTTTCTCGTTTCGCAGCATCTGGCTGTATATGGTTGGACGGTAAAGCAGGGTAGAGGCCAAACGGGAGCAGACAGATGAGTCACTGCAGATACATAAGGCAGCTGGGAAAGTGAAAAGGGGCGTAAAGATTGCACGATGGTGGAGTCACAGAAAGCGATCGAACTATGTTGAAATTAAACGTCATAACCACCTTCTTTCACCTCACTCTCATCGAATCGGACCGCAGTGACCTCAAAAGGAGCCCACTTCGAGCTACCGGATGCTTCGATTGAAGTTTCCAGACCGGAACACGTCGCCATTCTGTGCTATCGTAACGACGGGGGGATCGCAACGGCTGCTTTCCAATGACTGTCATGGTGGAAGCTGAAAGCTCCGTTAGGAAACGTGAAAGTGTCGACTGCGCCGCGATAATGCCTTGGATAACGATTCACCGGGTGGCCGCCTGCGCCGCTCTACAATCTTGGTATTTGTGTGTGTTTTCTGGTTCGTGTGTGGCCAGATGTGATCGGTCTGGAACGTGCACCAATCTACTGACCAAGCGTTTCGACCCAGGCCGAGAAGCGTTGTTGGAGAGGGATGCGCAGACTGTCGAAACCATGTGTCGACAGATTTGTTCAGCCGTGTCAAAGAGATGCGGCACCCCGGGTCCACGTGGTTGTCGGGGCTCGCTCCCCCCCCCCTCTTTCCCCTCTCACCTTCACACAGACTGGCTCGTTTTAGATGTCCAGTTATTGCCAAAATTCCGAGAGGAAGGTCGAAGATATACACATACGTGTTTCACGCCGTAGCACATTTTGAGTAACATATAAATAGCATAGTATTGGCATTGTGGGTTTAATCCAGCTGGTGGAAAGAGTGCCCTTTTGTTCACTTTATTTCCTTTCAATTTTGTACGTGATTGCTAAACTGTGATATATACAACAAATAATATTCGCCATGTTGTTTTTGGTACAGTAGTCTGTCGGCTACGTTGGTTTTACCTGACAGGCAATACATGTACATGATTAAGATACATTTACTTGCGCGAAGAAAACTGAACAATAGGGAAGGACACTTACACACAGCGCTGTTTCGTTGCGCTGGTAGGTCTATCTTAATAATGAAACAACTCGCCCATTGATTGATTGATTTGTGGGGTTTAACGTCCCAAAACCACCATATGATTATGAGAGACGCCGTAGTGGAGGGCTCCGGAAATTTTGACCACCTTCGGTTCTTTAACGTGCACCCAAATCTAAGCACGTACCAACTCGCCCAAGCCAACTCGCCCAAGCAACAGTTTTAGCGAAGAAACGTACCCCAGGGTTAGTCAGCTGCCGACAAGCAAACAAAAGTTCGAGAACAGTACAAAGAAAATGTGAGAACGCTCCAAGTACCGTTAACAGAGTGCCCATAAAGAGCGCACTGTACGTCACTTGAGCTCCAACTTGCAGTGTAAATAGTAATAATTTGAAACAAAAAACTGGAGAACAGTGGAATAAACTAAAGTCAGAGCATGCTGACAGGCACTTCACCTACATCTCAAGTAGGCGCACGCTTACTTGAAATGAAAACACGTAGCCGTGTTAAAAGAGAGGCACACGAGCAGCGAAACAAATCGAAAGTTGTGGAGAGCACCGCCGTAAATGATGCGAGTGGAGCCACCAGATAATAACAAGGTACGTACATAAGAGAACAAAACTAACATGGATACATGCTTCAGGCTTTGTGGCGAGAGTTTTGGCGGGCCAACAGATTGCATGGAAGCAGCCAAGCGCGAAAGTAATGAGCGCACCGTCACTCGAAATTGTTAACTTTTGCTTCTTTTCTTCGCTCTCTCGCAACTTCCTTTCCCCACATTTTTTTCTTACAATATAGTTACTCGTTTTTTTCACGGAAAAGCGGCTATTCGTGAGACGCGTTCACAGTCGTGAGTTTGCGACCTTCCACCCTCAACCGCACCCCCACCTTTTTTTTTTTTTTTTGCTTCGTCATGCTTCTTGGGAGTTCCCTGCTATTTCGCGTGGGTTACAAAATCGTTCAAGATAGTTTATAAAGACCCCAGGTCAGTCAGTTGGTCAGCCTTCCTTTCTTACTTTTTTCTTTCTCTCTCTCTTTCTCTCAACTTCTCTCTGTCTTTCTTTCCTTTTTTCTGTTCATTTTCTGTCGCTATTGCACATTTTCCTGACCATTATTGTTCCCCCTTTTCCAAATACGCTCAGTCCACTGTAGAGTGAGTATTGGTGGAATTATGCGAAACTAACATTCTCAAGCTCAAACGCGTGGCTGTTATTCACTCCAAGGTGTATCTCGTTTTGATTCCCCCGTATACGCTGGCATCTTGGAAACAACAATTTGTTTCGTGAACCTATGAATGTGAACAACGATCGCAAAGAAAAGAACATGATGGTGCTGCGAGACTGCGTCCGTACAGGGTCAGGGTTGGCCAAATCCGGCAAACCGCTCATTTGGCTGGAGCCAATAAAATTAAAGCATGTTTCTAGTTCATGAAAAAAAAAAAACTCTAGGTGTGCGATGAAAACGAGGCACAGGAACAGCGAAAGCTGGAAGAGCAGAATATTTAGAACCTGTTCTAAACTGTCCAATATTGACTTTGTTGATGCGATAACTAATGATTATGAAAGCTTACCCCTTTGCAATGCTGGCACATCTGTAATAAGCTGGCAGGATTCAATGACCCACTCGTTACGCTAGTTCTATTGTGTGACGGCTCATTGTTAATTCACTCTCCTACCACGCCATATTACATATGCCAACAGCGTTCCATGTGACGTCTGTATATAAGGTGTTTTTGTGAAAGAGTCTTGAGCACCGACCAATAGCTCTGTGGTAGAATACCAGACTGCAATAAGAGTGCCCAGTTTCTAACCCCATTACATCCTGAATATATGTCTCCTATTTCTTGCGATAAAGATTACGGACACCGGTGGCGGCGGAGGAAAAATATGGCCCCGAAAATTCTCGTCGAATCTCGTAACAGCTTTAGCTGCATAAAGTGAGCAGCTTACACTAGGGCCGGAAACAACAGTACAGGTATTGTTCCAACTTTATATTTGTGACGCATGAGTAGATTGCCGATAACTTTCTTGAAAACCCGCTAAAAAGATATAGGACCTATGAAAATTTATCAACACTGACATTTCGTGACATTTACGTTTCTCTGCCGATGTGCCGGGAAAGCATTGGTGGGCAAGAACAGCGTTAGCAAAAGCCCACTTATTTTCTACACTTTCGTTCCCTCATTTGGCAAGTTATATTCAAATAGATGTTCATATGAACTAAATAAAAACTACAAGAGATTGTCTTGAACATCAGGCACGTTCTTTTTATCTGAAAAACTAATAAGAGACTTTTCTCACATTTGAGAAAACGCGAAAACGTCATTTCGGTTCCAACGTTTCGAGCTGGTAAATGAGATGGCCGGACGTTTTTTTTTTTTTTTTGAGGGGGGGGGGGGCACAATTCTCGCAAGTTTTATACCGTCTATATGTTTCGTGGTGCTCATGTGCTTCGAAGGCACGAAGGGATTTCAACATGGTCTATAAAGAACTTCTGCCTGACATCGAACCACGTTTAAGGCCTGTATTTTAAAGTAAAGGGTCCTTGTTTCAGCCGAAGACAATGCACTCAAGTGGGTATAGATGACATGATGTGCAATATTATCAACCAATACATCGAAGACTTTGAAGTAAACCAGCATCAGAAATACACTTGCATCATTTAGACCTTTCCCCTGCTATGTGGCTTTTGGTGGCTAAGGGTATTGAAATATTTACTTGTTCCAAAAGATCGTTACATACCTTCGACTGCACACGGGACAGCTTTAGGCTCTCCCATAGTCGAGTACCAAGTACTCGAAATCTTTACCCACTGTTTCTAAACACACGCAAGCGGCGAAGTTTGGAACGAGAGCTGGCGTAGTACCGCGGGCCTCGTGAAACGTAGGCTCTTTGTACGGCTTCTTCCTCTCCCATAAGTAGTGTACCAAGTACTCTGAATCATTAGGAACTTTTTCCAAGCAGGACATTTTGCTCTCCCATAGTACTCTAAATCAGTAACCATTTTTTTTTCTAAACACAGGACGGCTTTATGCTCTCCTATAGTAGAGTACCGAGTACTCCAAATTATTACCCACTTTTTTAAGCCCAAAAGATTGGCGTTGGTGACAAGCAAAGCAGCACGTTTCAGGGCGTCCTTAGGCTAGTGAGCACCTATCATGGCAAGCTAGCCACCGAAGAAAGCATTAGCCATTGATGTCGTCGTCCCTGAGGGGGAAAGTCCTGAAGACGTCGTTTACGCGACGTTTTCAATAGTAGGAAACGAAGAAATATACTGTGTCCACCACATCGGAGGCCAGAATTATTAAGTTACCGTGAACAGCGAAGTCGCCCTGGCCCAAATCATGGACGCGTCACTCCTCACCATCCGAGAAGAGCGCGTCTCCATTGTGTCCTAGGGCACCAGGTAACCCAGGTAACTGCCCTGTTCCTTCCGTGCCACATCTCCAGCGAAGTACTCGGGCAAGCACTTTCCCCCTACGGGTAGGTGTTGCATATTGTTGGGAGGCAGTGGGCATGGCTCCGCCGTCGTAGACGAATCGATGGAGAAGCGGATTCGACGCGCGAGATGCTAGCAGCCCTGGGGTGTGACACCAACCTGTAAACATTGCAAATACACTCGTTTTTCTCTTCCGTGTATTTGTAATCCCCGTAACAAAGTGGTGGACAGGCTGGGTAACGAAGCGCCATACAACGGAGCTCCGCAGTCGTCGTCAAATCGGAGTCCGTGATGGAACACGGGACTGATCCCACGGCCACCTCTCCATCGGCCTCGGTGACGCCTGCACCATCCACGGCAACGCCTCCACCGGCCCCACCCTCACCCACGTATGTGCTGACACATCCGAAGCATCCAGGAACGTTCTGTGGTCCGGACGAAGTTCATGTTTACGATTGGATAGCTGACTGCGAAAGTGCCAGTGCGCTCAACCGGTATGACCTGACTCTCATGCTGGCCAACGTGTTGTTTTACCTGAAAGGCATGGCCAAAGTTTGGTACGAGAACCATTAGGGAAGCCCATCGATCGAAGGGCGGCTGCAAAGAAGGAGTTGTCTATACGTGCACAGACGTAAACAGAGCCGTATATCTCGTATATACAGGACGTGCTGGCTCTATGTTGTAAAGTCGACAACGACATGTCGGAGTCTGATAAAGTTGGCCATGTCCTCAAGGGGATAGCGGACGATACGTTCAACTTGTTAATGTGCCGGAAGTGCGCGACCGTCGAGGAAATTATTCAGAAATGCCGGCGTTTTCAACTGGCCAAAAGCAGGCGTATTAAGCAGACGGATGACTGCACAGACGGATGGACGCAGGGGCGGATGCATGAACGAACGCAGGGACGGACGCATGGATGGACGTGCGGACGCACGAACAGACGCACGCACGGACGGGCGGATGGACATACGGACGGTCACACAGAGGGACGCATGGATGGATGGAAGCAAGAACGAATGGACGGACGGATGCTTCGCCCGACTCTCCATGATTCACCCCATGAATATGCTGCCATTTTTTTATGATCACGCAGGCACCACTTTCACAGCCGCTTCCTACGGGTGATCGATGCCAATTTTCGGCGCATTTCGAAAAGATGCCATGTTCGGCCATGCGGACAAACTATGATATACTGCCTATGCTTAGAGGTTTCCGTCGCGCTCCTCAACAAGCTGCTGATTCTTTGCACGTCCCTCCATCACCCGAAGAGGTAAAGGCCGCACTACATTCTATGAAACGGGGGATGGCCCTTGGGCCAGACGGTTTTCCAGTTGAATTTACTTGTCATTTTAGAATGAGCGTGGTACTGCCTTAATTGTAGTTATCCGGCAATGTTTCGAGGATGGTGTCTTTTTATCATTTTTTGAGATCGCCGTATTGTACTAATCCTCAAAGCTGACGCTTCCTTGGTTAGTCCTGAAGATTGGAGACCTACCACGTTTCTTAATGTTGAGTATACGATATTCACGACAGTGATCGTTCAACGTTTGAGGGCTCTGTTTACCACCCTGGTGGGTCATCATCAGACTTCATCAATGCCTGGACGATAAATACAAAGCTTGTCCTTTACCACCCGGGATATCACAGCCTATACTCTGTCGCGATCTGCGCGTGGTGTCCTTGTGTCTTTGGACCAAGAGAAAGCATTTGGCCGACTAGAGCACTCGTATATATTTAAAGGGCTCAGAGCCTTTGGTTTCCCTTGTGCTTTTGTGGAATTAGACACACCCACTCTGGTATAAAAACCACACTAGTTCTAGATGGTTCGGAAAATGCTGCCTTTTCTATTACACGTGGGGTGCGTCAGGGATGCCCTTTGTCCCCTGTTCTATTTGTCCTTAGCCTTGAGCCATTTCTGTATGCTCTTGAAGCGGATTTGCGTGTCCGGGGTCTCGCGCTTCCTTGCAGCGGTGCCGTGAAAATTACAGCTTTTGCTGACGACATAACCTTGTGATTCATATGAAGATAGTATTTCACATAGTTTCACATAGTATTTCAGTATGGTGACATTTCAGGTGCCACGCTAAACTTCTCTAAGTCCCGGTATGCGTTCATCGGCTGTACAAACTCCAGACTTAGCTCCGCATCTCTCCTTCAGCCAGCTGCGTCTACTCGTATTTTAGGAATTGTATACAACTACTGCGTCTGTACCTTCGTTTGGTCAAACGCCTTCGACGAAGTAAAACAAAAGATTGAAACGCACGAGATTTCAACTTCCCGCTTCTTGAGCGGAGGTACCTTGCGCAGACTCTGTTACGTGGTCGCATGTGATACCTTTCTCACGTGGAGCAGCCGCGTTTGTGCATTGTGGGGTCATTGCAGTCTGCTTTGTGTTTGTTCTTTTGGTCCGGTGCCACTGAGTTGGTTTCGCGTGCCGTGTTAGGACAGCAGCGTTCCCAGGGAGGCTTTGCTTTCCCTTCGGTGTCAATACGCTGTTGGCTACTGGCCCTGCGCTTCCTGTTGAGCCTTGCACAAGTAGAGTAATCCCCCGTGCGAAATCTGGCATATTATTTTCTAGGCACTCACTTTCGGTATTTAATGCCTAATGTGCATCTTAATCGGGGCCCTAAATCAGCAACACTTCCTTCGTTTTATGCAACAGCTTTCGCATTTTTTCGCCATATCCAGTCGACTTGTCCTTGGGCAGGTGTGTTGGACAGGCCAATCGTTGACACAACAGCCACTTTGTTGCTCACGTTAGTTCCTCCGGCACGTCACACCTACTCTATTCTGAGTCGTGGAGCACGCTGACGGTGTCATTTCTGCCTGGCCACGTCCGGGACTTCATGTGGCGGCTGGGGTGGGGTGTTGTACCCTTGACCGCCCCGAGAGGCGAAGAATGGTCCAGGCAGCAACATGCCCGAACTGCTGCCTACGGGAAATAAATCAGCATGTTTTAAGACAATGCGTCGTTGCTCGTGTTTTCGGGAGGGCCGTTCATGCCGGTTTGCGTGGCCTCCGAGTAAACCGCTTTGTTTCTTCTGAACGTTGTTCTCGAAACCACTTTGCCTGCCTTCTCATTGTTGCTGGTGCCTACTGCCTTTGGCGCAATCTCTGTGAGGCGGTTGCAGCAGGTCGTCGCCGTCGCGCTCTCTTCCCGATTTTAAAGCGAATGTAAAAAGAAATGCTATCTGTTTTGTCGGAAGAACTCGTCTTTCTGTGTGAGGAGGAATCTCTTCGACACTGGTCCTACCCTTTTGTGTTTGTCTTCGAGAGACGCGTAAAGCTTATTTTCAGACCTTTTCAGTTTCGGTAGGTTAATGTTTGTTTAGTACTCGCACAAATGCATTTTAAATACTGTGTAAATACCTAACCTATAGATCGTTACATTTTGTTTGTGTGTTCTTCGTTTACCATGCATTGCACATATGTAAACATACCTTTTTGTAACAACTCTTGTGTATCTCTGTATGGTGGGTTCCGTGTACTTATGTAAACATATCTTTTTGTAAACATTTTTGGTGTGTCTGTGAATGTAGTGATCCGTTGCGATGTTCTGTTGGATTTTAATTGATGTTCACTGTTCGTGAGAATAAATTTCCCTAAACCAAGGACAACTCGCTGCTCTCCTACAGTAAAACCCAAGTACGCCAAAGTGCTCACAGTTCGTTCTAAGCACGCAGTTTTGTTTGCATTGTGCTCGAAGTGCCATTGTACAGGTGATTTCGGGACAGTATGCTGCTCTTCTATTGCAGAGTCTCTCTAGTGCTCTAAATTTTTTATGCTCATTCTTAACACCTAGTTTCATACCACGTACCGAGCCTACTACCGAGACCACTTATTGCTCTCCTATAGTAAAGTGCATGTAGAACTTCAAATCGTTCATGCTTTGTCTTTTGTCACGTTTGAAATTTGATACAATATATAACTGGGGCAGCTACATTCAGCTCTTTCATAGCAGAGTACAAATTACTCCGAATCGTTCACAGCTGCGGCTGCTGCCGCTTACGGCTTACTGCTGCTTCATACCAGGGTGCATAAAATACCGTATTCACATTGCGTTGCCTCGACTAAGGTGTCAGGAATAGTTTATCCGCTCTCCCATAGAACACTACATATTACTTCAACTCAGTCAAGATTTCTAACAGCGAAGCTGTCAGTTACCGTAAATATGCTAGTGGTGCAAGAAACAAACAAAAAATGTGGCTGATCGCTGCGTCATAGGATTGGCGGACAAAACTATGCCCGCACAACGTTTGCCTGATTCCTAGGGCTGTGCAAGGTCAGGAACAGTGCGCCCTACACAAAACAAAATATGCAATATTAAGTAAATCCACTCAAAACTAAGCTGAATCGAAGGCCGATGAAGTGTACTGAAGGCGACGGAGCTAACTAAACGGGAATTAAGCGATTGAAATGTGTTACATTCATTAGAAAGTTACCTACAGAAATAGAAGGTATAATGATAATGAAGTTCTATGTGGCTATAGGATTTGACTAAACGTGCGTCCATATATAGATTCCCACGCACAAAGAATATCACAGTGGAGACCGATCCACCATGGTAGTGGTATTGGTTGCCTAAATATATGGCACAGTTACATGCTTCATCGACTGCATCGTATGGCTCGCTCTGGCGCCGACCGCATTGTATACGGTCACCTTTTGTGCCAATTTGATGACCCGGTTACTTTTTAGGGGCGAAGCTCCTTAGGGCGTGGGCTGTGCGTCCCCTGTAGCCTGTATGTAGCCACCTCTAGTTTAGTTCTTGCAGTGTTCACTAGATGGCGGTACCGTCCCCTGTATGTAGCCACCTCTAGTTTGGTTCTTGCAGTGTTCACTAGATGGCGGTACCGTCTCCTGTATGTAGCCACCTCTCGTTTAGTTCTTGTAGTGTTTACTAGATGGTGGTACTTGTAGCTGATGATGAAAAGATGCAAGATGTTATAAACTAGAAAGCGGTACTTGTAGTTGATGAAAGACGCGAGATCTTATAAAATAGGAACGATGTCACATATGGCGCGTGTCATTGGTTGAAGGCAATCGTTCGATTTAGTGCGGCGACGTACGCTAGGGGGAGCGATGTAATAAAATCGAGTGGGCAAAATGTACAGAGGATTCATGGTTTACCAGGTTTACCTCCGGAGCTTCGCCCACTCATCATCCTTCACTTCGTGGATATGGCGGAATTTTTTTTTAGCTATTGAACCACACGAGTTTTTTTTATGCATAACAGGTTGAAACTTCGGCATGCTGGTATAGTGCGCAAGGAATACAAGAACAGCGCAACAGACAAGGCTAGTCAAACATAACACTCACAGCACTTACTTTCGACAACATTTAATTAAGAAGCAACGTAAAGATGTGTGTGTGTGGAATGTGGGCGTTCGTAGAAGAGGATGCAGTTAAAAAAGTGTTGATGGATATACGATAACAAAACTCTTGTGACATGATTGAGCATGATGACGGTGCACAGCTTAAAACTGATTAGGATTGACAATATATCTTGCAATAAAGGAACTGACGGGGAACTGTCACCCCGGCTGTCAAACTTTCTGATGCGATAAGCTTCGATAAACTGTCGCATCAACAGTAAGATATGCTTCCTCAATACTTTTCATACGATGGCTGTATATCACGGTTACGTTGGTGGAAGTCGTAAAAAGAGCATGTATTTTTTCTGCCAAATTTCTTATTTTGTGTTGTCCTGCAAACAATCAAGCACAAACAAAGATAGGGTCCGATGTATTAACTCTGGCCGTCGAGACACATGACGATGGAGGTCATGAGCCTTGCCACTCGGTAGTCTTTGTTTGTCCAGTGCCCCGGCCGTGACTAATTTCTTGCTAAGGCGATTACTCCACGACATTCCACTTGATAGGCTATGACAGAAAGACCACTTGGAACAGTACCGCTTGCTTCACGAGCTTCCTATCCCGCCACTTAACAGGGCTCGTTTACCTGTCCTTACGTGGCCCCCCGTTCGCGGCGCTCTCGTGCGTGTTCTATCACGAACTATTACGGCTTGGTGGCGTTAGCCACCGCCCGTTCTGAAGGGTACAGCCATATCAATCCATCCATCCATACATCCATCATATAGGGTTCATGTGCGGTTTCGAGCTTGTGTACGAACGAATGAAACTATGCGTAAATTGAAACATATTTGAATGTAAGAATGTTTTTTTTTTTGTAGCGATAGTGGCGTGTTCTTTACTTTTATTTCTGTGCTCTTCTGGTGAAAATACATTGCTCACAGGGGCGTATAGCGGGATGTAGCCTTCCTGACGAAGAAAAAGTATGAATGTGTAACAGTGTGCTTGTATATACGTGTGCATCTGCGTGATCATTTTATATATAACGCTGATCCGATAAGAATGAATCACTGCAATTCAATACTGGTATACAATGTGATCAAATATTAAAACATTCCGCACAACAATGGTATTCAAAAAACACACGAAGACACATTTACTGACAACATAGGTCGCTATCAATTCATCGAAATTATATACCTAAACAAACTCTAATTCGCTTCGCTATATTACCACTTCTACAATATATATCTACAATATATGCGTTGAACATTTTTCTTCAACCTATTAGTTGCTTTTTTCTATAAATTAGAGTCATGCGGTCAAAATAGGCTGCAAGGGTATGTTTCGTTTTTTTATATAATAATTGTACACCATGTTCTTTGATAAGCCCTCATGTTTATATAAAGTTACGTTGACTGCAATTTTTGTCGTTTATAATAAGTTCTAAACCAGTTCTTCGTAAATAACGTTTCTTGTAAAAACTCACCCTGTTTTGGCTCTTTTCAACATTGCTTTTTTCCCTTTATGCGCTACTTTATTACTTTCCCATATCTTTTTTTTTCTCTAACTGATTTTCGCCAGTGTATGTAAGTTATCGATATTGAGAAACGACTAATAGGAGTTCCTCCTGACAGTTTTGCAGCTCTGAGACCTCCTGAATAAGGAATTAAAAAAATTGTTGCTAGTGGAACATTGACAGCTTCATGCAAACCGGACATGTGCCTGGTTAACCTCCCTGCTTTCCTTCTTGTTGTTTATCCCTCCTCCCTCCTTTCGGCAAGCATGTAGATGATGCGTTCATGCAAGTGGTCTGTGTTCTGTTTCTTATGGTGTAACTTTTTATTAACAAAATTATGAAATACTTGAAAATATGAAATACAAACACTGCACTCTTGGTCTCTTCCTGGATTTTCAAAAGACGTTTCACTGCGTACAGTTAAATGTCCTTTTCGCTCTAGAAAACGAATATTGCTGTCGCGCTAAGCTCTTAAAGGCAAAACTTAGGGATCCTTTAATTTTTTACTCGATATACCTTCCTCCAGTGAGGTGTAGCGAATGCAACGATCACCTTCCTGACTTCATTCACTTCTCTCTCTTTGTAACAAACAGCGCTGATCAGTGATACATGACCATGGCTCAAGTACAAAAACATCGAACAATGACGCATCGAAAGTATACAACAACAAAAAAAACTGTCTTGCTACTGGCAGTCAACAAAACATGTTAAAACTGGCGTGACAGCTCGGAACAATAATTGCTTATAGCGTGTGGTCAATTTCAAGCTGCCTTGTTAGTGGAGCGCTCGAAAATCGAACCGATTTCTGTTTACCCGGAACGCCCTCCCGATTTATCGAACTCGCAGGCAAGCAGAGCTTATCTCTGGAGGTTCATAAAGGGAAATGTTTAGTTGCAATTCCTTCGCTCCACTTCAAAATGTCGACCAGCAGGCAATCAGTGATGACTTCTAATAGCGGTAGTCTTCCACTTTCTTTAGAGCTCTTTCCAGTTCACACACACACACACACACACACACACACACACACACACACACACACACACACACACACACACACGCACGCACGCACGCACGCACACACACACGCGCACGCACAGACACACATACAAACACACACATACACACACACACCAGACAGACATAGATATATATTTATACACACACACATAGACGCACACGTACATGCACACACAACAAATGCAACACTCAAACATAGCTTCCACATCTGCACACGAAAAAAGTTTCTCGCGAGATAATATGTCTCGTGCCGAAATTTGTGACTGTACGTGATTACGTGCACAGCCTCTGCTTCGACGCACTTGTTCTTTCTTGGTCACCCATCCCTGGCATCTCGCAATTTCGTCGCGAACTCCTAGACTCGTCCAAGCGACGAACTGAGAAAGCCGCGCTTTGGGCTCACTTCAACACGTAGCCCCATATATTAAGGACGGCGAGACAAAATGAAACGACAAAATGAAAGCGTGGGTGACGCAAGAAAAAAGTGTGCACTTAAATTACGCAACCAGTCCACACTGAGTAAAGGAAATGACTTAAAAAAATACGCCACTACGAATGAGGCTTGCGAGTTGATATTCGAGGAATGCCTGATGCAATGTCACCTCCAAGCCATTAATGCTCGACTGTTTATTGTAGACAGGAGAGCGCATTAGGTGCTGGAGAGATTAGTTTTCGACGAAGTATGGGCGAGATTGTGAGATTCCGAATTGTCTCGGTTTCTCGTGCACCGTTCTCGATGCGCACAGCTCGTTGCATCATGGGAAGAACAGAGCAAATCCACTAAAACATTCGCTGCCACCTATGTATTCCCTTATGAGGACTCGAAGAGAAACGCCATCTTCTTTTTTTGCTTCTTCTCAGTCTATTGTAACAATGTATTCTCGGTCACTCGCAGTGTTACCAGATGCTACAGAGCAAACACGCGATTGCTCATCACAAAATAGGCGGGCACACAATCAACTTTCCCATTCTTGAAAATATTTCATTTTTTATTATTACAAATTTTCAATCAAATAAGAAAAAGTGAAGCCCAAAAAATACCGTGACTGTTTTGCACTGAGAAAATATGAGCTACTACGAACGAAAGCCCATTAAGCTACTTAACATTGTCTCCAGGGTAGCCTCTATTCGGTTAAAGGTGTATGTTTAGTTTTGCTTGTTCCCCAACGTATGCTTGACTTCAACGCCCAACTATAGGCATGTACTTGTGGCCGGATCACTGGTGGCGGTCGTCTCCTTCTCTAGTCACCTAAAGGGGTAAGGGGGCATAAAGTCTGCCCCAAATATTGACTTATTAGGACGGGTAATGAGGGGGGGGGGGGGGGGCGCTGCGATGAACCTTCACTTACCTTGATGGGGAACAGTGCACACACCTATGCACTCAACTACTCGACGTCATTGACAAGTATGCTACTGTGAATGACGAACGTACTTTGGTGGACGTGATAATCACTAAAATAACTATATCTGTTGGAACAACCTAAGTCTCCCGCCGACCTAAAAAAACGCGACAAGCGAGTGAAATTTTTTCAAGTGACTCAGCAGAAAAAAATAAGCCCAAATTCACTTCTTATGAGCGCAACCGGTCACTCTGCGAGTCTCCCGGAACCTTCCTGCACTTCGCGTGATTCTGTAGCATTGCCTCCAAGTTTGGCACTCGTCGTGCAAATGACTATGTCATGGGCTGACGTCATCGTGCAGCGTCACGTTATAGTAACGTCACAAGTTTTTGGGATTTTTGGTGTCATGAAGAGAGGCCAAGGTGATGCTATTACAGGATTAACTTTATCATCAATTATTGTTTGCGACAGTCAGTTTTAGTGTTTGATCAGGAATCTCAGGCTTTCGCCTTGTAAACAATATTAAATACGCCACGTAAGATGAAGAAAAAGCGCTAATATGGAATCGTTTCCTGTGCATCTGTTATGAAATTTTGGTTACATTGGGTGACGTCTTGGCCGTGTTCATCAGCTCCTTACTGAAGGAAACAGCTCATGAACAAGGCCAGGAGGCTAGGGTTGCGGACTGAGCGTACATATTACGTTATGCATCCTTCTTACACAAAGAAGTTCCTATACTCGGCGTCAACTTTTCTTGGCATTGGATCTAAGACTACAGAGATGAATCGCGAGCACCCTACCGCCAGTAAATGTAGTTCTACAATAGTACCCATATTTTAACCGCGAAATATTGAAGTTCCCCCTTCATTTTCTACGTGTAGCTATTTGAGACAGGACGCAGCTCCCACCATCATGATAGTCGTATTTGCTTTTATTTATTCGTTGTGACTTCGCGTTTTTGACCGAGTCAAAAAGTCCCACCTTCTGGGGGCGAGGCTCCTTAACGGCATCCGATCACCCCTCGTAGTAGTGCGCAACATGTCTTACGCTTTGACCTGCAGGGTGGTGCCGGTGGGAGATTTCTCCTGGGCGTTGTTTAACAATAAGAAATTCGCAGCATTCGCGTTAACTAAAAGCTGATGTGTCTTGTCTCTCATTCCCCATTAGCAGCCATTGGCATGTACATTAAGCACTATTTGACGAGAAAGGGTTGCTACGTTATACTCCCTGGGCGTAACCTCCTTGGTTTTAGAAAGGTTTAGCGAGCGTTGGGCTGCAGTGCCATGAATACAGTGAACTAAAATATACCATGAACTCGAGGTGGTTAAAGGTGGGAAGTAGACACGAAGCGCAAGCCGTAAGTAGGTGTTCTTGTGGCACCTCTCGTTTAGTCCTTGGAATGTCCGCTGGATGGCGGTGCGTCTATATGCGGAGAGAGAGAGAGGAAAAACTTTATTTGCGCATAACGTGGAGCATTCCAAATGGTCGGGCCCTTATTCCAGGGCTCTGCTGGCCCTAGCCATCATCTCTACCCGTTGGACCAGCCAGCGCTGATCAACAATGGCCGAGCTGGACAGCAGCGCCTCCCATTGTTCCTCTGTGTTGTTCATGTTGTGGTGTTCTTCATTGTGATGCGTACACTCCCACGTGATGTGAAACAGTGTTGGCATGGCCCAACACCACGAACATATATCTTTGTATGCTGTGGGGTAGAATACATGCAGCCTGTGTAAGTTCGTGTATGTTTTTGTTTGGATTCTGCGTAATGCCACCGATTCTATTGCTGTGAGTTTCTTATGCGGTGCTGGGTACACTTTTCTATTGTCCCTGTAATACTAAAGAATTGTACCAAAGTTAGGGTCTAGGGGCATTGGATCCTCTATTGCATTGTGCAAGGAATCTCGGTAATTTGTGAAGCCTCGAGCCGCCTCATCTGCAAACTGGTTCCCGGTATATGCAGAATATATAATGAAAAGATGCGAGATGGTGGTACTTGGAGTGTTGACTAGATGGACGAACGGATGCACAGACAGATGCATGTACGGACGCACGGATGGCTGCACGAATGGCTGCACGGACGGATGGATTCACGGATGGACGCAAGGGTGGATGCAGGGACGAACGAAGGAATCGACGCACGGATGAACGTGTGGACTTACGAACAGACGCACGCGCAGACGGGTGGATGGACGCATAGACGGTCACACAGATGGACGCATGAACGGACGGAAGCAAAAACGAATGAACGGATGGATGAATACTAGTGAACTGGTATATACCATAGGCTATAGGTGGTTGAAGTTGGGAAGTAGACACGAAGCGCAAGCCGTAAGAAAGTGTGCGTGTGCCACCTCTCGTTTAGTCCTTGGAACGTCCGCTGGATGGCGGTGCTTCTATATGCGGAATATACGATGAAAAGATACGAGAGGGTGGTACTTGGAGTGTTGACTAGATGAACGAATGGACACACAGATAGATGCATGAACGGATGCACGGATGGTTGCACGGACGGATGGACACATAGACGGACGCAGGGGCGGATGCACGGACGAACGTAGGGATGGACGCAGGGATGAACATGTGGACGCACGAACAGACGCACGCATGGAGCGACGGATGGACGCACGGATGGTCAAACAGACGGACACATGGACGGACGGAAGCAAGAACGAATGGACGGACGAATGCTTCGCCCCACTCTCCGCAATACACCCCGTGGATATGCTGCCATTTTTTCACGTGCATCTCAAACGCTAAGAGGTGTCTGTGTCTGAAGAAAACACTGATGGTGCGCCCCCGTCCCTTTCAATTGAGTTACAAGGCGCGCGCAAAAATGGACTACTTTGCCTAGCGTTACATGGGCAGAAGCTCCTAGAGTGGAAAATCTTGCCGGTGAGTGCAGCCATGCCAACCATAAGATGGCGGCTGCGGCAGCCATCTTACTAGAGGTGTGATGAACTGTTGGCGTTCAGTGATTGAGAAGGAGCGTTTTCTTCAAACGCCCAACGAGTATAAGGGGACCCTGCAACACTTTTTGAGCATGGTCAGAAAACCCAGCCGATCGGTAGTATAGGCGAGCCAAATATTATAGCGCAGCACGCGGCCTGGAATCCACAATAAATTATCAGTCAGCTAAAAAATAACTTTCTCTTCTCTCGACAAATAACGGAATCAAGTCCAGTAAGCGCATCTATCAGTCATTAGCTGATTTGAACATGGCGCGCTCGTTTGTTACAGAGATCGCCGCAAGAGGCCGTCACCTGTCCACGCGTGTGCGCTCGATTGCACTAAAGAAGCCGCGTATTCGAAAAAAAAAAACAGTGCTGAAGGTCACAAAGCGCGAGCGACGTCTTTTGTTTGCCCCTCCCATCCCTCCCTGCTCAGCTTCCAGCACTTTCGTCAGAACGAGAGAAGAGAGAATGTGATTGCGGCGTGTGACAAATCTTTGTAACTCCGCTCGTACTAGACGAATTCTTAAAATTTTTGTGGCGTTCAATTTGTGAGGTAATACGCCTTTTCTGTGAAATAATTCTACGGTTACTAAAAAAAGTGTTTCAGGGCCCCTTTAACGTAGCAACCTTTTCGGGTCACATCGTGCTGAAAGTGCGTGCTTGTGTTACAAGTTCTCTTGGGGAAATCTTGAACTCAAGGCAAATTTTATTTGAGATTAAGTCACTGATGCTTGTCTCTGCGAATTATTTCATCGGAAACAACTATCTTTTCATAAATAATTAGCGTAGCCTTTACCCTAACATATCAAAGCCACTTGATGTCTAAGTGGGCACCACCAGAAAATTAATTACATGTTTTCTAGATCTTTGGAGGGCAAAAGCAGGCTATACTACTGCTGGCAAAGCACTGTGGGAGCTTCCGCTTCCGCAATCACTCCGCCTTCATAGCTTTCCCTTTAGTTTCAAGAAAAGTTGTCGCCGAATATAGTGCTCCCTTGAAATCTGCCCCAATTTTTTTTCTTTCGTGGTTACGAATTACGTAACTTGTCAATATGGTTGATTGGTCGAGTTGGTCATACATGATTGTTTTGAAATGGGACCGCACTACTTAGACGCGGACAAAAAGACAGACAAGCGCTTGTCCCTGTCTTTCTGTCCGCGTCTAAGTAGTGCGCTTTTATTTCAAAACAATTATGAATTACGGGTGGGACCCCAAATCTGCAGGGTATTCGTCATCTTTAAGAGAAGAGAAAACGACAGACAAACAAACCATATTCGGTACTTTGATTTCTTCCCCCCTCCCCTTTCTTTTAGCACAGACCTCAGGTTATATTAACATTCTGATTCGCCAACAAAGCAATTTCAAAAATATGTCCGAAGGAACGGTTGTGCACAAGTTCCTCAGTGTTGTGCAAAATATTTCCCCCCTCTGAGTCGTGCCATTTTGTCGGTCATGTTTAAACATATGCATGAACTTGAAGCGTCCGGCTTCGATTATTATATTTTCGCTGACATTCTCTGAATTCGTCGACACGCTAGAGCTTGCACCACTGTGAAATTGCAGTGCATATTTCATTTTCCGTTTTAGAAACATGTCCTTTTTGTGCAATATTGATCTTCAGCAGGAGAGCAAACTGTCCTCACAGGCGAATGCAAAAACAGCCCCCCCCCCCTTATTCGTGACCCCCCCCCCCCTTATTTGTTCATATAGCCTTACTGTTTATTTAGGTTTAATCATCTCGATGGTCATGAATGCCCTGTCTTTGTTGTACAATTTTCGCATTGTGCACCACTGCATACGCAAATTAGTTCTTTTCACTGTATATAACATCTTGCATTGTACATACGCATTGATCACCATTGTCCATTTTTCTGTGTGCACATATTATATGTAAGATATATCCGTAAATAAAATTCTCTTAAACCATGACACGTCCACAAGGTGAAGTCTTCCTTCCTTCAGGGTCCACAGGACGGCTTTCAGCTCTCCCATAGTAAAGTACCGAGTACTCTAAATCGTTAACCACTTTTTCTAAACACACGGTCTGATCAAGTGTGAGGACTACGGGACAGCTTTTTGCTTTCCCATAGGAAATACCAAGTATCATAAATCATTTAGTAGTATTTCTAAACACAATTCTCTGATATATCAATTCACTCCATTCTATTGTTTCTTTAACATGTGTACACTCCTATACACAAAGATAAATTGGCATTTTATAGCTCATTTGTGAAATGTATTTACAGCTTATTGCGTGTTTTGTTTGTTTTGCTTCTCTACGTGTAAGTTATATATACAACAAAGCTTAAAAGAAGGTGCTGCTGAGCTAGTTGGTTCATAATCCTAAAGCTTGGCAGCGCAAACTTGACGAGGACAGGAAGAAACTTGGAAATACAGGACAAAGCATTAACTCTAAGCTTTATTCAGAAGTTTCCCTAAACACACAGAGCCAAGTAGCGCATGCAGGCTTAATGCACGTCACAATCTACAATGCTAATCAAAGTTGGTAGAGCAACATATATTTGGTAACACAACCAGGTTTCAAAGACAGCCTTTCTTACTGCCCAGCACAACAAAAGTGTCACTAATACAATCACCTTCTCTCTTTTTATTGTGATAAGCCTCCATTAGATATCTAGTGAACGCATTTCCACTTCAACCCAGAATTTGAATGCTAAACAGCCCTGATTCACATGCACAACTCTTGCATCGCATAGGCAGATGAAACGTCAAAGTATTTTATTTATATTATTTATTTATTTACTGATACTGTCGGTCCTCATGAGGACCAAGACAGGAATGGTAACAATCCATCAACATACAGCAAGCAGTCAACGGAACAATAGAATACAGGGTTACAGTGATATACGCCCTATTGTTCTAAATATTCGGACACAAGTGCAAAAAACTGATCGTTGACACAACGACCGGTCTGTCCGAGCGGTTTTTTCCGAAAGTAAGCGGGATTTAGTACACAACACCCAGATGCATGTGGCGTAAGGTCGCACGTGCTTTTTCACGCACGGCGGTTTCATAAGAGGTCCCGAAGTGTGAGAACATAGCTCAGCCAGTTTGTGTGACGCGGAAAACACTACAGGTACGCTGTGCCTATTAGGCACAATTTTTTTTTTAATTGTGTGCCACTGTGCATATACGGCACCACTTCTGGCCTTTCTTGGAGAACTTCGGCGAGCTTGCGCGTATCTATCTATCTATCTATCTATCTATCTATCTATCTATCTATCTATCTATCTATCTATCTATCTATCTATCTATCTATCTATCTATCTATCTATCTATCTATCTATCTATCTATCTATCTATCTATCTATCTATCTATCTATCTATCTATCTATCTATCTATCTATCTATCTATCTATCTATCTATCTAGCCAACTACGACATTTAGCTCTCCTGGTCGTTTCTATGATAGTAGTGATACAAAACTTAGTATGACATAACACGACTGTATGAAGAACATATTTGACTAGTCATAACATTAAAATCATGAGAAGTACGTCATGAATGTCATGATTTACATTTCATGGTTCTGCATTTCTTGCGGTGGTTCTTTCACATGGCATGTTGCGAAACTGGCATGGTATGACATGATTGCATGGCAAACACAAGCGGCAGACCCTAACATGACAATCATGACATGCGTGTCATGTAACAACATGACCACATGCCACGTTCATGATGCGCTCGCGGCCGTTTCGCTTGCTTCACATGTACCAAGCTCGGTATTACGCGACGCGAATGAACGACACAGGTAAATAACACATCCAAACATGATAATCACGACATGCGTGCCATGTAACAACATGACTACATGCCACACTCAGGATGTGCTCGTGGCCGTTTCACTAGCTTCAAATATTCCAAATTTGGTAATACACGTGACGCCAAAGGATGACGAAGGTATGTGACTGGTGTAAACATAATAATCATGAGATGCGTGTCATGTAATAACATGACTACATGACACAGGCAAGGCGCCAATACGTTTCGACATGACGCTGTGCGCGTGCTCGCCGGCGTTCATTTCGTCGCGTCACGCCGGCGTTGCCATGTCAGGCACCGGTCCTGCCATATACTCGCAGGCGCGCGCCACGCTGGGTTGCTTTGCCGCATGCGCATTTCAGCGGATCCGGCATCCCTCCATCACGAAAAGAGGAGATGCAGTGTTGTCTGGGTAACGCATCGGCGCAATTCATGCGCTGGTTGGCGGCCGGCTGCCCTGACAGACCCTGGTCGCACCGGTCGTGTCTGGCGTCAGACTACACAGTGCTGGCGTATTGCTAACGTAGCGTCAAGACGAGCCGAAAGAAAAGCTTTTCTCGCTCGTAGGAGATACGCCATTCTTCCGGAGTGCGTGAGGAGAAAGAAAGAACCGGAACGACCGTTGGCGTTTGCGCCTTTCTTTACCGGAATAGACCCTTTATATACAAAGCTCGTCCCGGCACAGATATTACCTAATGATGCGGATACATACCGTGGCGTGCGAATTTTGTAATCCTCTTCTCTTGCATGTTTATGATAAAAATATCGGAGTAATGCAGTTAAAGCAGTTTGGCGTTTGTTTTTGGTAACACTTCTTCAAGCGACTTTGTGTGAACAAAAGTTAAGTAGGAAAGAAAAAAGTATCTGCGAGGTGCGGGATGAAGACGCCGAGAAAACGAAAAACCATTCAATCAAACACTATTCACATTCGTGGTCGCCAATATATGTAACGCACGGATGTCACAACAAATGCAAATTTCTGCTCGAATCTGGAGATCTTCTTTTGTCGTAGTGGAAATAGCAAAATGATGCTACCACAAATGAAACATCTATCGCAACATTGGTTGCGTTGGCATTTTAACGATTGTTAAATAAGGCCTACTTAGAGGAGGGTATATTTCAATTTTAGGAGTGATTGTGGCCTGTCATAATTTGAAAGAGAGCGTCAGTGTACATTGCGTAGTACAGCAACACATCTCACTGCGATGTACATCAACAAATTCATAATAGGTGAGGACAACAACAATGCATGTAGAGGTTTTACGTTCCACAACTGGTATTGTCATGGGGTCGTGACGTGAATGAAAACAGCAGACTGCCGCTCGGAGATGAAACTGTTTATTCGGGCTGAACTTGTGGCCACGAGAAAGGTAAGTCAGATTACAGCAAGACACTGGCACTGATAGTGGCGAACAGAGCACCGGCCATGAATAGACTGGCAAATGGCCATGTGTGTCGGCATTTACACATGTGCGTCGGCATTTACACATGTGTCGTCGAATGTTCCAGCATTATCGTGAGCGGTCACGTTTAATACAGAAAACATGTAATGTTCGCGTTGTGCGCATAATCACCTCTAAACGTTCTGCCATTATCTCGATTGTTCTATAGTAAATAAGCGTGGTTGCTCAAGGAGTCACTTATAGACGTGTAATATGGCGATAACAACACTTCACAAAGTAACGTGTCATTACCGTTACGAGGTACGTTGTACTAGAGCTGCTGAAATTTGGAACATGTGGTGCTCTTTAACACGCACCTAAAAATACGTACACTATAGATAAGTGTTTCAATTTTGTAGAAACACGGCCTCCGCGGCCTGGGTTCGCCTCTCCAAACTTAGGGTCCATGATCAAGCAGAGCAACGACTGGTCCCCACGGTGGCAATGGCTGATGCTAACGTAACTAGTAATTGCACTAGAGAGACGTAAAAAAATATTAGTTGTGCGCAAGGCATGGTGATTATTTGGTTCATAAATATTCACTTTGCGAAAAGGAGGAACTGTATGTCACGGTGAGAATATACGGTAAATTTTATATGAACACTGGGATCTGAATATTGAACACCGACCAAACGGATGTCCAAGAATGCAGTGAACTAAATATTGTAGGCGTTTTAGTAGCCTGATGTTCGACGCAACGTTTGAAGTGCTCACCAACGAGTGTTCAAATAAGAAAACGAAAAACCACAAAATGCAGTGTCTCCATGCATTCACATGTACTTGTCCCCTAGGTTTTATGGGTAAGTTTCAAAAACAGGAAGAAAATCACAGTCACGAATGACAGTTATAAGCACTTCACAAAAAGAGATTATCATAATTTAAAAAGAAAACAGAAAACAACGCGAGAATTGTGCGCGAACCAACTACCGAACGTGCTGTTTCGTTCCAAAACTCATGTATTTACACCTTGGCTTTATTCAAAACAAACCGAGTTTTTGTGTAAACAATACACCACCTTTTTGAGCAAAACACAAACACAAATAAAGAAAAAGTCTGCATACATGACCATCGACTGGGCAAGGGCAGATGCTCATTTTGAGGTCTTTCTAAACAACAGAATCTCGAAGAAAAAAAATGCTGAGAGTAATCAATAGTCTAGTTATTATTAACATTTGTTTGTACCTCGGCTTATGCAAGATTTTTTTTGAAAACCACTTCGTTTGGCTTCATTTCTCACGATACTGGCAACCAGTCACGCATTCCCTTCGTTTAAACTTCTAAATACGGTTTGTTCAGTAAGTTCGAACACGGAAATTATTGCGGGTGCATGCGTGCGCGTATTGTTTGCAAAAGGCGTTCCTCGTGCATCAATTGCAATTTCCAGTAATTGCAATTATATACAAACGATAAACACGATTTAAGCACCGGCTTCTAGCTCTCCATTGATTCGAGAGCGCAGCTGATGCATGCGCTGAAAAAAAAAAAAGTAAGAAGCTGCGCAACCATGCAGACAAGCACAGTAAACGCCCTTCTTTTCGAAGTAATTCTCGATACATAACACGTGCGCTTAGATTTCTGTTTAAATATTCGTGTTCATTATTTTTATATTTAAATCATAAGACGGAACTATCGACTATCACTCATTTAATTTATGAAATACTAAACACGAATGTTTGTTCTATTCATCGAAATTTTCGTTTCGCAAATATTTCTCAGCTTTTGCGTTGTGCATAATTTTTCTCTACTTATCTCTTTCTCATTCATTATATGGTACGCTTTACTCTCCCACTCAAATTTTCCCTCCTCCTCACCATGGCATCTCTTCCTCACGCCCACGTCTATTTACTAACCCCTTATACTATGCAAGTCCATCACAAGCTATCCTATAGCGTGCCTGGATAGCCTAGTGTTCAGGCCACTCGCCTTTTTTTTTCTTTCTTTTCCTCTTTCTTTCTTTTTTCCCCTCCCTTTCTCTGCACTCGTTCTTAGGGGAAATACAAGCCACGTCGTAGCTGTAAGTAATGGGATCTGTCCCAATTCTGTTGCACCTAAGCATTCGCTATTATGACGGTTTTCAGTCCGGTAACTTGGTGCTCTCTGAAACAGAACAACTTCGCTGTTGTAGCTTCAGAATTCAACACAGTCTGGTCAAACTGTCTATCTGTGCCAAGATCTGAGAAACAGGCCGGTGTACCGTGCGATGTTAGTGCACGTTGAACTAAACCAGATGGCCAGAGTTTCCACAGCCTTCGACAACAGTGTCCCTCAATGTCATATCGGGATTTTCAGGCGTAAAACTCCAACATTAAAAAAAAAGAAGCTGAGAATGAAGGAAGATGGAAAAAACGAACCTCATTTCTGATGTTCTTGCAAATTATTACCGAAACGCGATGAGTTTCCTTTATCTCAGTCAGTAGTAATGCTCACAAATGCTTCACTTTGTTGGTAACGTTATAAAGACAGCGATTGCTGACAGTGTACGAGGCATCCCAAATTTTAGAACTGTGCGAATATTTGTATAGCGCAACCCTTGTGAAGCGGTTGCGGCGGGCCGCCGCCGCCGTGCGCTCTTCCCGATCCTAGAGCAATTTCGCTCTGAGCTGCTGTCTGTTTTGTCGGAGGAGCTCTTCTTCCTCGGTGAAGAGGGATTTCTTCGGCACTGGTCTTGCCCTTTTGTGTCGGTCTGTAACGAACGAGTGAAACTTGTTTTTTGGCCGGCTTGATATTGGCAGGCTGATGTGTCGATACGACGTCAGAAATGACAAGCCTACATGTAAATTTACAAAATGTACATACTCATGTTTTATTTGTGCTTCTTGTTTACCTTGCAATTTTCACATGTGTATCTGTGCTTTTGTGACACATTTTTGTGTGGCTGTGTTGACTGTGTTGGTGTGAACCATCGAGCGTACATGTTCTTTCCACGTCATCTCATATCGATGTTCATGTAAATGAAGTGCGTTTTGTCATCATCGTTATTGTATGTCTAAGAAGAAAATGTTCTGCTGAAATGTTACTGAAGTGTATGACAACACATTCTTCTAAGCAGCATCCGTGAAATTTTGTCGACATGCCCTAATTGAGTGTGAGATGTACATACTCATGTATAGTGTGAGATGTACATACTTGTACATACTTATGTTGAGGCCTTTGGTACCGCGTCATGCTCTCCCATAGTAGAGTAACAAGTACTCTGAATTCTTAACTTTTTTTTTTAAACACAGTGCTTGTGACGTCGGCCAGGGCAGCATACTGCTCTCCCATTGCAGAGTACCAATAGCACCCTGGACTACTATTGATTTGTTCTAAATAGCATACAATATGCATATGCGTACTTCTATTTTTGTGACATATTTTTGAGTGTCGGTGTCTGTTTTATTTAGACATGGTTTCTTCAATAAAAAAATGTTCAGTTGGCAGTCGGTGCCCGTCTCGTTTCATCTTTTTTCGTCCATGTTCGCACTGTTTTCCATTTTAGAGCTGTTTAATTCTGAAATTCTGATTCTGTTTCACCAAGTTTCACGGGCGGTTTACTTCATTCCTCAGCACAGATGAAATATTTTCCGAAATACTACATTTTGTACCACTTGCTTGCCTTCCTAAGCACTCGGTATTCTTCGAAAGGAAAAAAAACTTCATGGTAGCCGGGGGAGTTTTATCTGCACGATGGGTTTCAGTCTAAGCAGGTGTTCAACTGTAAGAGCACCAAATCCAAATATTAACCCGCCGCGGTTGTCTAATGGTTATTGTGCTTCACTTGACTGCTGACACGTAGGTCGGGGGATCGAATCCCCGCCGTGGTGAACTCATTTCATTGGAGGCCAAAGGCTAAAGGGCTGTGTAATGATTAAGCTTAAGCGCAGCTTAAACAAAACCACGCAGTCGCAGTTTGCGCATTAACATACGGCGACACTCATAATCATGTTGTGGCTTTGGCACGTAAAACCCAAATTGTTCAATTGCGGTCTGGTACGCCGCAGATTTAAGATGAGTTCACTTGCGCTTACGCCAGCCCTATAGTATGCCAGTTATATCATGACTGTGTTGAAATCTCACAACTCTGACGACTCTCGATTTTGTCAATTGCTGAATTAAATTCTGCTAATTCCACCTGACCCCCGGCCGCGCTGCTTTGTGCCAAGGCCAGCCAGTGGGAAGGCGAAGTCGTCGACACCCAACATGATTTGCTCTAAAGAAACAACACTAATTTGAAGTTTTTGTGTTTTAAAAAAAAAACGCGCTTTCTGTTCTTCACAACATTTTCAATGTTTTTTTTTTTTTGCCGTCTCGTAGCCATAAGTGCGCAGTGCTTGGCCATTGGTTGATTTCTGGGTCACTATAATAAGAAGTTTTCTAATAGTATACACTAAGTTAATGGGCGCTGTGGGCATAGCGTTTGCTTATGGATGCCGTATGTTTTTTTTTTTTAACAGCGTTTGTTGCCCGCCACCAGAAAGTGGCTTTCCGGGCCTTGCGGTCCACATGCTATTTCGGAAGTTTTGCGGGCAGACCACCAACGCTAACGCCAGTTAGCGTTATGACGCATGCGCAGGGGCAGCGACCGCAAGGCAAATATTCGCGTTACGCTATTTGAAAACTCCCTAATAACTGCTAGTTGGGCGTGTCGATATGCGTTCCTAATCTTCTTAGGTCTGGGCCACCACCAGGCCTAAGAACTCGTGCTCTTAAGTAACCACCACCAGTGTTCTCATTAGGTCCTGATCACCGACACATAATGATCAAATCATAGAACAGAAAGCGGAATTATAAAGTGGCATTTCGTGAGAGTTCAGCGCGGCTTCACAGAAGTAGACTGCTTTAAACAGAAGAAACATGGCGTTTAGGGTGAGCCTGGCAAAGAACGCGAATAATTATAGAAGAGTATAATCAACGACGAACCTGCGAAAGCTGTTAGCATTAGATATGGGTGGATGCCAAGTTGCCTGTTTCATGCCCCACAGTCCAGTGCTGCTTCGCGGTTTGAACAGTAGCAAGCCGTCAGCCAAAGGCACTTCTTTTTTGGACGAGTTGGGGCTTACATCTCTCAGGTTAAACTCGAATGTGGCGCAATATACACCTAATGAAAAAGGGAGCAACAAAAGAGAAAAAGAGAAGCACCCGCTACAAACTTCTAATGACACTCCGAAAAACGTATGTGAAAAAAAAAACATTTTCTGTGCCTGCGTGAAGAGCCAACTTATGACGTAAACTGACATGTTTGAGGTAGCATGTTATCGAGAAAGGGCAGTTCTGCGAGTGCAATGTTGTAGATGTGTCACTGACACAATCAGACCTTTTCTTTTTGATATATAGGATGCTTAATTCCAACAACTCGCGCATCTCGTTGCCGCTTTCGCTCAGAAATGAGCACTTGCGCAAAGGATGGTGCACATTCGCAGGTGTTTTAGGGTGTCATTAAACAGTTGATAGATAGCGTTCCGCTTTGTTCTTTTCCGTTCCTCTCTTTTTCACAAACTTTATGTTGTGGCAAAGTCAAGTGTAAACCGAAGCTACATACCGTCAGCGTTTCCCATAAGGAATATTTTCTAATCGTAAAGCAGAAACACGTCGTAGTTAGTCAGCACCAGACATGCGTGTTCGTCCCGCAGCCATGTAAAATGCAATAAATGTGGTTCTCAGCTTCGCCTTCTAACGCACGCTGGCGCCAGTGCTTATTGCTCTCAGCTGGTCACCTGAAGAAAGCGGGTTCCATCCCGGCCGCAAAGGTCGCGTTTTCGTGGAGTTGAAATGCTAGAGGTTCATGTGTACCTATAGCACGGTTGATAACACCAGCTAGTCGAAACTTCTGGAAGCTTCTACAACGACGTGCCTGGTGGTCATATAGCGGTTCAGGCATCTAAAACCCCAAAAATTAGTATGTACACGCAGATGTTGATGCGCAGTGTCGTAAAACGACGTCCAGGGGGTCCGTCTTGCAAAAGCAGTAAGCGATCGCCGTGCAGTCACACATTTCATGTAAAAAATCGTTTATTTGTCATTTAATTGTATGCCACATCGGTCTAGCGCACCCGATGGCACAATGGCGTTGTTGGCTAAGGATAGCGTGGATTTGAGCTAAGTGTCTATCTTGTGTAAATAAGAAGCGTTCAAAAAACAAAAAAACTTGAGTTGTACTGGTTCATGATAGTTCACGTCTGCACGCCCGAAATATGTGAACGTTACGTAGACACCAGAGGCGTGGCCAGAGATTTTGTAGCGTAAGCTGCACTGACCCAGGTTGAGCAGTCTTGCCTGGCTTATCAAGAGCCGTGCTGCGCGTACCCTAGGAGCAGTTGCGTCCCACGATGCACCGCTGGGACACCGGATAAGACCTCGGAGGTCCTGCAGTGACGCTCACTTGTGGGCTGGCACTTGACTAGCGTGAGCTCACTCGCTAGTCATCCGTCCGTCTATCTGTCCGTCCATCTGTTCGTCCGTCCGCCCTTTGACCCATCATTCTGGTTGTCCGTACCATCCGTACATCCACCCGTCCGTCTCTTCCTGTGTCTGTCTGCCCATTCGTCCGTCCATCGATCGACCACGCTACATATATCCTAGGATAGCCTAGCCAAGTCACTATTAAACTTTTTCATGAGTATGAAAGCTTCAACCATATCTTACGTATGCTAGTGCATATCTTTGTGTGCATATATTCACATGCGAATTAAAAAAAAAGAAGTTGGGAAAAGATTTGAACCGTCTTACCACCTGCCACCTCTCTACCTGACTATACGCCAGTGGGACACAAAGACGTTACTTCAAGTGCCATACACTGCTGTCAAAAAGGGTTGTAATACTCTCTCCAGCACATGCGTTTGAATTGTTTGATGCGAAATCTAAGGAATAGTGAGGTGTACACACTGAAATCTCGATTCTGATATCACGCATAAGCAAAAAAAAAACAAGGACATAAACCTATACTAGTCATTTACAAGCCTAGTTTTATTGCACAAAACCTCTTTTTTTTGTCGATAGTACAAACAGCTGGCTCTTGATGTCATCGGCACAACTATATAACGTACTGGTTAACCAACATGGCGGTTTTGATGAGGTAAACACAGGATAATCATACTGCGCTTGAAGTGCGTCAATATGATGACATCGCGGCTATTGTACTATTGGCCACTGTGCGTCAAGAACGCACCAAAAGTGCACGTGCTGCCGAATAGTGTGAGTTTTAATGATTCACTGGTAGTTACCATAAATAATTGTGGGCAACTGATAAGTGTGTGTTGCACCAACTACATATATTCTAGACTTTGTGCACAAGGTTGAAAGTAAGTGCAATTAGTTCCATACAACGTTGCGCAGCATGATCAATATGATAATGCATTCTATGTGCTTTGCTTTAAGGGAATGTTGACGTGACGCCAACAGCGTTGGGTCCTGGAAATATTTTGATCAGTGTATGTCATTTCACAGAAGGGCATTGTGAGAAACGCATTGAGAGGAGCAGCACAAGATCTATAGTATGAGGCGTCGAATAAATACCTCTTCGGTTTACGCGGAGGTCCAACTACAGGATGGCGTTTGCGGAAAACAAAGCTACAGATGGCACACACACGCAGTGTGTTTACTCTTGAGACACATGATAAGCAAGAGACACAGATGGCGTCCTACATCGGCGCACTACCACGTCTCTTCATCGGGTGACACGGCTCCCTGATCGCGGAGGTAACTTCCTGTCGGTGTCTCTCAGCAGCCAGCCGTCTCCGGCTTTGAACTGTGGTGGGTTAGCGAATATGTTTTATGCGCAGCTCACGCATTTAATGCTACGGCAACTGTGATGCGGAAGGCGCACCTCGTAAGTTTCGCCGGATGATGAGACGGAAGTGCAATCTCGACTGGCGTGCCTCCAATCTCTCTTTGTTGAGTCACGATCCTCAGAGTGCTTCTGTCTAAAGGAATACATAATGAATAATAAATCCGACACTAACGATGACTATATAGTTTCCTCGTGCCTTGATGATTAGAATCGTAACCAAAGCTATTCTTTGTGAATTGTCGAGATATTTCGAAGAAGTAAACAGAAAACAAGAAAGATAAAAAATACCTGCATGCCCTTCGAGAACGCTGCAGCAGGGGATGGATTGTTTGCTGTTTCTCAGAGCAAATATAACCAAGATTAAATTTGCTTTAACAAGCAGCGAATATCTAATTTTCTGCTATACAGCGTTCTCAAAGAGCGCAAAGAGAAGGCGCGTATACGATACGACGGAAAGAGAGCTCATTGCAGCCTGTTTGTTTCGAAACTTAGGGAGTGAAACAACTTTATTTGGAATGCAACGGACGTGAGTCAACTCAATGTCACCTGGCTAGGCTCACTCGGGGACGGTCAGGGTAAACCTGATCAGCCTCTTAGTAAACATAGAGAAATATATAGCTCACAAAATCGGCAAGTTTTCTTGAAAGTGCTCACCCCGTCTTGTATTGTACCCTTTTTTAAGGAGGTGGGGAGGTCTCTTTTATTTTAGAATCACTAATTACCTCTCCCAGCAAGGCACACTGATGATAATTCCTGGTGTTTGTTATTTAAGTAGGAGGCTATCGAAGAGCAATAAGCAGTTACTTGGTTGATTCACTTTTCATACGCCAGGCAAAAGTGCTGACAAATTGGTTCTTTACATAACAACAGAAAAAAGCAGACTGCCTCATAGTCGAAGTACCTGCCATACGTTAGGTGAAATCGCTCAAGCAAAACGGTGAGGACTAAAAGTGGCACACGTACCGTACTGGTCATTTCAGGTGAATTTAATGGCACCAAAGCTGCTTCGAACACACTGCGCCTGTCACGAAGCAATGAAAATTCGCTCGTACACGTAGCAAATGCACACCAATATAAATTCCTGGCGTTTGTTCTTTTATAAGGTGGCTATGGGTAAAAAGCTGTTGGTTAGTTTATGCACTTCCATACGTCACGTAAACGTGCTTACCCAAAGTAGTGACATCAACCAAGGGTGCAAATGTTCCATCTCCTAAAAGTACAATACAGAGATATTGCCTGAGTTACCTATGAAATAAGGCAATGAGCTTTTACAGCGTAACGTGTTGTGATCGTCGAAACTGTGTAGTTTGGTGGCGATGCTGTCTACCGCCACCACCACCACCAGCGTCGGTCGCAGATGTAAAAAAACTAGAAAGAAAAAGGTCGAACCCATCAAACATAAACGAACCCATGGAATTCAACCTCGACATTCTCAGGAGCAGTAAAACATTCTGTACCAGTAGATAACATGGATGAAAATAAATATCCCATAAAAATGACGTGTCAGCTGGGTTCTCGTGCCGCTAGTTATATAAAACAGCGTCGCCGAGTCGGGGAATCGCACCAAGGGTCCCGTTATGTGAAGCGCTTAACGAGAACATTAATGCTCCTCACCCCTCTCAAACGGTTGAGACATACTTCAAAATCATTGTGCACCCACAGCATGAACAATGTGTACAGATACGTTGGTGCACGTTGACTAACACAACCATATTGGTTACTTCACAATACTGTATTTCGGGTTCGTGCCCTAACATAAACATCGTGTTTCAAGAAATAGTGCCCACTCTCATTTAAAAGCTACAGAAAGGAAGTACCTTGGTGCTGTTTAAGGTGTTCATTTTACGGTGTCAGAACACACCTTCAGGTGCGTACATAAAATAATTACGGCAGCAGTTAGAGAAATTAACGCAACCAACCTTTGAACCAGGGGAAATAAGTGGTCGAATCAAATGCGTGAATTCAAGTCCTGAAAATAATCATTTGCCACCTTGAAATTTCGAAAGACGTCACAGCTTTGCCGCAAAGGCGAAGCAATGAATGCGAGAGTAACGTATTGGAATGTGACGAACAGAATGGCAAGCAGATCGAAACGTACCTTGTGCTTCTCACGCACAAATGACGCACGAAACCTACTCACAGGTACAGGAAAATTTTAGATAGCTGACAAGGCCAGATTAGATGATGTCACACAAATAGTTGCTCTTTTCTAGTGGTCAGTGCACAGGATCATGCAATCTTTCTTTTTTTTCCTCTTTCACCCAACATTATTTCAGTATGATTACATCGAATAAACAGTGGTTATTTTGCGCTCGTGTGTGTTTACCTGCGCCTTTCGTTTGTCTTTTTTCCTGTGCTATTCAGCGCGTCGCGATTGTCAACTATGCAACGTCTCCTTTACCAGCGAGTAAAGCGCATTCTGTCTGCCAAAGGGATGCTCACCCTGTGTGACTGTCTGCGCGCTTTTGCATTGATTGATTGATATGTGGGATTTAAACTCCCAAAACACCTCATAATTACGACAGACGCCGTAATGGGGGGCTCCAGAAATTTTGACCACCATGTACTTTACCGTGCACCCAAATGTGAGCGCATGGGCCTACAGCAATTTCGTCTACAATGAAAAAGCAGCCGCCGATACCAAGATTCGATACCCCAACCTGCGGGTCGGCAGCCCAGTACTTAAGCCAATAGGCGTTTCAGCACTAAATCACGCTTTTGCTGGGTTGTTTGTACGTGTTTAACCTGCGTTCCTCCTACTACGCACTGCTGTGGTGCAATTGAACTACTTATTTATTTTTCGCTCATCTACATACACAAAAAAGAGAGAAATAAATATTGTAGATATTCCGCATATATGTGTGACGTGTTCAGTACGACTTTTCGTATATATACGCATATGCAAACGCATAGCAACCACATCCTCCACTTCCGTCATCTAGTGGTGAGCAAAACGACCGGTCATTGGTGATATGGAACCGGCGGCGAGATTGTGGGCCCCCTCTCCTTTCAAGGTGATCACGCCCGGCCTGTTACGCGAACTCCTTGAAGGGAGGCTGTTACTCGCAGGCGCGTGCCACTCTGCGTTGCTTTGACGCATGCGCGTTTCAGCCCGTTCGGCGTCCCTCCATCATGAAAAGATGGAGACGCAGTGTTGTCTGGGTAATGCATTAGCGCGAATTTTGCACCGGTTGCCGTCAGGGTGCGCTGACAACCGCTTTTCGACAACCGGTCGCGCCTGGCGTGAGACTATAGAGTGCTCGCGTTTTGAAAACGTAGCGTCGCTGTGCCCAGCGTGCGCGTGCGTCAATGCTACCTACATTGGAGTATATTCGGCCTTCATGATGTGTCTCGCGGCCGTTTTGCTGGCTCCACACATACCAAATGTGGTGTTACGTGACGTCAATGGATGAAGAAATATATGACTGGTGCAAACATGATAATCCTGACAGGCGTGTCGTGTAAGAACATGACAACATACCACGCTAAAAGCATGCTCGCGGCCGTTTCACTAGCTCTACATATAATAAATCTGGTATCACATGGGCGTGAATGGACGAAGAAGGTAAACGACACATCCAAACATTGTATTTATGACACGGAAGTCACGTACGGCATCATTTACCTCCACCTCGTAACGTTGCGCTGATTTTAAACTGACATATCAACATTTTTCATTCGTGCTTCGCATATCATCGATTCACACTGTACGTGAGATCTGCCAATTTTTGACAACCAAGTCACTAAAACAATGTATTGACACACCATGATGAATGGCCCTTATGTTTGGCAGGATGCCAAGAGAATTTTACGATGGGCTTGAAGCAGTAAGCAGCACCAACTCTGAGATTATTTTGGTGACCGGAGAATACGACGAATATAAACAGCACTCTGGAAAGTTGCACTCGCCCATCTTATTACAATGCATTAGCAGCCGAGCAAAAATAAATGCTTTCGTAAGTCGTTCTAGGCATACGTACAAGCAGTTGTACTCACGCTGAGATAGCTGGACAAACCACCCTTTCAGAACGCACATGACGTACGCGCACAGAAACGCGACGTGGCTAGCAGACAATGCACGAAGCAATCCACACATGTGCGTTTCAGCCAGTTGCCGCCAGGTGGCGACTCCACTTGATCTCGCGGCAAATAAGGTACGAATCGACAGGACCCCTCAGCGCATCCCGTGGGTGATAGTGGTGAGCGAGGGTGACGAACGCGGCTGAAGCAGAGGTCCAACAAGCTGGCACATTTCTGTCACCCCGAGGCGCATGCAATAAGATCCGCAAGCCTGTTAGACCAGCCTTCGAACGCTCAAGCAGCCCCGCCGCGGTGGTCTAGTGGCTAAGTACTCGACTGCTGACCCTCAGGTCACGGGATTAAATCCCGGCTGCAACAAGTGCATTTCTGATAATGGCGGAAATCCTGTAGGCCCGTGTGCTCAGATTTGGGTGCACGTTAAGAACTCCAGGTGGCCGAAATTTCCGGAGCCCTCCACTACGGCGTCTCTCATAATCATATGGTGGTTTTGGCACGTTCAACCTCACATATCAATCAAATCAACGCTCAAGCAGAGAGAGAGAGAGAGAGATTAATGAAAGAGGAAGAGACAAAAAGGACGCTATTTTCTGCCTCCCGTCGCGGGGGCACGGCTCAGCGCCTTTAGGGATCGGGGAAGGGGAAGTAAAGATGATAGGAAGAAGAGAGGAAGGAAAGAAAAAGTGAATGTCATGGCAAGAGAACGTCTTGTCAGTACAGTCAGTAGTGCGAGTGAAAAGAGTCCGTCTATAAGGCGGCGAGGTCCGCGCAAGCACAGAACTCGAGGAAGGCTCGAAGGGCTTTCGTCTTCGAGCGCGCGGGAAAAAGTATGTCTTCCATTGTTTCGGCAGGTAGTCCAAGCAGACGATAGCGGCTTACCAGTGCGCAACGCTCAGTGGCCAGGTCAGGGCAGGAGCAAACAATATGCTGCAGCGTTTCGTCATCACCGCACCTTCGGCACGCTGGCGATGAAGAGCGACCCGCGGAATACATGCGTGCCGCAGGCCAGACGCTGCCAGTACGCAGGCGAAGCAACAACCGCCGCTCGCATCTGTCCAGGCCGGTCTCCGGAAGGGATGGTGGAGGTTTGCCGCTTGCCACCCGTGTGTCAGGGTGGGCCGTTGGTAAGAGCTTCCGCAGTCGCTGCCGTGAGTAATCCGACTGGGTTACCGCCTTAGTGACTGGCGTGTCGCAGTGGTGTGCTGCCTTAGCGGCGGCGTCAGCCTCCTCGTTGCCAGCTATTCCAACGTGCGAGGGAAGCCAGTGGAGGGACAGGCGCACACCACTCTCTTTGATGGCGGTCAGTTTTGCGTGCAGCAACGCCACAGTTATGCCTGCTTGGTCTGGTTGGAGCAGCGCTTGTAGGGCTGGTCGGGAGTCGCACAGAATCGCCACAGGCAACTGGGGTAACGTGGCAGCAAGGTGGTCGGCTGCCAAGTGAAGGCCGGCCAATTCAGCTGCAGTGGAGCTGGCGTGAAAGGGAAGTCGGCAGCGGATGGTTGTCCCAGTCGATGGTATGACGCAGGCAGCCGCGGCCGAATGGGGGCTGTCCCGAACGGACCCGTCCGTGAATACCAGGAGCTGCCCCTTAAGTCTTTCATGAAGTTTCGCCACGGCTGCCTGATGGAGCTCGCATGCCGGTGTGCGCCTTTTTCTGAGGTTGTCCAGAGTTAATTGTACGTCCAGAGGCTGCTGGTGTGGTGGAGGGGGTTGGATTGGACTGGGGGGATCGGGGACCAGCTCTTCATAGAGAGCGCAGATCTGTGCCATCCGTGACGCTGGTCGGCTCCGCAGTCTCCGAAGGAGGGCAGCGCCCCCGAGGGCCCTGTGAAGGCGATCCACGTGATGCAGCGCCTGTCGTAGCATCAAGAGTGACAGAGGCCAGGTCTGGGCCTCCGCCAGGGTTGCAGCTATGGGTGACTGACGGGGAAGTCCCATGAAGCGCCGAATTGCCATGCGATGTTGCCGCTCCAGTTGCTCCTTGCGGTGTGGCGCTAGCTGCACCAAGGGCAGTGCATAAGTTTGCGCTGTCGTTGCAGCCCCTTCGTAGAGTCTTAGAGCCAGCCGTGAGGTGCACCCTTGGCCCCTGCTGAGCAGTTTGCTTACGGCAGTCTCGACCCTGGTGGCCTTGAGGACGGCGAGCTTAACGGCTGGTATCCAGGTAAGGCGGTGGTCGATCCTTAGCCCCAGGTACGTCACTGCATCGCTCCACGGGATAGGTCGGTCACCTAGCACAAGCCTTCGGACGGCCCTCCGCGCAGTGGCTCTGGGGTGAACCAGCAGTGCCTCCGTCTTCGTGGGCGAAACGTTCAGTCCGATTGCCTTGAAGAAAGAGACGACGGCATCCAAGGAGCGCTGCAGGGAACGCCTTATGGCCGTGAAGTTTTGCCTAGGCCCCTTAACCCACAGTGCCACATCGTCTGCGTACAAGGAGCACTGCGTGGGGTAACGCTTGTCTGCGGGCATCGCGGTCGGCAGCCCCGCTAGCACCAGGTTGAACAGAAAGGGGCTCAGGACGGAACCTTGTGGAACGCCTGCTGTCACTGGCCGTGGATCGCTGAGCGCGCGTCGTACTCTAACCCGGAGGGTGCGTTTTGCCAGAAAGGCACTGATAAAGGTACGTAGGCAGCTCACGATGCCGAGTGTGTCCAAAGCACTCTCTATCGCTATGTGAGGCAAGCTGTCAAAAGCGCTCTGTACATCCAGCAGGACGAGGAGGGCCACTTCGCCGTTGCGCTTGGCCTCCTCCAAGGTAGAGACGACGTCCGCGATCGAGTCTGCTGTGCATCGGTGGCGTCGGAAGCCCGTCTGCTGTTCTGGTAGGAAATCCTTTGCCCCCGCAATCCAATTTAGGCGTGCCAGTGCTATGGCTTCCATGAGCTTGCAGGCAGCAGAGGTGAGAGAAACGGGTCTGTAGGACGTAATGGCGGCACAAGGGCGGCGAGGTTTCCGGATCGGCACCACAACAGCGGTCAGCCAGGCTTCAGGTAGGTTGCCGCTCTGCCATATTTCATTAAAAGTCCTCAACAGGTGTCGTCGTGAGGCCATATCCAGGTTGCGCAGCATCTGGTATGTGATGCCGTCGGCACCAGGGGAACTGCGGCGCTTGGTTCTGGCTAGAGCAACGTTCAGTTCGTGTTCGAAAATAGGGTCCTGACACAGAGATGCGATCTGGCTGGCCGTCCAGGCAGGGTGATGACCTTGCGGTGGCTTGGGAGCAGGCGTGGCGATGAGGGCTGAAGGATTGGCTGGTGGGAGTTCTGTGAAGCGATCGGCCAGTCGCTCTGCCAGTTCTTTTTCACTAATGCCTAAGTAGATGGCCACCGCAATGACGGGTTGCCGCACCATTGGTCCAGTGACGAGGGATCGTAGAAGTCGCCATGCTTTTGCGCCACCTCTTGCCTGACTCAGGGAGAGGCAGATGCCTTGCCAGCTTTGCCGCCTGCGACGGTTGGCATGTCGCCGACATACCGCATCCACACGATTGAAGAGTGTACGTTGAGCTGGGTCATGGGATTTTAGGTACCTTCTCTCAGCCCTGCGCCTCGCAGCCCGTAAGTTCAAGTGATGGAGGTCTGGCACAGGGTGGTGCTCTGGCACCCTGGTCTGGATAGTTGCCGCCTGCGCTGCCACTGCTACCAGATTCAGGAAATCCTGATCCTCTGGGACGTCTCGAAGCTGCCTTCGAAAAGCCCGCCAATCGATCGTACTACACAGCCTCCTCCTTGGGATCTTTCCGCCCACAGGTGAGATGACGATCGGCAGGTGGTCTGAACCCCAGGAGTCAGGCTCCACTGCCCAATCGTACCGGTCCCCTTCACTGGCCAAGGTGACGTCAATGGCGGAGCATGACGGTCGTGCTGTTCTGCGGACGAAAGTGAAGGATCCGGTGTTCAAAACTTGTAGGCCCAGTTGATGGATAACGTCCACCAGATCCCTTCCTCGAGAGGAGCAGGTGCTACTCCCCCACATGGTGTGATGAGCATTCATGTCCCCACATATGAGGTAGTCTCTTCCGAATTTAGCCGTGAGCTGTAACAGCATGGAGGCGTCCCACCGCTGTCCAGGTCGCACATACACAGAGGCCACTGTCGTGTCCACACCGCGAAGCCGCACCGTCACGGCACAACACTCAAGAGCCCCTCCAGTGACATCAGCCACGTTTATGTGCACATGTGGTAGTTCTCGTCGCACGTACACTGCACAACGTGGTCGACCCTGGGGATGTGCACTCGCTATGCACGGCGCGTCCTGGCACGTGTCTAGAGTACACGACGTGATACTTTGGTAACCGATGTATCCGGGAAGTCGCAAGTCGGTCGCTGCTACGTACACTTCCTGCAAAGCAAGCACATCATACTCGCTCTGCAGGAGATGTGAGGAGAGGTCTGCATGCCGCCGCCGCAACGAGTGAGCGTTCCATTGAAGCACACACGGGCGGCGGCGGCGGTGGTTCTCTGCAGCATGCGGATGAGTGTCAGCCATGGTGGCTGCTATGAGGGTGCGCGCCACCTGCCTGAAGGCAGATGGAGCGCAGCTGGTTTTCAGGAGGCAGCAGGTCCGCAACTGCTCTTAACAGGAGCCTCAGGTTTGCATTTTCCTGGTCCACACGAGGCTGGGAAGGTACCTTCGCGGGTGGACGAGTCGTGGTAGAGTCTGGGTGCTTGAGACCAGCCGAAGGGCCCCGTTGTTGTACGCCTGTCTGGCCTGGATGGGTCGAGCTGACCGTCATCTTGGATGGTGATCCCACTGCGGCAGCATAGCTCTTGCCCGTGGTCTGCTTCAGCTGAGGACTATCAGTTACACTAGGGCTTGCCCGCAAGACTGCTTGAGCCTCGCGGTGAGGCAGGTAGGTGGGAGCTGATGCCTTGATGGTGGCCAGGCGCCGCTCTCTTTGCCAGAGCTGACAGTCTGCGGAATCAGCTGAATGTGGCCTGCCGCAGTGCAGGCATCTTAATTTGTTGGTGCAGTTGGCGTCTTTCCCATGGTGGCCACCACATCGCAGGCACCGCTCTGGTCCTCGGCAAGTGACGGCGATATGCCCATAGCGTCCGCACCGCCGGCACTGAAGCGGGCGAGGTCGGGATGGCCTCACTTCGAACACCATGCGAAAAAGGCGGACCCGGGTGGGAGGCACGGGAGAGGCGAACCGCAAGACTAGTGATGTCCCTTGTCGCCTGGCTGCAATCACCGGCACATCGGACGACACGGCGGCCAGGAGGGCTTCGTCGGTATAGTCGCCATCGACGCCTTGCACCGCGCCACTGCTTTGTGAACGGTCAGCAGGGAGGCGGGCAGTCACGGGTATTCCTGCGAGCTCCGATGTTGCTAGTAGGCGATTCATCCATTCTGGTGTAGATGCGTCTGCTGCCACGATGTTCTTTTTCGTGTTTACTCTCACCTCCTTGACTCCGGGCAGCGCAGAGAGAGCTTGCGCAATGGCAAGACGAGAGGTGCGGTGAAAGGAGGCGCTGGCGTTTGCTGGTCGAAAAAGAATAGTGCCCGAGTCTAGCGACGATGAAGCAGAAGCCGGCATGGTGTGTTCAGTGGCGCGTACCCCTGCAGGAGCGGTCAGAGTCGCAGTGGGCGCATTAGAAGTCCCTGGAGCAACGTGGGCAAGCATAGCCGTCGATTCAGTGGCGGGACGAGGACCAGTGTGGGCAGCGGGTCCTTGAGATGTCGAGGCTCGCTGTCGGCGCTTCTTAGACTTGGAGAGGACGGTCTGAAACTCAGACTGACTGATTTCGTCAGTTGCGTGTGTGACGGCGTCTTCGTGGGCAACCGCATCATTTGACGTTGGGGTAAGACACGCAACTGTGGCACGTTCAGGCGCTACTGCGTGCATCTTCCGCGAGCCACCCTCATCGTCGCTGCCCGACTCGCTAGGACGCGAGCGCTTACGCGTTGACGTAGTATCCATGTCTGCAATATCAGGTTCCTCGTCTAACGGCAGTGGTACGTTCTGCGGAACGGTGACGTTCACGCACAGAATTGACCCGGCATCTTCGAGTTGGGCTGTATGATGCGCCGCTACAGCGGTCGAAGATGCTGTGGTGCTAGTGGTAGGGCTGGAGGCCGCCGAGGACGTCAGGCCCCTTGCAGTTGTCTCGACGTCGGCAGCAAGCACCGGTAGGCGAAGTGATGTCGGTTTCTCGCTGACGACTCTGCACAGTTTCTGTGCCTGTTCATGATGCAACCGCACCGCTTTGGCACTGGAGATGAGGTTCCACAGCACGCGGGTGCACGCGACGCTCGCTGAGCGTCTGTGTGACGATGTGGGAACCAGGGAACGCGACGGGCGTTCCAATGGCGTAGCCGAGAATGGAGGGGACTGCTCTGCCATGGTAGTCGGGATGACAGCTGCCCCAGCGACGCGCAGGAGCAGAGGACGCTGTCACAGGGCTCAGGTCACCGAAAGCGGTGGCAGGGATCCAAGGGCATAATCTGTAAAGATTACTCTCCTTGACAAGACTCGAACGGGTATGAGAGTCCAGGAACGCGAGGAGCGCTGCGCGGAACGCGGTCGCGTCTCTCGCGGGCTGACGCGGTAGCGTCTCTCGCAGAATCGGGAGCACCGGGCAACACGTCTGCTCTCTGTGAACGCTCGAGAGAGACTCCCCGCTCAAGCAGAGAACAAATGCCCCACGCGTCTTTAAGTCTTACACATGCGGCATAAAAACGTGAGTAGATGGGGGGAGGGGATCTTCGAGCAGCAACGGCGATCTTTGATTTTACAAGTGTGGTCATTGCTGACACACATTCTCTGGCTATCTCCGCTCCGGAGCCGTCAGCGAGCGTCTCGTATACCCTTCTACGTCCTGCGCTCCCAACGCGAGGACACGGTGCGAAGTGTGCTTGGAGGAGCTATATTTTCTAACACCGCCAAACTTGCACGGAATCCGGTTTTGAAATCCGGTAACACCGGTTTTGTAAACTTGCACGAAATCGGAACCAACAGATCTAGTTTCCAGGCTCATTTCGTAAACATTACAAGTTGTTTTTACCGTATTCATTGCTTCACCCTTGCCGTGAAGCCGTGACTTTCTAAAATGCGAAGCATTTCTTAGCGAACTTCGGTGACTTTGAGCGTGTCTATCTATCTATCTATCTATCTATCTATCTATCTATCTATCTATCTATCTATCTATCTATCTATCTATCTATCTATCTATCTATGTATCTATCTATCTATCTATCTATCTATCTATCTATCTATCTATCTATCTATCTATCTATCTATCTATCTATCTATCTATCTATCTATCTATCCAGCCGCCTACGACTTATAGCTCCCCTGACCGTTTGGTTAATGGTATGGATACCAAACTTGGTATGTGTGGCATGACATGACTGTATGAAGAACATATTTGTTTAGCCATAACATGAAAATCTTGACATGTATGTCATGAATATCATGATTTACATTTTATGGTCCTGCAGCTCATGGGGTGGTTTCGTTCAGATGGCACGTTGCAAAACTGGTATGGTATGGCATGATTGCATGGCGAACACAAGTGACAGACCCCAACATATAAATCATGACATGCGTGTAATGTAACAACATGACTACATGCCACGCTCATTTTGCTCTCGCGGCTGTTTCGCTAGCATCACATATACCAAATTTGGCATACAGTACATGAATGGATCACGAAGGTATGTGACTGGTGCAAACATGATAATCATGATATGCCTGTCATGTAACATTAAGACTACATCCCACGCTCATGGTGCGCTCGTGGCCGTTTCACTAGCGTCACATATACCAAATTTGGTATTAGAGTACATGAATGGATGACAATGATATGTGGCTGGTGCAAACATGATAAACATTAGATGCGCGTCATGTAACAACATGACAACATGCTATAGTATACGCTCATGATGGGCTTGTGGCTGTTTCGCTAGCTTAAAATGTACTAAACTCGGCATTAAGTGACGCGAACAGACGACAAAGGTAAATGACACTTCCAAACATAATAATCACGACAGGCGTCTTATGTAACAACATGAATACATGCCACACTGATGATGCGCTCGCGGCCGTTTCGCTAGCTTCACATATGCCAAATTGGGTATTACGTGACGCCAATGGATGACGAAAGTATGGGACTGGTGCAAATATTACAATCATTAGATGCGCGTCATGTGAGAACATGACTACATGCCACAGTCAAGGCGCCAATACATTTCGACGTGACGAGGTGCGCGTGCTTGACGGCGTTCATTTCGCCGCATCGCGTTGGAGTTTCCACGTCAGACGCCGGTTCCGCCGTATACTCGCAGGCGCGCGCCGTTCTGCGATGCTTCGACGTATGCGCGTACAGCGCGTCCGGCGTCTCCCCGTCACGAAAAGAGCGAGACGCAGTGTTGTCTGGGTAACGCATCGGCACGAAATGTAGCATGTCGCATTTCGCTCCGGTTGCCGACGGGCCGCGCCGACGGACGCTGGTCGCGCCTGGCGTCAGACTATAGAGGGCTTGCGTTTTGCTAACGTAGCGTCGCTGTGCCCACCGTGCGCGCGCTTTAATAGAGAGTTTTAGTACTGCGGAATGGTGCTACGTACGCATCACGCAAGCGCCTCGCGTTACGTGGGGTCATTCGCCACTAATCGGCTTTTAGTACGCCGTAATACCCGCGTACGTAACGAGCGTGAAGCGTGTTGCGCCATCTGGTAGATCAAAATAGAAGCACGTGTTGTTGACAGTCAATGTGAGCCAATCCAAGTGTTATAGCCAGATTATGGCTATATTTCAATCCACAGAGCCGGTCGGTGCTTGCCTTCGATGCCGCCATTTTGCAAAATGAAGTCTCGTGCTGTCGCGAACTTGTTCGAGAGCGGCGCGATTACCTCATACGGACGCACGCACGCATCTCATGCGTGCGTACGTAGCGGCTGCGTACGTAATGCGATACGTGCGCGTTGCGGTCTGCGCATGCGCACTACGCAGAATGTGGCGTCCTTACTTACGCAACGCCGCCACGTACGCAGCGTACGCAGTACTAAAACTCTCTAATGCTACATTGGACTAAAGTGGGCCCTTCATGGTGTGCTCGTGGCCGTTTCTAGCTCCACATATACAAAATTTGGTGTTACGTGACGTTAATGGATGACAAATATGTGACTGGTGCAAACATGATAATTCTGACACGCGTTTCACGTAAGAACATGACAACATACCATGCTCATAGCGTGCACGCAGCCCTTTCGCTGGTTCCGCATATACTAAAATTGGTATCACGTGACGTGAAAAGATGACGAAGGTAAACGTCTCATCCAAACATGGTAATCATGACACGGAAGTCATGTACGGCATCCTTTACCCCCGCCTCGTAACTTTGTGCTTATTTAAAAGTGAGTGATTGATTGATATGCGGGGTTTGACGTCCCAAAACCACCATATGATTATGAGAGACGCCGTAGTGGAGGGCTCCGGAAATTTTGACCACCTTGGGTTCTCTAACGTGCAGCCAAATATGAGCACATGGGCCTACAACATTTCCGCCTCTATTGGAAATGCAGCCGCCACAGCCGGGATTTGATCCCGCGACCTGCGGGTCAGCCGCCGAGTACCTCAGCCACTAGACCACACGGTGGGGTAATCTTAAAGTGACATAACAACATTTCTCATTCGTGCTTGGCATATAATCTATTCCCACTTTACGTGGGGTCTGACATTTTTTTTGTTAGAAGCCATTACAAGAAAAAGATTTTCGGGACCTTTGGTGATATCTTTTTTGGCGGGGGGATACTGTAATAAAATTTCATAGCCAAGATATTCTACGTGATCGATTCCCGGGAACTTGTGCATATTATCTGTCAAATATCAACACTGGTTATAGCTTAGAAGGCAATTCATAAGAAATACAAAGTTCGATGCATGATCCTGCGCTACATGCCTCACCTCGGGATATAGATATCATCCAAGGTGACCCGGAGGGGACCTTACACAAGAAACCATCACGCCATAAAGAAAAACACAGGCGACGAAGCGGACAGGACTCGCACTCTTGTCTGCTTCTTGTCCTGTGTTATTCGTTATCGGGCTACGGTTTATGATGCACGGGGAATCACCAACACGCCCATACGCAAAAGTCTACCCTTCCGAAAGTGACGTCAACAGCTGAGATGTCACCACTCGGGTCGAGCTCTGAGTTGTGCAGCTCTAGGGGTGAGTTTGTGACACGTGCTCAACCAAAGCGCAACTACTGAGAAAAGGACGATTTGGTGGACAACAAACAAGGCACTAACGTCGTATGACGGCCTCATAGTTGTAATTGCGCGTCAAGCGTGCTTGCGCCAGCAGGCTACTGTTTGGCAGCCGCTCGCGGTTGCATGCTCTTGGCAAACGAGTGGAAAGCGGAGAAGCCATTAGAAAGTCGTTTACTCACTATGGCCCAGAACCTTACCTCTCATATGCTGGCTGTTTAAAGGGCTGCGCGAAGGTGGTTTGGTTTAACCTGACCGTACCGGAGTGGGCCTAGCAAGGTTACGTTGAGTTTACTCGCCTTTGTTGTGGACCAAATGAAGTTTACTTGCTCGCTCGCTCACTCACTCACTCACTCACTCAGTGCTACAGACGACGATGACAGCAATGACTTCGAATATGGCAGCGCAGCACGTGCTGCAGCCGAAAGAACGCCAGCACACGTTGCTCGCTACGCGGAAGCGTATAGACTGCTACGCTGAAGCGTATAGACCGATAGTGGGGTCGTGAAATCAAAACCCGCGATTTTATGTGTGTGCTCTCCCTTTTGCTTTTTCTCTACCTTTAGCTTCCGGACTCCAGTTAGCCAGTTATTAGTAGTGTCAACCAGTTTTCCCTAGTTATTCTACACTGGCTAGCATTACTGCCTTTCTTTTCTATCTTGTTCTTTCCTCTGCCAGCCTGCTGAGATATGGCCTTCTCTGTCTTCTGTGTAATCCAGATCCCTTTTGTCTTGCTGTCACCGAACATCACACCTAACATGCTTTTTTCAACAAACCTGTTGGGCAGTATTTTACATCTGTTCGTGTTTCTTTGTCAATGGCCAAGCTGAACGAGCCAGTATTACATTCATCTTGTTTGTGAAAAAAGATTGTGTAACGGCTGCCTCCTAAAACTGGTTAATAATCATGCCGTATAGGTTTCAGTCTATGTTTACTTCAAAAGTTTGACTACAGTGAAGGCATGGTTCAACTAGAAAATAAACTAACGGAAGGTAATTTGTACAGAATATACAGAACCTCGATGGCAGTAATGAGTTTTCGTTTTGCATTCGGCATTTTAATATTGGAACCTCCTGTTATGCAACCTACTTTAAGGTCTTCTATATTTGCTTCATTTCACCGTGAACGTTGATGGCGACAATAAATGCCATTATAAAACCATACCTTTGCGAGAGGATCGTCATTAATTGAAATTCCTAGCACATCCCAGTATTACATTTGAGACACTCTGAGGCTCGCAGTGAACAGTACTAGGAATACTTTGTGTGTATGCCAGACACTGTGTTATCACATCTCTTTTACAGACGTTAGCCCTCATCGCGGCTTTCTGAGCACTGTAATGTTCCTCGGTCCAGTGCACGGTGAAGCCTTAGGAATGCTCTTAGCGCTTCATCAGTAGACATGACATTAGCACTCGTTTCGTTGTTGTTTCTGCAAAGAATCTAGGAATATTTGATTGATTGACTGGCTATTTGATCGATCGATTCATTGATTGATTGAATGATTGATTTAGGTGGAACCGTAAATATTCCTTGAAAAACCCACCCACTCTTCTTTCATGTGAACAGAAAAAGAATGTTTGCACCAACATCCAGTAAAGCAGAAAAGCAAAAATGACTGAACGAGGCCTTTCAAAATTTCGTACGTAGATTCCGTTTACATATACGTAGAGATTTCGACTTCAAGTTGCAATGGACAACAGTACATAGGAATATTTCCATCGAAAATGCGGCACGTGTGGCAGTAGCTTTTTGTAAAGTACAAACCAGAGAAAGACTTTTAAGCATCTACAAGAAAAATAATTTTTCATTTATACGTTGATTGCTATTTCTTAATTCGCGCCACCTTGAGAGTGTAAGTTCATACGACAAGCACAATGTAACCTCGGTGTTTTCATTTTATATTTCTTCTGAAAGTACAAAAAGGATATTTGCTAGAGTGAGCGAAGACGAAATGACAATATTCACTCAACTTAACTGTCAATGCACCAAGAAGCTGTAGTCAAGCCAGAATAAGTAAGAAATTGGTTATTTTTACAGAAAACATGGCAATAACGTGTAATCCGCATTCAAGAACACCTAACCTTCCTAAGTGCGGGTCAGCTGTAGCAGTAAGTGCTTGCTTCAACGCTTCGAATAAGCCTGATAGGCATCCATTACGGAGGAGAGTGAAAGGCAGGGATTAGTAAAGCTTATACAATTTTCATTTTTGAATCAGGATGTCATACGTGTCCGAGTAGGTCACGTTTCGGCGCTAAAGGAAATGAGGTGACCCGGTAAGCCGTGAGCCCTGCATTAGAGTCATGGCTAATGAAATAGGACGTACTTCCTTTTTAAGCTGCTTCAGACGCCTTCTTTTTCATGAGATCATGGGCTCGAAGGAAATGCGAAAGAACTAGCTCGTTTGGTTTCGGCTTTTGGACGCCAGACTGATCAGAAAAGCTTTTAATTCGTCTAATCGGTTTACCACGCAAACAACGCCATGCCAGCGGCGAGAGTGTATCGAGCATGTTTGCGTCGTTTACTTTACGGCTTGGTAAATATTATGAATGCAAATCAGCGATTCTCAAGAGGAAGCGCAGGGACCTAGTCAAACATCATGACGCTGTAACGCATTGCGTAAACATTAGTATTTTTCACGATTAGGTGCCTCGTCATTAGTGAAGCATGCGGCGCAGCAATGCTCCCGTTACACAAACATTCTGTTCCTGAACAAAGGCTTCGAAGCCTGCAAGGCACACATGCTTAGCCGGATGAACAATATAATACCCGAAATAAAGAGGAAACGCAGTAAATGAAGTTTAGAAAGTCTGTTAGATTATCTCTTTAATTACTTCACGTATGGAGAAGCCCCGTCACCAAGACAATGTTTATTGATCAGAGAAACAGGGGCGGTTTCTCTTTTGTCTTCTGTGTTGGCAACTAGTTTAAGTGATGAGTCTGATGACAGTTGACAACACTAGTCATTCGCATGGTGGGTTCGCAATTTATCCTAATCACACTCTGAAGTACATCTGTGTCACAAAGTTTGTTGACTGTGCAAACTTTCGTGTTCATCTAATTATGATCGTTCACTGACGATACCTCAATACTTACACCATTTAACCACTCTAATGGCAGTGTTTATTTTTCCAGCTGTTGCCAACGAATGTAACCGTGCTGTTTTGCTTCTGTACAAGGAACCGCGCGAGGACGCCTCGCCATACTTCGATTTTATAAGGGATGTCACGGTGACCTCGATACTAAGAATTAAGTAGAAGTATCCCCATGATTGCTGCGGCACGAAAGTGGAACGGTATATGCATCACTTACCAAGGATTTACTGTTCGTAGAGGACACACATAAGAAAAATTCGTTTCTTTATTTAAATAATTATATGCAATAGATCAAGCACCACAATTTCCTAGGTTATCGGTAATCTTTCTACTATATCTCCATTGTTCTAAACCTGAACAATAATTTTCAAAACCACTCAACTCTTGGCATGTCCCCCATAGTGCACCACGGACAATAAAAGAACAAGAACAAGAACAACACACGCCACCACAAGTGCAGTCAAGCACAGTACAGTCTGAGCTACCTCAGCAGCGGCTCGACAGGCAAGTTGTGACTCCAGACCTACGCACGTCGTTTCCCCAAACACTTCTTCTGACTGAAGTCGCGACAGCCTTTGGTGCATATGCGGAGCGTACATCGGGAGTACTTTGCCATTATGTCGAAGCAACTGCTTTCATATTTATTTCCAATCTTTAGAAATGCACGTTCTAGCACTATCAGTATTGCGCAAAACTGCGAATCACTCAGTTGGTTTAAGAATTTAATGAGGATGAAGTTGCTTTCTGTTACTGACTGGCTTGAATAATAGGTCATATCCTGTTCCACTTTTACTTTTGGTTCATCGCTATATGTACAATTATATTTTGTGTTTGTCATATCCTCAGAGTTTCATTATGCTTGTAAACATTTTTGTGTTAATACAAAATTGTGTTAGAATTTACGAATTGGTTATTTCTTTAAAATTGCGTTCTTTATCTTTTTTTGTTTGTTTAGAAGCAACAAAAATTTTTCTAGTCTTTTGCTCGAACAGACGGGGGGCGAATGGACGGATGAATCGGCGATCCGCGGTTAACTAAAAAACCTCCGAAGCATTATTCCCGCTTATCATCGTTCACTCCGGGGATATGCTGTGATTTTTTGATACGTTTATGCATACTGATAGCCATAGCTGAGCTCAAGCAGCAGATGTATGCAGAAATGAAAATCTGATACATGAACGAACTTTTAGCGTATAAAAATAAAATGTCGAAAGCTAACAAAAATTAAAGAAAAAGTACGACGTACCTGTACCGAAATGTCGCACTATGAAAAAAATTTCATATGAAAATTTATGCTTACTCTATTATTAAAACGGTTTCTACTGAAGTAGAACAGAAAGTATGCATACTGGAGAATTGAAGCGTGCAGTTCCTGAAGTTGAGTTTTATGAAATGCTAAAACAAGTAAGCAATGTTTATTGACTTGGTGTTGTCTTTATTAGCTAGGAAATGACAGCTTGCAAAATGTTTGCTTTAGACAAGCATTCAATTGCCACTTTTTCGTCAGTTGTGAAGAATACAAGTGAAGAAACATAGTAGTCTACGCAAAGACAGCAGTCTACGCAAGACTAGAAAAGCTAGGGTAATATGAACTGCATGGGAGCATTGTTCAGTTTGCAGTTATTGTTTACCACTAGCTGGTACTCATTGTAACGAAGTTCCAATAGGAAATTAACACTGTTGCCCAGTTGTGGCGGCTCTACGGAAAAGACAGCGATGGCGCGACTCAAGTTTTCTTTTGCAGTACTCGTGGCTTGGGCTAAAAAAAAATAGGGACACCATGACATCCACCCAGGTAATGACGCTGCTCTTCCGGGCGTTTTGGTGGACCACCGTGCGGTATAGTACGTCCGTATACTGCGCTGTTCGCGTTAGCCTCTCCTATACCAAGAGAAGGATACAATACACTGAACATACAATATACAAAATGTGGAATATTACCATTTCTTTCTAGGTAATGTTCTCTGTGTGTTTGCGACGTCCCACTGCACCGCAAGATTACTTCGGGGGCAAAGAAGACGGAGGGCTTTATACCTTTGTAGATGTAGGACAGTGCGAGAATCGGGTTGAGTAAACCGAAGTCAATGGAGCATGTCATGAATGGCAAACCACGCTATATTGGGTGCCCATAGACACGAGTGCTGAAATGTAAGGACTTAGTCAGAAGTATCCTCCATTCGTGGTGGTAACGACGAGTTTTGCCACTTTGAGCTTCGTTGCGTTCTTTCAGTATCAAACGTACTGAGCCATTATTTTCATGTTTTCATCAATTAAGATAAAATGAAAAAAAAAGAAATACTTGAGGAAACCCATGTCACAAGCAAGCTTTCACTTTAATGCTTCACCATGGCTTATCTTGACTGGCTGAGATTCACTTAGTGAAACCACCCTTAGGTCATGAGTTATACTATGGGTCTGACTTCTCTTTTAATATTGTGCCTAACAAAAAAACGAGCTCCTAAATTTACACTTTTTTTATTCATTTTCTTTCATTTATGAACTCCAACGCTTCATTTCTTAAATAAAGAGGACCCAAATATCATTAGCGTTATAACCTATCTTTCCTTTTCCGCTATCTCTATAGATACTAGGAGAAGATGAAATTTTATTAAAGCGTCAAAAAAAATTGGAATACAATGAGTGGAGCCCAAACTCCGGGGTCATATACTGCCTTCAGCTGCTCGCAAGACAGGACCCAAAAGTGTCAACCAAACCTGCCGGTCCGCGGTGAATACTCGCCAAAGATCAAATTGTATTGATGCAAATTGAAGAGCAGAAAGCATGAAAGAGCGTAGCGTGACAGGATAGCAAAAAAAAAAAAGGCAGAAAGCGGTAGCTGGCGCGTTCAAAATCCCCCACAACTGTTTTTTTTTTCTTTTTTGTGGGTGTCAGCTATTTCTTTCTGTTTTCTTGTCTTCTTGTGCAACAAAGTGTCAATCTTGATTGCCAGCTTTCTTTCTTATGTCAGCCCGTTACAGCCGGACGAAGCCTTTACACGCTTCGTCGAACACGCCTGGTCAGTCGAGACAGAACGAGAAGAAGAAAAGAAGTAAAAGCGGACACGTAAGGACTCTCGCTAGACGTGCAAGGGGAGGCAGCGGACAGAGGAAAGCCAGAAGCAGCCATATAGTGTCCAATCGTGAGCACGTTCTCCTGCTTTTTCGGGAAATCAGGGCCTTCCGGGTCACCTACGTGTGTGGAACGCCACAGCCCATTTCGTTATCGACTTGCTTTGGTAGCATTTGTGACCTCATTAAGAGCCTCATCTGCTGTGGCTCAAGTCTGTCTCCACGCGACCTGCCACGGTGATTCGGTATAGATATGATATTTGCTCCTGAGTGCGTAGCGTCAGGTTTGATTTCGCCAAGCTTTGTGACATCCGGGTGGGCATGCAGCGTTAGGTGGCAGTGTCGTACTGTAATTGCAACATGCCGCATTTTCTTGTTGTCTTCGAGAACGAACGACGACCACCTAATGGAAACTTGGGAGGCCAAGCTCGTCCTCGAGGACCTGGAAGACCAGCGACAACCCATCGCCAGGGCCAAGAGGGCAGTCGAAGCCAGACCTTAGTGTGACACCGGGCCTTGCTCGGAACACTGTTTCTAAATAAACGTTTATTCCTTTCTCTCGTCGAGGAATGGAACAATATTGCTGGAAGCCACCATCGCAAAATCGTGCCTCGTGCAATATCAAACAATTCCTAACAGCTCAATTAAACTCAGAAACACAATAACACTCCTCCTAAGTTGTTGAACCTTCTCTTTTGCATGTGTATATTTTGTGAGCATTCATTTCCTGATGCCACTTTATTATTGTTAACGCGTTTGTACGACTACTTTTATATGCGAAGGATTTCTTTGTGTGCTGTAAGCATTTCGAGCATGCATGCTTCCGTTTATCCCTCCCTCCATCAATCCGTTCATCCGTCCATCCGTGCATCCATCCATCCACCGATGCATCCATCCGTTCATACAACCATCCATTCGTCCATCCATCCGTCTCTCCATCCATCCATCCATCCATCCATCCATCCATCCATCCATCCATCCATCCATCCATCCATCCATCCATCCATCCATCCATCCATCCATCTGTCTATCCGTCCGTCCGTCCATCCATCCATCCATCCATCCATCCATCCATCCATCCATCCATCCATCCATCCATCCATCCATCCATCCATCCATCCATCCATCCATCCATCCATCCATCCACTCCTCCGTCCATCCGCCCGTCAGTCAGTCAGTCAGTCAGTCAGTCAGTCAGTCAGTCAGTCAGTCAGTCAGTCAGTCAGTCCGTCCGTCCGTCCATCCGCCTGCCTGCCTGCCTGCCTGCCTGCCTATCTATCTATCTATCTATCTATCTATCTATCTATCTATCTATCTATCTATCTATCTATCTATCTATCTATCTATCTATCTATCTATCTATCTATCTATCTATCTACCTATCTATCTATCTATCTATCTATCCGCCTACGTCTGGGTGTTCTCCTGATTACCTCCTTAGCTTGGGGTAAGGCAAAATTAGTATGGGATGGTAAATTGGCTTGGCAGATACAACTCGCTGGTGATGACATAAATAATGTCACAATCCCATTGCGTACCTCGTCGAACACTTCTAAAAACAGTGACACATACCAGTGGTCGGGCATGTGCCACGGGTATGCGGTGTTTGACAGTTTATATCTGCCCCAAAATGGCGAGAACACTGATGGGTAATTTTAATGCCTCCGTCGGCGTGAACACGCCTGAGGCTAAAAACAAAATTTGGTCAGTACCACATGACTGGCTATCAACGCGTTGCAACTAGCGCGTTGCAACTTTTTTAATTGAGCGACACGTCATGAAATCATGCTACGTATATGTACAAATGTTGCACGCACAGACATATGTTGTGATGAGTTGCAGTAGTTTATATAACCAGTTGTTCGCACTTGCGCAAAGAATTCTAACTGGAATATGCTTATTAACAACTCCAGAAGCTGATATAAAGCGCTGATGCTCGCGAGAATGCTGGCCCTGGACACCGCTACATAAATCAACTTCAGCGCATGAGAACTAACCACAATTGACGTTAACCCGGCGTGACGGCTGTATCAAAGGAGTATATATGTAACGTTTAGAAAATTGGGTCGGCAGCGCTGCAATCACTATTGACGCATCACGAAGATTAGCGTGTAATTGAGGAGTAGTTCCGAGACCTGGCGTAGCTCTGTGGTAGAATGCTTCATTGCAACGCAGAATGCTTGGATTCGATTCCAGCTGTAACCCCGCCATTTATTCTTTGCAATCGTCGGGTCGACGTTACTGATGTCGGGTTTTAACTACCGATCACACGTTCAAATTGCCCGTGTGTGTTCTCGTAGTACCTGGGTAGATACTAAGTGCCAATCAATTGTGGCACACACCCGAGTACAAGTGGCACATACCCGCCCGTGGGTATGTGCCACTGTCTGGCGGGAAGTGTTTGACGACGTACGCGAAGGAATTGTGACATAATTGATGACTTGACCAGAGCGTCATAATCGTCAAAGCATTTTGCCCTCCCATGCTGATTTTGGTTCATGCCAATTTAAGGGGGTGAGCACGAGAGCCCCCAAACGTAGGCTTCTACTTAGATGGATACGCTAACAGTTGCGGAAGTTCACAAAGAAATGCTTCGCATTTATTAATTACACGATGACGTGATCACATAGCACCTTAGCTTAGTACACAGTAGGTTTATCACTGAGACAATGCAAAACCAGCTGAGGTTCCAGCAATCTTTGATGTCATGCAAAACTACGTAGGTGCATAAAGCTTTTCGAGGGCGGTAGGGCTGGAACAATACATCAAATAAGAAGATAACGGCTTACGACTTCTAGCCATGTTAGGTGAGTAGATTAGAGACTGTGTGTGTTTTTATCGCTGTTTTCCTCGTCAAATTTGCAATATTTCTTTCCCATAATGTGTGTTAGAAACGCCCTGCGAATTGTGTCGTTCAGGGGGGCATGTTTCTTTTCACCATCACACCTCTTTTCCATACGCGAAGGTATGACGTCTGCTTGAATGCGTTCGCTCGTTTTTGTTTTTATGGGCCAAGTTTTTTATAACGGCACCTGTTCGTCCCTCGTAGCCGTTGTAGTGGGTAACAAGTATAACATTTTGACTTCCAAGTTGGTGCCGGTGAGATATTTCTTCTGTGCTTTGTTGAACAATAGAAAGTTGTGCACAATGTACATGCCAATGCCTTCTAATGGGGAATGAGAAACAGGAGCATTCAGCTTTTAGTTAAAGCGCACGCTGCGATCCCCATTAGCAGCCATTGGCATGTACATTAAGCACTATATGACAAGAAAGGGTTGCTACGGTATACTCGCTGGGTGCAACCTCCTTAGTTTTGAAAAGGTTTGGCGAGCGTTGAGCCGCAGTGCCATGAATACAATGAACTAGTATATATCATGAACTCGAGGTGGTTAAAGGTGGGAAGTAGATACGAAGCGCAAGCCGTAAGAAAGTAAAAGCCGAATTCTCCTGAATCTCATTTCCCATTAGCAGCCATTGGCATGTACATTGAGCACCATCTGACAGGAAAAGGTTGCTACGTTATACTCACTGGGCGTAACCTCCTTGGTTTTAGAAAAGTTTAGCGAGCGTTGGGCCGCAGCGCCATGAATTCAGTGAATTGGTATATACCATGAACTCGAGGTGGTTAAAGGCGGGAAGTAGACCCGAAGCGCAAGCCGTAAGAAAGTGTGCGTGTGTCACCTCTCGTGTAGTCCTTGGAATGTCCGCTGGATGACGGTGGTTCTATACGGAGAATATATAATGAAAAGATGCGAGATGGTGGCACTTATAGTGTTAAATAGATGGACGAATGGACACACGGACAGATGCATGGATGGACTCATGAATGGACGCAGGGGCGGATGCATGGACGAACGCAGGGACGCACGCACGAACAGACACACGCAAGGACGGTCGGATAGACGCATGGACGGTCACACAGACAGACGCATGGATGGACGGAAGCAAGAACGAATGGACGGACGAATGCTTCACCACACTCTTCATCATTCGCTCCGTGGATATGCTGCCAATTTTTTTTTTCGTTACCGAGACATACAAAACGCCCAGACCATAACAATGAGGGGCACGTGCTTGCTCAAAGAATGTAAAAAAGAAATCAAGAAACCTACTGTCACAATTCTCGCACGCATGCGTCTACGCAATTACAAACGTAAAAAAGATTTAACGTACGCTATTCTGGAGCACATATAAAGTTGCGAATAAGTACATAATGCGGGCTGTCAAATACATGCGTAATCACACTTGCGTTTTCTTTTCTTCGGCCAAACAAGTGAACAAGCAAACGAAAACATGCATACACAGCATCGCCTGTCCCACACCACTTTTATCTATCTTTCTCTAAAAAAATTTAAGGAAGAGAGAAAGAAAAAGAAAGCTTCATCATGTCTCCATTCTTTTGTCTTCATTCGAAGTTTCATAAAGAGACAGGCTTCGTTTCAGCTTGCCAGCCACGCTGCTATGTGTTTTCTGGCAGGTTCTCCTGGGTATTTCTGGCATCCCGATGAGACACAGTGACGTCGCCGACGAGCACGCTTTCAATTAGTCGACGTCTCAATTACGAGGGTATGCGTAGTTGGTGCCTTTGTAAACATTGGGAAATTGCTGGTGCGTAATAAATTGTTTCGTGCGGAATTTTTTTCCCTCTTGAACATGCGCTTCATTTTCTTTTGCAGGCACATCAACTTGACTTCAACATTTCATTGAATTTGTGCTAAGGGTTTGTACGTTCCATCTTTTGAAGTTTACAGAATTTATGAAGTGTTGATCTCATCCACGTACGAGTTTCGGCCCGTGTTCACGGCTTGTCTGCTCTTCAAAGCGCGTTCATCATTATGTAGCAGTAGCTTATAATTACCCACCTCCCCCCCCCCCACACACACACAAGTCATTTTCTTTTTTTCCTTCCCGCAAATCTCTATGGACTTGCTCGTAATGAAAATGGGCGAACGATTTTATCTTTCATGAGAGAGAACAATAAACTTACGAGTTTGTTTTATTTTCTTGTGTTCACTCTGTTTCCGTGGCATGCACTCTTCTCGTGCTTACGTTATAATCTTCGAGATGACATTGCTCTCCGCTGCACGTTTGTCACTTTTCCAATTTCGCATTACAGAGACACCTTATGGAAGCGTTGTGCTTCATATATGAACAGACTCAGGTTGCATGCCTTTTACTCCTACGTTGCCGGCCCAATATTTTACGCCAGGCCTAAGATTCCTGTTGTCGCGACCTCGCGTATTTAAACTCTCAATTTAAAGAGGGCTTGAGATGTCGTCTTCCAGTTTTTGTACAGCGCATCCTTGTTATGCAGCGTGATTTTTAGAATGCGGAGCACATTAGAAGAGCAGGCTTCCGCGTCATATCGTATGCGGTCTGTTGACGCTTGCTGTGACGCAGGCGAAACTACACGTAGCGTAGCCAGCTGTAGCATATCGAGCACACGCACGCGACAAGGAAAAGCCTTCGTCGTTATTAGGGTGCCTTGATGATGATTTTAACGCAAGACTTTTTTGCTCATGTTCATGACGAGACCACATGGACGCAACCAAAACAACATACAGCGTAGTGAACCTTTGCATACCGGTCACGTGCTGGCGCTTCTTCTTATGATATTTCGAGCGCCTTCACGGTAACATGAAGTACGGACATTACTGCATTGGTGTGGGAAGCTCTACAACAGAAACCACGTAAAAAATGAAGAGGAAGCAAGGAGAAATAGAAAGAAAAGAAACAAAGGAAAATGGCGAGGAATTGATAATTGAAGATAAATAAAGAGAAAAAACACCAGGAAAAGAGAAAACGAAGGAAAGGAAGAAAGAAAGAAAACCAAAGAAAAACAAAGAATGTTCTCTATCTTCGCCTTTCCTTCAATCCTTGCTGCACTACTGCCAAGCTGCCTTAATTTTTTTTAAAACAGTGAAGCTGGTTGACCTAGCCGTGAGTTGTGCTAGCGGCTTATCAGAGAAGCATCATGGTCATAACCGGGAATGTGCCAGCAGATGTTGGGTAAATTCCTCTACTCTTCACTGATCCACTGAAAATGAATCCAGCAGTTAGCTAGAGAAATGAATTATTAAATTCATTTTTTGATTTCTTACTGGCAGCTTGCTTTGCAAGCCATAAGCAGGAGTGGGTTGTAGAAAAGATAAAAGAGACAGAAGTAACAAACTTTGAATACATCTTGAAAAAAAAAAGAAAAAAAAAGCTAGGAGATCTGCCTTGAACAGCATTTACAGCATGTAAACTATTGGAAACAATTAAATATAATAAAACACAGGATATTGCAGGTGAAAATGCTGGCAAGCGAAACATGGTTAAAGAAGAACAAAACAAAAAACGCGACTTTGAAAAAAAGTGACGACAAAAAGATGACAAAAATGAACATTGGGAACAAGAATGAGCAAAAGACACACTTGCTTACTGAGCGCTCAGCTCAGCGACACAATATATATATATATATATATATATATATATATATATATATATATATATATATATATATATATATATATATATATATATATATATATATATATATATATATATATATATATATATATATATATTGAATCACCTCGTGACATAGGATAGCAAATGGCGGCGAAGTGACGGTGGCGGGCCTAGGACACCAAATACTGCAGGTAACGGCCCTGTGAACGGTGGCTGCAGGAAGGCCCCCGAATTAGTGGAAGGCGTACACGCCAACGCTGAAGGGGTTTTTGTGTGAGTTTCTGTTTCTATAGAGTATGGAAATCGGCGTAGTGTCCTACCTTCTGTGGCTTTACTGTAACGTGTTAGCGCTGAGAATAAACGTGGAAACAACCTGACATCACCTGAATGAAATCTGTGAACTGCAAGCAACCTACAGAGAAAACCCGCCTCACCTATAGGCTCGGAAAGAACAACCAGATTCATAATTGTCTAGTTTCGCAATTTCATACCTTCTGGGGCATAGTGGAGATTCACCACTTTTTTTTTCTCGCTCCACAGCGATATTATTTTGTTCTCAATAAAACTCCATACTATAGCAACAGCTGCGCGCCAATTATTACAGCGAAAGCCCCATATAAGTGGCATACGTCAACATGTTCACAAGGTTTGGTGAGACCGGTATATGCATCATCAAGCCTTGTCAATGGCGTTGATGTCTACAGAAATGATGCAAGGAAAACGTATATTGAAGTTCGGTCAAAAGTTGCGCGACACTAGAGTGCAGTCAGCGTACCTAAAGTATCATGACCTTAAAGCTACGGGGCGCCACAAATGAGGTCACAGATGGCCAGAGCTTGTGACGACACATGAAAATGTTGTAGCATGACGTCACGTGCCTTGTCGTTGCACGACACCAAAACTTCACCAAAGACTGCGCGACCACGGAGGTTGATGTGAAACCATGTGATGTACATGTGAGGCATATGTGAAGAGAGGTGCCACCTTTTTTTCTTTTAATTTCAACGTGGGAACATCTATCACCCGAGTCGATAAGTGCCAGTTAATGGAACGGCCTAGCAGAATAGTGCAGCTAATGATGATTAATCGAGCGCATGCACGTGTTCTCGTTCATTTCTTCCCTGCTCTCAGTTATACGGCGCTTATCGAGCAGGTGATCTACGCTCGCACGTTCAGGCTAAAGGAAGCTTCACCTGTACAGTGTCAATTAATATGGACGGGAGCACGAGAGCACGTGGCCTGTCGCGCTCCGACGGCTGCTGGCAGCGCGTTTAAGTGGGATCGAGAGCAACTACAGCCTCTTTTTCCGTCATCTTGAGGCGAGCAAAACAAGCAGTCACTGATGATATTGAAAGAAAACCAGCGGCAAGACTGTAATTTTCCCACTTCAAGAAGATTACGTAAGAGGCCTGTAATCGCCTTAAAGGGGGAAGGGTTAGAATTTCGCCTGCGGTTTTGTATCACCAATGAGTGTTTGTTTTGCTCGCCTAGAGATGACGCGAAAAGAGGCTGTGGTTACTCTAGATCCCACTTGAACGCGCGTCCAGCAGCGGTCAGAGCGCGACTGGCCACGTACCCCCATGTTCGCTTTCATAATTTCATAAAAACTGACAGATTAGGTGTGAGCTATAGAAAGTTTGCGATGCCTTCCCGACGCAGTAGAAATAGCACTTTAGATTCGGTAAGCTCTCAAGAGAGGGTGGGGGGAGAAAGAGAAGACAGCTTTTTTTTTTGCTTTCCCCTTTCAGTCATTTAAGAATAGAAGAAATTGTAGAGAATAAAAAGTAGGGAGATTATTCAGTTTAGGATAATCACTTTGCTACCCTACACGTGTGAACGAGATGGACATAAATTGCCGAGGGAATTTTACTAAATGTCACTCTGCCACTCATCAAGACGTTCAAATTCAGGCGCAAAAGCGGCCATAATTTAGAAAGTTGAGCAGCGGTGAGCTGTACGCATTATGTTGAGTTTGCTTCTTGTAACAAGCGTGAGTTTTACTTTCGAAGCAAGTTTCTGCAGGTTGATTCACGTCGCCTAGTGTGAAAAACTCGGCGACGCTTGAAAAACCCTTAGGTGCCATTCTGGATTGCGAAGGCGTGAAACAAATTCAGCTATAAAAGTGATGTGCTGTGCCCCGAATAGACTCACTGCACCCTTAAGTGGACTTCATTGTTGCTTTTGAGATAAAGAAGAAGTGGCACACCGAAATGCGGAATTATGGACGCTTGGCCGGTGAGGGATGGAAGGAAGGGAGTGGGGGGGGGATGAAGTGACAAAAAGTAAGTGCGTGTTTGCTGTACGAAAGAAATAAGTTTTGTGTATTTCACGCACGCAGTGCCCTTCCAGAACGGGTGTGTCGAGAAATGACTAATATACAAATAATTACGTGCTTCTAGCGTCTAGAACATACGTAAATCAATGAAACACTGTTCTCCTCGTTGTGACTATTGACCGAAATAGTACTTTGTGTGACGAGTGACTGCATTGTGAGACTGGTCACTCTTTAATCGATGTTCAGTTGCAAGAAGTCTTCAACTATTAGGCCAATATATTAGCACTGTGCTGAGGGCACGTGCCCACCGAGCACGCGTTCCCAACACCTGAACTTTCTCGCCATGGTATACAGAGAAAAAAATGACCAATTCTAGGGGTGGCTACCCCCACCCGAGAAAAGTATTTCTGCCCCTGTCTCTGAACTTTCTCAATTTCAGCTATATCAGGCGTTTTTTTTCCTGATTGATTAGTTAGTGTGCTAGACGGACGATGAAAGAGTTGTTTGCTTGAATTATGGTTATTTTTTCTTGCAATATTGCCGTTGGAACGCTTATGCATGCTGGGGCATGTAGCAAGTGTAGATGCCACAAACACGGTGAATATACGTGGATCGTTTGGTGAAGAAATACTTGGCAGTTCCTGGAAGTTTCTTTCTTTATTACGTGTTCTTTATGAGATGTTCACGCTTCGGCGTAGCACAGGCTGCTGATTTTCTTTCGTGATCAGAATAATGAAAGTCGCACCTACGAAACAAAAAAAAAGCTACATAAAACTACTTCTCAGGAAAGGTTGTATGTTATTCAAGCCATGAAATAGCTACAATATTTACAGAAGAAAAAAGCAATTATTCGTATGATGAACAGTTTTGGGAGTCAGTTATGAATACTGAAGGGAAAAGGCACGGAAAAGACCATAACACAGAATGTAAATTACACCGAAGGCTCGTCATACCAGATTTTCTGTTTTGCATTGTCGACATTGGGCATTTCTTTATACATTTGAATATCTTAAATTGGGCACCTATTTAGAGGCACGACTTCTTGCTGCTATAGCACATTACTCGACCATTCTGCTGGCATAACGAAACAAGTTTAGTTTGACAACTTTTATGCGCCATCATGATGTAATGAAGAAGACGTAATCCTGTTGCTAACGAAATACTGCATTTTTTTTCACTAATATATTCACGTGAGCAAACATAAATTACTGTACAAACTTCATTAGGATCGCCGTTTTGTATTATAGAGATGAGAACTATAGTAACACGGGGTTTATTAGTATAAGTATAATTTTAAACGTTAATGTGCTGTAATTTTTGTGTTTCACTTGCTGTAAACTGGTGTGGCCGAAGGCTATAATAGTCGGTCGTTTGGAAAAGGATGTTGAATAATAATCCGAATCGGAGAAACCTGGAGTACTCAAGGCTTCATTGATGCGTGCGAGTCATCTTGGCCCTCCTACGACGATGTCGCAGAATATTCTCTTGGGGCGGGCCTCACTGTCGATGAGGACATAGTGGGGACAAGCACGCTCTAGGAATGATCAGCTTTGTTTCATACTCCTTATCTCAGTATTTATTTATAGAGAGCTGGTCTGGCTGCTTTTTCTGATTGTTAGTTTCGTGGAGTTCCTGAGACAACAGAAAATTATGTGATAACTTGTAAAAAATACACTGTTTAGAAAACGTTTATTTACACTAAGTACAAAAAACAAAGGTTTCTTAACATTCCAGTAATAGGGCACATACACATTGGCACATATGCGTACCACGACAAACATCACTGTGTTGCTAGAAAGACATCATTGCTAATATACAAGACATTGTTGGCATACGTGTACATAAGAACTCATGCGATAATATGATACAATGAATGGTATAGCGATACAATAGATGCAATGAAACGCATCTGGCTACAAACGACATCATGAATAACAACTCAACGGGTGCTGCGTAGCACCACGTCGGTCAAAAATGAGTTTTACCTTTCAGTGTTCGACATTGACGAAAGGGCGTGACCAATGCCGCAGGAATTCGTGCTCCCCGAGGAAGAAAAACTCCTCAGAGAAGAACGTGAGCATCTCTAGTCTTATTCGGCCCAATATCGGCCACAAAGCACGCCGGCGGTACCTCGCAGCCACGGCCTCGCATCGGTTTCGCCAAAGGCTGAACAGCCCCGCAACTATTAAAAGAGCCGAGAAGCACCCGCGAGGGTATCGGCCGTTGGGCACGAATGTTAGCACACCCTACCCCCGAAAACCAGCATGAACCGCAGTACGAAAATGCCGGAGACCACACATTCAATTATTACCTGTCGATTGGTCTCAACTATGACGCAATTGGGGCAAGTGGAAGGGTAAACCACTTGCCATTGCTGCAACCGATCTCGAGTGCGAAGCAAGGCTCAGCCCAAATGCCAGATAAAGTCCCGCAGAAGTCCTGACAACAGTGCTGCAGTTATTGGTTTCCAAGGGCGGTTCATTGTAGATGGACGATGCTGGGGCACCAAGGACCCTAGCAGAACGGCCATTATGACCACCACTTTAGATTCGGCCACCTTTATCTCTGGGCACGTAGCCTCCAACCGTCGGTGAAATGCCGGAAGGGCTCAATACAAAGATGGTAGTTCAGTTGATTGGGGACCTCGGTTATTTGGCTAGCCGGCAGGAAGACGCGTAGTGATGATGGCCCCAGATGGTAGCGAGCCAGTGTCTGAGTGGGCCTACTATCGTTGGTATGTATTCGTAGTGAAGTGTGGAGGCACAAGGCAAAAGCCATGACGGAAACGTCGGGGAATGCAAAACCACCTCGATCTCGTGGTTGAGCTAACGCCAGACGAGATAATAATTCTGTGCCATCAGACCAATTTGCACTTTCTTGTGGACGTGGAGCGGTGGTTTTACAGATTGGCAAAGGCACCCAAATTTTCCGAGGTAGCCTGTTAAAGCCAATTATCGGCGCTCAAAGAGGAGGAAGTCGAAGTGTGTAGCTTCTTTTACGTCATTTTGAAGAATTCGTACAACGGATGCCCAGATGCTGTCCTGTACACCAAATGGAGTGAAAGTATCGCCTAGTATTGTAATGCTAGGAGACTACTGTAAGGGTGACGTGATGCTGATAGGACCATTGAGGTTGCCAATAAAGAAATACTGGCTCTTATAAAAGTTTAACTTTGCACCGGAGGTAATGATGAAATGATGGAAAGTATCAAGAGCATGGTGCAGCGACTGTTCAATATGAACATATAGAGTAGTATCATCTGCATATGCAGTGACCTTTACTTGAGTGTTACCAGGTAGTGGTAAGCCTCGAAACTGCGGCTCACGTTCAACGACCCTGAAGAAGGGCTTTAATGCCAAGATGAATAAAACTGGGGAGAGGGGACACCCTTGACGAACCCCGCGTGTTATTTGAAAGGGGTGGCTCTCATGGGAGTCTATGTAAAGGGTACTTTCTAAATTAGTGTGCATAACGTGAATTAGGTCAATGAACTTATCCGGGAATCCGAATGCATGTAAAAATTTCAGTAAGTAGCCATGTTTTATGAATTCAAAAGCCTTCACCTGATGTAAAGAAACCAACAGTCCTTGTGCTGCTGGTTTCTTCGGCTGGTGGTGTACTGAATGATGTCTCGCGTTAACCCCGTATGGGTGTGTTTCTCTGCCCGGAACGGAACATACATGGTGGGGAGTTGATTGATATGTGGGGTTTAACGTCCCAAAACCACTTCATGATTATGAGAGACGCCGTAGTAGAGGGCTCCGGAAATTTCGACCACCTGGGGTTCTTTAACGTGCACCGAAATCTGAGCACACGGGCCTACAACATTTCCGCCTCCATTGGAAATGCAGCCGCCGCAGCCGGGATTTGAACCCGCGACCTGCGGGTCAGCAGCCGAGTACCTTAGCCACTAGACCACCGCGGCGGGGCACATGGTGGGGAGTGATTAATGTTGCAAGAGATGGTCTGATTCTGCGCACCAGACCGTTGGCCAAAAGCTTGTTATCTACATTAGGCAGGGTAATAGGGTAGCACTCTTCTGGTAGCGTGAACAATTGGTTTTTCTTGGGGACTAATGTTATACGGCCTCTGTGGAAAGAGGTTGGAAGGGTAATATCTTGTAAGCACTTGCGAATGACACCTGATATATTTGGACCAATGATAGACCATAACTTCACATAAAACTCTTCAGGGAGTCCGTCAGGTCCGGGGGCAGGACACTTCTTCATTGCGTCCAATGCACCCTTCACTTCGTCGTCGGATGTGGCTGATAGCAGAACGTCTTATAACATATTCGAATCGTGTGGTAAGTCTTCCGACAGGAGATGCGAAGAAAGGGATCCTGGGTAACTTCCACCAGCAACAGACTCAGTGATTGTCTGAACGTGTTGAGTGAATACCTAAAAGTCACGTGTACCCGCGGTAGCTGGTGATGTAGGGTTTAGCGAGTAGGCATGCTAGCCTGGTGGACGAGGCAGAGCTCGGCATGCATAGCTCAGCACCTCAGGGCGTGCACAAAGTGCACGTCTACAGCGCCAAGCTGCAGCGGAGAATGAAGAAGCGCGCATAGTACGTTGGTATCGTTCAACCAGCTCTTCTTGCCGTGCCCGCATAACGGGGAAAGGGCTGGGATCACGGTGGTAAATGCGTATTTGGGGCGAAGCTCCTTATGGCGGCACCCGTTCTTCCCTCGTAGCCGTTCTAGTGTGTAACAAGTATAACATTTTGACCTCCAAGGTGGTGCCGGTGAGAGATTTCTTCGGTGCGTTGATGAACAGTAAAAAATACTGCTCAATGTAAATGCCAAAGGCTGCTAATGGGGAACGAGAGACAGGAGCATTGGGCTTTTAGTTAACGCGCACGCTGCGATGCCCATTAGCAGCTATTGGCATGTACATTAAGCACTATCTGACAAGAAAGGTTTGCTACGTTATACTCGCTGGGTGTAACCTCCTTAGTTTTAGGAAGATTTAGCGAGCGTTGGGCCGTAGTGCCATGAATACAGTGAACTAGTATATACCATGAGCTCGAGGTGGTTAAAGGTGGGAAGTAAACCCGAAGCGCAAGCCGTAAGAAAGTGTGCGTGTGCCACCTATCGTTTATTCATTGGAATGTCCGCTGGATGATGGGGGTTCTATATGGGGAATATGTGATGAAAAGATGCGATATGGTGGTACTTGTAGTGTTGAATAGATGGACGAAAGGACACACAGGCAGATGCATGGATGGATGCATGAACGGTGACACACAGGTCCCGTTAATTAGGGAGGCAATCGCCGGGCTAATTCCAAGGGCCGATGTATCGGCCCCCCGAACCACACCACGAAAGCGTGGACAATTTAGAAGTGGTCCTTTTTGGCGCGCCAGCGGACGCTGGCTGTGGCCCAAAGAACAAGTCAGAGCCGAGAGTTGATAAACAACACAGAATTATATTCTCAATAATGGCAGATCAAAACAACACGCGAGTATGCACACTCCACAATAGTTGAGTACAATATGTCACCAAACAAACAACGTACTACACAGCACAATCAGCCACACTCGAAAAAACGGACACAGACAACAACACGCACTACAATGCAGTCGCATGCATTGAACAACCAAGACACACAAAGACTAAAGAGATAGAAAACTTATTCAGTCCAAAGTTCTTGTAACTAAAGTCTGGATGATACTCTTCCGAGAATCACTCACTCAAAGTCCAGCGTTGTTGTCGTTCCGCAGCCCCCGAAGTTTCTCTTCCAGGAAACCTCGCCGAAGTTTCTCTTCCAGGAAACCTCACGTCTTCAATAGGCCACTCCAAGATTCAAACTTCTTCGCCGGAAACACGTCGGCTTCACACACGCAGCTGTTGCCACGCGTCTTCGCTCGATAGCGGTAGACCCACGCTCTTGCCCGTAGCTCGAGCCTTCACCCCTCAGGTGGAAATCCTCTTCTTCTCCTGCTTTGTCCCTACGGACAAAACCTTCGCCGACTACATGGCGGAATCCTACGCGCTCTGGCGTTAACTTCCGTCTTCTCCTGATCTCTCGTCTCGGCTGCTTGATTAAATACCTTCCGCGCGAGATTCCAGAAAGTTCTCATCATTTCGTCGGCGCGATGCGCAGCGAAGACTGGGGGAAAGGTCGAGGCGATACGAGGGCCGTCCACGACGGATGTCTCAACCCGGTTTCACCAGCCCCTTTCCATCTAGAAATTTCGAGAGCTTGCTCGGCCGCCGATGTGGGGTGAGGAGGTTCGTCGGTGGACCTACGCTTCCGAGGGGAGAGAGTCGCGCGCCCGGGTAGTCTTTAGATGTTTGTTTTCCTTTTTTTATCGTTGTCCTCGCGGCGCCACTCCGGCGTTTTGTCGCGAGAATTTTGCGGCGCGCCCTTTTTTGAGCGCTCGTTCTGTGACAAACGGACGCAGGGGCGGATGCATGTACGAACGCAGGGACGGACGCACGAACAGACGCACGCCGGCATGGGTGGATGGACGCATGAATGGTCACACAGACGGACGCATGGACGGACGGAAGCAAGAACGAATGGACAGACGAATGATTCGCCCCACTCTCTATCATACACTCTGTGGATATGCTGCCAATTTTTTTTTGAATAACAATGAAGCATCTTTGAACATACTGGCGCGAAATCCGCTGCCCGACGCAGAGCAATGGTGGTGCCATCCCAATCAGTTATATCCGCACCAATGAGCGATGCGCGTAACGCTCTGGACAATTTTTTGTGGATTGAGAGTCCTGGAAGACGCACCAATCGAGACGTCATGGTCTGTGTAGTAGTAGTAGTAGTAGTAGAAAACTTCATTTTGTACATAATTTAAAGTGGCTAGAACTCTCGTGCCTCGAGCAATATACAGGGTGAAGAGCGAAGTGTGTTGTGTGAATCGTTGACGTCCGGAGAGAAAGCATAAACGGGCGCTGGTCACTAATGTACACTGGTGTCGGTGGCAATGACATTACCCTAGTGCCACGAACGTAGGCAGTGACACCTGTGGTTGATATACCCAATTAATTCTGCTGCTTGACGCTGCTTGCTGCCAAGTGTAGGCATAATTGCTTCCATGTACACTTTCATGAATGTCAGTGCCAATTGCTGCACTAGACGCTCAAGTTCTCTGGCGTCTTCCGTCTCGTAAAATTCGAGTTAAACACTACAAATGTACTTTCCTTGGGAGCTTTGTCCTTAGGGTTCAGTGACGGGAAAGTTGCCGATGGCTTGCAGGAGTGTATTATTGCTTCAAAAAGATTCAGACTGTAGAACTTTGTTTTACACTTAAATTAATTTTTTTCCAAATTGCTCTATTCATTTCATTTATTTATTGTTGTTGCTGAAAACACCTGCTTTATTTTTTATACCCGTTATTTCTAAATGTCCATTTGTAATTTATTTTTGCCCTTTTTCTCATTAGTTTAAAAATGCGAGCTATCAATTTAACAGTATTTTGTTAGAATTTCCCGGTTCTTGGCCAATACCCCAGCGTTGGTGTGTACCACAGTTTCGAGGCCCTTCTTTACATCCATCCATCCATCCATCCTTACTTTACTTACATACATACATACATACATACATACATACATACATACATACATACATACATACATACATGCATGCATGCATGCATGCATGCATGCATTCATACTTACATACGAATATACATATGTACATAAATACTTGCTTACTTTTTTGCTTACTTTGCTTCCTTACATTGCTTTGCTTTGCTTGCTTGCTTGATTGCAAGCGAACAGGCAAGCAAGCAACGCTGGAACTAGACCTTTTGATTGTATTGATTGTCGTAAGGAGTCAACTCTGTGAGAGCATACTACTGCTGTGGCCACAACAACGGCTCCTGTAGCGCTTCCGCGCGGGATTCTTTCAATCAGTGTACGAAGTACAGTCGCATCCCGTAAGGTTTTATTTACGCCAACATTGCGAGGTGGCACTGTTCTTTATGCAAGCTTCCAGAATACGTCTCCAGTCTTCAAAAAGTAGTGGCACAAGACTTTTGATGTTTTCACGTGTTTCTACTTTACGTTTTGCCTCGTTTCTGCAATGCTGCGAAGTTACAGGATGTGCAAGAACTTCCCTTTAATGGCTAAGCAGGGCTTTAGTGTCATGACTGAAAGCAAAAGCCTTAAACCCTCATAAAGCGCAAAAATTGACCGTCAGCATCGGTGCGAGCTCATGTGATGCGAACATGACGTCATGATGAAATCCATCATTGGAAGGAAATCCACCTGGTAAGGAACAGACATGACAGACATTTCAAACAATACACTGACCAAGCCGTTACACATTTCTCGCGCCACATTTTATAAATTACGTAATCGGACTGCTCCATCACTCATTTTTCACTTGTGAAAGAGGTTCAAATACGGCGGCCAAAACATCGTGATTTTATTTGCTCCTAATCGTTGTCAGTGTGGTGTTTGAATTGTCTATCAACCCGTATTGACGTCACCAGATGACGTGCGCAATCACCAAACACTTTTGACGTCAAATGACGTCAGAATGTCGTTTCTTTGACGTCACGTATATTTTGACGCCGCACGATGACGCCATGATGTGACGTCCTTGCTTGGTCAAAGGCGGGCCAGTCAAGGAAACTGACGCGAAACCACGGTAGGTGCCGAAATGTTGCAGAGTGCAGGGGTAGGAATCATTTACCGGCAATAGCCTTCGGGTTGTGTTAGGGGAATTTGTAAGAAACCCCGTGAGGTTTTATATACACTTGACAATGAGAAGTACTTTAACATTTGAAAAGCAATCTGGTACACTGATCACAAATATGTGCGTGAATGTTTATAATATCTGGAGTTTCCCAAAATCACAATGCAATGATGAGTGATGCCGTAGTGCAGCACTCCGTAAATTATGAGCACCTTCTGTTCTTTAACGTGCACTGTCATCGCACAATACGCAGGTATCTACCACTTCACCTCCACCGAAATGCAACGACCGTGGTCTGAATCGAACTGCCAACCATCGGGTACGCAGCCGAGCACCTTAGCGACTGATCCACCGAGGCGGCCTTGTGCGCCAATATAGGAACGCTTAAAATTTGCGTTTCGCACGGCCGCCGCCTCAAGGCACCGACTCGGCACTCAGGCATCCCTCGTTTCCCACGCTATAGAGGCTGTGGAAGCCTTCCGGCCTCTCTACCCAGGCGCATACATGCATGACAATCGTAGTGGTGTTGGCAAAATGAGCTCGCAAGTAACGCGTCGTTTAGGGAGGGACACAATCAAGTTGAAGAAAACACGCCACAAAAATACCGCGCCAGCGACGATGACAGTCCTGCTTTGAGCTCGGTTGCGTCCCTTAAGACTACGTGCGCCTCTCTTTTGGGCCAACAGTGCGTGCTACGAATGCCAAACTGTGCGCGCAAGCACGCTATTTATGCGCAGTGTTTTCGAAACACGTTCGCAGTGAGTGCACTCTATCGAATCGATGGTCGGCTTTTTCCTCTGAGCTCGAGAAGTACTCTAGAGTATGCATAGCTTCGCAAATTTCCAATGCATATCTGTGTTAACCACACTCCATTTCCCATTTATAAAAGCTGAAGTCATGAGGCTCTTAATGAGTGACGAGTGAGGGTTTATTTCCATAAAACTTGAGAAAAGTACGTTTACATGTACATTTGTTTACTTTTTTGTTGCTAAGAGACCTTTATATTTCATGAGTTATATTGAGCTATAACAAAGAACCAGGCAGGATTTTATACAGGCTACTCCGCAAGACACTATATTCTTACTATAAATCAGGTAATAAATAAATGTGCGGAATACAACCAACCCATATCCATAGCCTTCATAGATTACGAGAAGGCGTTTGACTCAGTCGAGACATCAGCAGTGATGCAAGCACTATGAAATCAGGGCATCGACGATCCCTTGCATAAATATACTGGAAAAAATTTGCAGCGGATCCAGAGTCACCATAGCTCTCCATAAACAACGCTACAGAATACCAATAAAGAAGGGTGTAAGGCAGAGAGGAACGATCTCTCCAATGATATTCACCGCGTGTTTACAGGAGGTTTCAGGACTCTATATTGCGAAGAATTTGAGATAAGATGTAATGAAGAGTTCCTTCGTAACCTCCGTTTTGCTGATGACATTGCCTTAATAAATAACTCAGGGGATGAATTACAGCTCATGATTACTGAACTGGACACGGAAAGCAAGAGAGTACGTCGGAAAATTATCATGGATAAAACTAAAGTAATTTTCAGCAGCCTTAGCAGAAAACAGAGCTTTGTGATAGGTGGACATACACTGAAACGTGTTAAGAAATATGTTTACTTAGGACAAGTAGTAACTATGGAACCGAACCATGAGAGGGAAATCGCTAGAAGAATAGAGATAGGATGGGTCACATTCGGCAAGCAATCTAATATCATGAATGGTAGCCTACCACTAACCTTCAAGAGGAAGGTATATAACAGCTGCATCATGCCAGTATTTACCTACGGAGCATAAACCTGGAGTTCGTTTACACAAAGGTTCAGCTTCACGTTCCACCGACCTCCGAGAAGAGAACACTTCATAACATTGCAACCTGACTTGGAATTAAGTGAGGGCTGCACCATTATGCATTATAGATTTTTTTTTTACTTTTCAGGTGGCGATTACCAGTAGTGACACATGTCACCACTAGGAGATGACGTCACCACTAAGCCCTTTAAAACTAACAGGCCAAGAATGACATGGCGCCTTTGACAAAGATATGTCCTCCAGTCGAAACGTCGGCAAGCCTGTTTGAGGCACTTTTACTGTTCACCCTGGCTATAGCCCACTACGTGTTTCCTTCTGCCAATTCCCATCTTGAGTTTTCATTACCCCATATGTGTGCTTTGTGGAACTTGCATTCAAAATTTGATGCATCTGCATAGATATTTGTTCCTTTGCAAGCTGCTCTAATCTCATTGGCTTGTTGTTTTTATTATTTGTTTTTTTACACCTCACTCAAAGAAAGGAAGTTCTGTACAGACACAATCACACCATACATGAACATGTTTTGAACGCCTCAGCAACGCCTTTCAGCAATAAGCTATCTCTCGCTTCCCCACCTTCCCTCGCTCGCCAGCGAAATAAAATCTTAGCTATGCCACCAGCAAGGTTTGATCTTTTCAAGTGCATCCATGGGGCGGACAGATATATGTAGCCAAAGGAAGGTTTTCACGATGATTCTGAAGGGCACGTTTTTTTTTTATTAACGGGCATAAACCATGGTGCCGTGCCAGCTTCCGGAACGACTTCATATATCGATGAAAGAGCGTCTATAATGCCTCGGGAGGGCAAAGCGAGCGTCAGCTAGAACTGCTGCTTAGCGCTTCGTGCATGAACACGCCCTCCTGCTCTGGTGCGCAAATAAATCGACACAACACCGGAGCAACAATGTCGTCGCGACAGCGGCGTTTCTGCAGTAGATTGTGTGTCCCATGCACCAAATAATTGTAGCATCTATCTATACGAGTACTCTCTGTGCGCAATAGAAAGAGAAGTGTTTGCGGGAAGTCCTCCAGAAGTTTTCCGAGGAAGCTCCGATCGAATCGTATCCTCCAGAGGAGTAGCCAGAAGGTGACACACCGGGCCTGTGCATCCTGCCCCCCCCCTTCTCCGAAATTTTTGCGCTCCTGATTACACCGATCAAATCATGTCATTACACTACTTTACGGTATCGTTTTTGGTTACGAGTGGCTTTTACAAAAGCATACTCTTTTCACATCGAAATGGCAGACACGTTCAGCGGGGACTCGTACAAAAAGGACGAAATGCTATGACATATATTTTGTTTTTGTGATAGATTTGCAATCGAAACCAACATTCGCTGCTCAAAATAAAATGTTAAACAATTTAGAGTACCTGGTACTGCTCTAAAAGAGAACTGAAATCCGTCGCTACAACTTGTCACACTGCCATGAACAAACTGAAAGACCGACCATTCAGGAAGAAAAGATTCGCCAATCGTGGCCCGGCGTGTCAGAGGTCAGTAAAGTGATCAAGACATCGATATATATATATATATATATATATATATATATATATATATATATATATATATATTTGTCGGCCAGACTCCGAAATAAACCACGTTGTGACCACTCACGGAGGATCTACTGGACTATATATATATATATATATATATATATATATATATATATATATATATATATATATATATATATATATATATATATATATATATATATATATATATATATATATATATATATATATATATATATATATATACATATATATCATAACAATTATTCACAAAAGGCATCTTATAATTACAAGTTTGGCAATGCAGCTGGCACGCCTGCTAAGTCATTTGCAACACATACCGATGACGCTTTAGCTGAGTGATGTCTGTGCTTTTCTGCAAAAACTGTATGCAGCGTAAAACCGTACATCTAAGCTCAGGTGGCAATCGAAAGCAGATTTCTATCTGAAGTAAAATTAAATGAATGTGAATGGTAAACAGCAACTAAACAGAAGGAGAACAACACGTTCGTCGCTTCATAAAAGAACTGTTTCCAGATTCTTGCACCGATAAAAATACTAAAATTTACTTCATTTTATGGATTAGAACGCAAATCCGCTTTCTTTCGATTTCTAGTAGGCAAGCAGCATTAGATAGCCAGCAAATGCTTCGGGGAAGAAGCCTTCTAAATAAATAAAAAATAAGCGGAAAGCAGTGGCCCTTTGTCGAGAATTCAGGCAAGTTAAGTCTAAATTCGGCTTACGCACGGCTTACGAAACGCTTACAGTACAATAAAATCTTCTTGACTACCAAATAGGCTGCGGATTAAATTTCTGCTTGAAGAAAACTTTCCGGAACTGCCACTAGAATTCTATCCTTGATAAAAAATTTTGTTTAGCACTCTCACTTGCAATGAAGGGCCAGTCGTTCAATATTTCACAATAAGAACATTGTTTTTGTCACTAGAGTCTCACTTTTTCTAAAACAGGAAGTTAAAAGCGCAAAAAAATGCTGTTCTTGGCAAAATCCTCGGACATTGCATCTTGGGCCTCAATATTCTGGTTGCCTTACTTTAGAAAAAATTAAGTGAGCTCACAAAAGCACAAACGGTAGCAGACAAACATTGAAGCGCATTAGAAAACGAGAAAAACTAGCAAAACGTCAGGAAACTTTCGTCACTTTGCGAGAAATGTTTCGTTCGTTTTGGGTATTGGCCTCAAATACCACTGAGACAAGAATAAAAGAGCTTAATGACTAAGCACGTACCATGGCTAAATCAGAAGCGAGGTAAGCTCCTTTTCAACTCCACCTCGTACCGCATATAGACACGTACGCTGCGCACATATAATGAAATTTATTTCACTCAATAAATTGACACTTTCTTTACCTCACAGAAACATATTCTCACAAAAACATTACGTTTACTATACTCACTGCAAGAAAAGGAAGTAACCAACTATTATGTACTTGATGAATATGTTCACTTGTCATTACCCATGACTTATTCGTCGCCCGAGAGCATTGAAATTTTTATCTGTGGTGCAAAGCAATCCACATCAAAAGTTTTCATGATTTGTTCCCCCTGAGCATAGGATGGTGAACTAGCGCTGTAGAAGCCTTATTATCATGAAGCAAGGAGATGATCCATAATGAGGAAAAATGAAGATGAAAAGCAAGACTTTCTTGTCTAAGCACTTGAAATCTGGCCAAACAATGACACTTACAGGGTCATAGTTCTTCAAACGAATTTAACTCGTCGAAATAACTGTGCTCCGTATGAAGCATGGCACACTTGTTTAGTATCTAGGTGGGACCATGATAAAGTATAGACACCTTTTACCATAATAGAGTGCCAGAACAAGTGAGGCAAAGTGAATTCTTCGGAAGCAGTGAAGAAGACGAGTTCACGTTTTGCATTTATAGATCTACGGTACAGTACGAAGAAGTTTACTTAATGATCTGAAGAAGTGCCAACTATAGGGCGACACCGAGGGCCGCTGTCACATGGGGACAGTTATACCTAGCCTAACCCCGCATCGCATGTTCTTTGGTTAGCCAAAAGTTGATGCGGATATTCCGAGCTCTTGAGAACCGAGCTCCATTTCTGCTATGTGAGGTGCTTAATCTCACGTAACGAGATGCACCGCAGTTGATTCATAACTGTTCTTAATCCCACGTAACGAGGTGCACCACAGTTGATCCATAACTGTGATTTAGAGCAATCACAGTTATGGATCAACTCTTTTATAATATCCTACCATTTTAGCTGGTTAATAGCCAACGGTTTTTTTTAATGTACTCGTTAAATATTGAAGATGTTCAGTGAACTAACAGCTCCTTTCTGGTGCATTGAGAGAGACTTTAAAGTGAGTCTTGATGTTCTATTAATGTTCCTTCATATTCCTGCTCACTTTGTATCTCAGATACTTGCAGGAAAAAATGACCTCACGAATTCGGTTGTGTAATTGAAACAAAAACGACCACAATAAGCATACAAAACAGAACAATGCCTCTTCTGTGCTTCCTCCTTTTCGCCCTTGGTAGGTCAAATTAAATTGCTGCTCATCCACTTTAATGCAGAAAAATAAGAAATGATGGTGCAGTTGCAACAAAAGGAGAAAGCGAAGGCACTTTGCTATGAATTGCGAGGTCTGCGGGTTCGGTTGCTCTACTGGCTTCGTATGTTCAAAATGCTTGCCTTGTGAAGCATTATCGAATGCCTGAAAAATTTTGGGCTTTCTTGGAATCTTCTACTTACACACTTGTCTTCGCACCAATACACGAACATTCAGGAAACTTTGCCCGGACGGCTACGGACCACTAAATTGGGTTATTCATTTATTCATCGCGTACTGTAATGGCTGTTGTCATGGCCGTCCTATCTGACATACTCCTTTCGTCTCTAATAGGTAATGCTCACACTCTCATTTCATCTCACTACTTTCAAGGATAATAGTACCACTTTTATTCTTCAGTCTTTGTCGATTCACCATCCCCTGCTCAGCTCTCGTTTTCAACATATAAAAAAATGCATGACTTTTCTGAATGATTATTTTTACGTTTAAGGGAAGTCAAATGCCTCAGCTTTTTTTTTTTGGAAAAAAAACAGCGACATACTGGAGAAGTACGTTAGCACAACAGCCGCTGAAATCATCCTCCTAATTTTACCCTTGTCCTTAAAACAATAAGATACTGCGAGAGATCTTGGCCCACGAATTAGACGCCCGCTACTTGCTGTCGAACTTACAGTTAATGGGAGAATGCATGTCTCCCTCCCAATTTCTTTGTGGGTGTGTTGTGTTTGTGTGTTTGTGTGTACGTGTGTCTCACAGAAATAGAAAGCAAGAAAAGAAAGGAAGAAACAAAAAGAGAATGAAAGAAAGAGTAATAAATAAATAAATAAATAAATAATACGAATAAAGAAAAAGCAAGAAAGAAGAAAACAATAAAACAAACACGAAAAAAAGAATAAAAAAAGAAAGAAAGAAATAAAGAAAAAATAAAGAAAAAAATGAAAGAACTTGCGAAGTATGCACTAAGCCATGCAGCTCTTCAAACAGCGGAACTGGATGATTCTGAATACTCATCTGGTTTCGTCTGGGCTTTTTCTGTGCCATTAAAGTAATGCAGGTTGTTCCTAAGTAGCCTCTCGGCCGTTGCCAGGCCTTAGCTCAAAGGTGTTAGGTTGTCTCCACATTGATCCCCAGCGCTAAGAGATTCGAGTTAGACCCCAGACAGTCACACACACACACGAAGCGGATGTCGAAACTGCACAGGCAGAATCTCACGCTGGAACTGAACAGCTCGCACCTCTCACATATCAACGGGGCGCCGTCGTTGACGTAGGTTTTCTATCACTTCGCTGCTTTCTCGCAGGCGTCGTCGCCCTTCCCGTTCCCTTGTATGTTCTAGTGTTACGTGCTCTTCGGCTTACCGCTGTCGCTTCGCCGCCATTCGCTGGACTAAGTTTTGTTTTCTTCATTTTTTAGTGAACGAGCGGTGAACAGTGGGACTTACCGAGTTTTTATCGCACATGCCAGTTTATGATGATAACTTTTTGGTTCGCCGGGCAAAGAACAGTTTCTAAACAACTTCTTTGTTAAAATAAAGAAAAACAGTACGTCCAGTACGCGCCCTTCAAACATCATTTGACCCCATTTCTCCGATTGGAAAAGACTGCTGCATTTTTTTAGCACACCATGGGCAACTGCATGGGTCAGTCCATACAAGCTTCACTAGAAAACCTGGTATGAGAGGATCATGAGCATGTTGAGGGCAAGTATAAAGCCATTAGTGCGACATGAACCACAGCAATACAGCAAATAAAGTAGGAAGTGGTAGCCAACACCATGGGCAGTGTGTGTGTTCTGCCTCATTGTGCATTATGCTTCATCGTGGAGCCACTGACGGTTGTCCCACTTGCTAGGAAAGTACTTCAGTTTCTGAAGTGCAGAGGCACTGCCGACTGATATTACTTTATTCGGGTTTCAACATATACGACGGTACCTCCGGGAAGAAAAGAGGAAGTGCGTCTCCAAGCAGCGATAATAGCAGTTGGCTATGCGGGCTAGGAAGGGGAATGCAGTGGTCGCGGTCCCCACTAAGCATCATGAGCAAAAAGGAAGGGCGAGAAAGGAAATAGAGAGGGAGGCAAACATGACAAATAATGGAAATTGGTGTGAGCTAAAGGGATAGAGAGTTGACTACATTGTAATGAATGACTTGAAACATATTACGAAATAGCGCACACAAGAAGACGATGGTCCAGGTAAAAAATAAAAACAGGAAGAACGTCTTTTTTGTGCGCTATTTTCATTATCTCTCAAATCAATGTGAGTGTTAGAAAGAAAGAAAAAAATGGGTAATTGCGTCAAAATGGACGTGTTAATGGTTGAGTTTTGTGCAGTAGCGAGAAGAACACTTAATCTGACGTTAAGCAAAAGGAAACAATAAGGGTGAGGGAAAAAAAATTTAGTTTCTACTTATGTAAAATGAACAAGCGGCACCGCGATAAGAAATGCTATAAGTATTTAGAATGCCAAAACGAACATAACTAAATGGCAAAACAAATGCTCTTGTGTTTATGCGAGATGAGGAACCGTCGGAGGAGAAGGCTACTGTTGTGCCTTTCAAGAATCAGGAAGTTTCAAAGAGTACGCCGAGGAGAGAAGGTAATGGTCCAAAGAATCGAGGAGACACCACGGTAAAATACCAATGTGTGGGTGAAGAATGTCTTCAAAAGGAAAGATATAGTGAACGGGAAGAGGGGTCATATGTCTGTTCGAGCAAAATATTAGTAGCAACTAAAACATCTCCAGAAAGCATACCAGATGTCCTGTATAAAGGATAAGCCTAATTTGTTCGGTGGCTTGCCCATGAATCATGTGGAACGGGCAGCTATTGAATGTCTCCGTTTCGTCTTTCAGAGGGCTCCGTGAAGCTGAGGAATGCCGTTGCGTCTACGGTGTCTGTCTGGTGTCCTTATTTTCTATGAAGCCCTTTCTTGCGAGGCCACGCTGTGGCCGTATCGCGGTTGTGGTGAGTCCTCTCGACCCTGGGTCACTTCTTGCGGTGCCTCAGAAAATCTTCGTTCATTTATCAATTTCGTTAGGAAAAAAAAGTCTCTCATCATTCATGTCCGAGTTTCCCCTTTCAATTGTTTGAGATCAAGTTCCGTTGATTAGACGCTCTTCGTTTAGACTGTGTTACAGTAATTGACTAAATTTAATTGCGGAAAGGATAAGCTATTGGCAGGAAAGGGTTTAGGTGTCTTTGCATGAAAAAATAGGAAGGAGATATGATGTGTGCTGAACTGCAAATCACTTAGAAGCAAAGCATAAAATAAATTTTCTTTACCTTTGAGAGTAAGATATCAAACTTGTAGAATAAAGTAGGCAAGAAATATGTTTCAAACGAAACAAAGAACCCACCAATAGCCCATATACAAACTTTGTTCTGTTCTGTTCTGTTCTGTTCTGTTCGGTTCTGTTCTGTTGTATCTGTCTTGTTTTGGGGAGGTTAAGCCTAATATTACCTCGGCTGCGCCATATCTATCAATGCTGCAGAAAAAAAAACGAAGGTTGCCCGCTTTGTTGATTTATTTAACAGATGTGAACGGATGTTTATTTATAGGAAGAGAATGAATGCCCTAAAAGTTTTTTTAATTCTTGTCATAAAACATCTGTAATCGAGTCAGATCGCCCCCAACTATTCAGTAACCCCACTCATCTGTCTTGTCTTTTTTCACAATGCAAGTCTGCTATCAGATGCTATAGGATTACACAAGAAAATTGCACCAACATTTAAAATGAGAGAGGGCAGAAGTTAACGAGATATCAATAGAGGATAAAGCTTCTCACATGGCTGAACGGGCATGATCTCTTATCATTGTTTTCCTATCTAGGTTCTGGCATATTTATGAACTGGTGTTCAATGAGTGAGCATCAAACCTCGAAGAGCGTCTCACTTGCAGTGTCTCTCTCCTTTTAGCGAAGATATGGGGACCGGAACGTAAGTAAGCGATGGCTCTAACGATGTTGAGATTTCCGTCAAGGAGTCTTTTTTGCTTGAAACGAAAGCCGCTTCAACATCAAAGTGGTTCTGATTCTAGGTATCACTCTATAGCCTCTGCTCACTGAGCCATGACTATCATGGAAGACATCAGTTGATGTTTCACGGACGACGGCCCCTAGAGGCCATGACTGGTTCGGTAATTTGTCGCTGCATTAATAAACTTGATTGGCTACCTAGACCCACAAGCACGTACAACTGTAATGGTAAACATTGCCCGTTTCCTACGCCACACTAAGCACCAATAATGTAAATTTTGCTGAGGATATGCACTAAGATAAATTATTAATTTCAGGGGTCAATTCCTGTGATATGGTATCTTGACTTCGATAACACGTACTGGAATTCGATTCCGCAGGTTGCGGAATCGAATTCCGGCTGCGGCGGCTGCATTTTCGATGGAGGCGAAAATGCTGTAGGCCCGTCTGCTCATATTTAGGTGCACTTAAAAAAACCCCAGGTGGTCAAAATTCCCACAGCCCTCCACTACGGCTTCTCTCATATGTATGGTGGTTTTAGGACGTTAAACCCCACACATAAATCAACCAACCCTTTATGTAGATACCCGAAATCACCCTAACACTTATTATAGCGAGTGCAGTTTTGTCTGACGTTTCAGCCAGGCATAAAAATACCTTATATGATGTAGCTCTCCACAGCATCCTTCAGCGTCCTAGAATTTTAGGTGCACGTTCATCACGCTGGAACTAAATGCCACAAACGTGGCCAGCTACAAGGTGTCAATAGAGGTAATGGAAGTCCTCAATAGTCCATATAAGTTATTTTATACTGTATAAGCGTCGCTCCAGCTAGCTAGGAGGTGCGTACACCACCTGTTTTATTTGTAATTTTATCTTAAAACTTTTCAGCGAATATATGGCAATTTTGGATGCCGTTTCTTTAGTTTTCGTGGTGTCATTTGGGCTTTTATTATGGTCTACCGACTTTATCTAATTGCTGCATATAAATCTAATTTGTGCATTGTGTACTTTAACTCTGCATCATTGGGCCATTTCATTTGGTGTGGCGTGCTTTAGCATTGGCAAATGCATATGTCACCCCCCTCCCGATCGCGTAGTAAATACGTAATGAGTTACTTGATGATAATAACAGCAGCAACAACAGCAACATTATTTTTATAGTATTATTATTATTATTATTATTATTATTATTATTATTATTATTATTATTATTATTATTATTATTATTATTATTATTATTATTATTAGCAATGATTAGAGGTCGAACCAACGCAATATTTGCTGGGTGGTGGTCGCTTAGCAGTGCAGTCTTGTAATATGACGAGTCGCAGATTCGGATGTCTGTCGAAAGTCATCGGGCGCACCTTCAAGCGAGGGCATTAGCTAAATGTGGAATACCGTGCTTTACTCGTAGTGATGCGTCACGTATATACGACTTTTGTCTCTACGCAACGATTTTTACATTTCAACACTAATCATCAAACCAACTGAACCTGGCCTTTAACTGCACACTGGCTTCCTTCAGCTGTGTCTGGAGTAACATAGGATCGGAGCTTCGTGCTTCATTCTACCGGCCAAAAGTGCCTACACCAACGTTCTTTCCTCACTTAGGCACACACTGTGCTCGACGGCGCATAATTCTCGCGGCCATTCAAAGCCTGTGAACACATCGACCACACTAGCACATCTTTTTATACCAGTGTGAAATATCTGTTGTGATATGAATTGGAGTTTGTGCCGACGACTAAAATGAAAATAAATCGAGTTCAAGTTCTGTAGCTACCGGACACTTCGCGATCAACAATACCATACCATCTAATTTCCGCCAACTATATACAAGCAGAATTTCAAGACGTCTTTGAGGACCGTTTTTTTTTTTTGCATTCAGTACAGCTAAAACCTGAGCTTTCTATCAGTCTGCTTTTCTCCGAAGGTCCAGGGGAAGTTTCCAATCACGCAACAGAATGGCATACGCCGACATTCTGGGCAAACACCGTATAAGCCCTGCATTCTTAGAAGTCCCTCATTCTTTTTTGTTTGTTTGCTAGAACATTTTCTTTTTATAATTTGTTGTGTAATCTTCAGTGTCGCATTTCCCCGCAGCATGTTACATTTTCTTTTTTGAAAGAACGCCAGGTTTTTAAGACAGCAAGGCGGTATATTTACTGTATTCAATGATTTACTTGATTTTTTTATTATTTAGTTATTCAGTACGCGTGAAGATGTGATTTTTTTTCCTTGATAACGCGTCAGGGAAAATGTACTATGTACCACTGTAACACAATTGAAGAAAAAAAAGTTATCAAGAATGGTTAAAAAAGTGCGCCGTGCTTCTTGGTGCGTACTGATCTTCACCCACACTGACCTTCACCTACTCAGAATAATCACCGCCTTCGCAGTCACGACATCACTACCCGGCCAGGGCACACGTAGAAATAAATTGTAAAATTTTTTCTTTTTTCTGAAAAGCATGTGGGAGGTGGCGAGTTGGAACATGCTGTAGGTAAAGGCAGTGCTGCATTTTTTTTCACTGAGGTGCAGCTTGTAATTAAGTCGGTGAGCGAATGAACCAAAACTTTACGCGCACATAGATGTTAGCCGCTGATCTTTGCTTGATTGCACTTCATGACTCGTACACTTGCGAAAGCTCGTGGACGCTGCAATCTTTCCTTGCCATCTTGGACGCTCTCTATTTGACTTTTCTGCCGCTTCACCAGTGCTGTACCTACGCGTCTCTTTCTATTTTCTATTTTTCGTGCTGCTTCGGCTTCTATTAGTAGAAACCAACTCGCATATGCGCCGTTTTTGCATCTTATTTTTGGCCGCCATTTGTTTCTGCAAAGTACATTTCATTTCTGTTTTATCTGCAGTCTATTCTTGCGCTTAGCCACTTGGCACCCCCTGTTCCATTTCGCAACGCTGCTGCTGACGTAATGATCTGCACTGCGAACAACCTTCCCACTCCCCAACAACCACATCTCGAATTCCTTTCCTCTTGCAGTTCTTTCAGTGCACAAAGGTGCCCAGTTGTTTCGGGGTTTCTCTATTCACTTGTTATTTCCTTCGAGCTTTTACGCTGTCAGCACTCGCACAGCTACTTGGCCTTGCGTCCCTCTGACGTACGTGACTTGCTACTGGACAGCGGCCGACGTTCATGGTCTGATGAAAAGTGCTGATTTTGGAACCACCACGCTCACGCGATCGTGCTTGCGTGCCTCGGAGATGAGATTCCCGCATGCGCAGCTTGTTTCGTTTATTGGTATATACTACCGTACACCGCTGGATATCTCGGAAGTAAGGTAATGGTAACACAGGCCCACGAAAGAGAGAGGGAGAGAGAGTGCAATAGAAAGAGCAGGGAAGGACTAAATACGTTTGACCCCCTCTCCCCCACCCATTAACTGGCGCAAACACGTTGCTGAGTAGAAAGCGTACTTTTTGAACTGTTGAAAACCTGTTTCTGACTCTAAGCCAGTTTCTCTTCTCGCGATGAAAGCCGTCTTGCGTTTTATTTTGTGTTTAGAGAAATTTATTCTCACGAACAGTGATCATCAATTACAATCCAACAGAACATCGTAACCGAACACAACATCCGCATACACACAAAAAATTGTTACAAAAAGATATGTTTACATGTGTACACGAAACACAACAAACACAGACACACCAAAAACTGTTACAAAAAGTTATGTTTACATATGTACAATACATGGTAAACGAAGAACGCACAAATGAAACGTAGACATCTATGTGTGAGGTATTTGAATAGAATTTACAAAGCATTTGTGCGAGTACTAAACAAACAATAACCTACCAAAACCTGAAAACAAGCTTCACATGACTCTCGCAGACGATCGCAACAGGGCAGGACCAGTGTCAAAGGCATTCCTCCTCACCCAGAAAGAAAAGCTCCTCTGACGAAAGAGATAGTAGTTCCTTTTACAGTCGCTCCATTATCGGTAAGAGAGCGCCACGGCGACGACCTGCTGCAACCGCCTCACAGTGATTGCACCAAAGAGAGTAGGCGCCAGCAACGATGAGGAGGCAGGTGAATCGGCCGTCTATTCACAGCAGAAAGCACACTAGGCCTCAACACGTGGAAAATTTAGCAGTAATCTTGTCGTTCGCTACTTGTTGCGCAGTGCCTCCGCGACAGTTTGTGGGGTGCTGTGTAAAGGGTAGGTTCTCCATTTTTTTTCTGTCCCTCTCTCTATTTTTTCTTCTTCAACGGTAGTATATTTATAAAGAACTCATTCTTATGTATGACAGTGCTTCAGATGATGAATTCAGATAATTTAGTTGACAGTTTTGTCACATAATCAGAATCACACTGTGACCACAGTTTAGAGTTGTAGTGCCATACGGGCTGCATGCATCGATACAACCTTTAACTGTTCATGTAATGGTAAAGGATTTCAACAGAGCAGCGTGAACTGTTTTTCCAACCAGAAATTGATTTATTGAATATAATGACAGCGAAGCAGGCAAGGTTCGTCCACAAAAACACACAGCTCTGACTTTCAATAGCCAAGATTGAAAGTCACTGCAATGCCTAAATTTTATTATTAGCACAACTTTTTCAGGCACACCTAGAACAGCATTTCCTAAGAACAAACACGTAGAAATACGGCATTTGTCATATTTCGTGCACCCTGTGTAACGTGTTTCAATTCTTATTGTCCCGGTGTGAGGGAAGTATTCTGAGCCTACGGATTCATTGTGAAACATTAAGCAAACAGCACTCCGCTTACTTGACGTCTCAATTTTTAGTGTTATTTCAAACAAGCACGCGGGAACCTCTAGCTAACAAAAATCCCTCTGTGTTGATCATCCTGAGCACAACAAAATTATCTACTCAAAAGCTGTGTGGTGAGAACTCAACGCTCAAAGTTGCGAGTTAAAAATTGTGCAAGGTAGAAAACTATGAAAAAAAAACAGGACAGACTACTTTTTTGGGGAAGGGGGGGGGGGGTTGAATCGCGACGTATATGACTTTCTTTAAAGAGACACGTTAACTTTCTTTAATGACCGACGATATTCTGGCAAATGACGGTGATTAGGTCTTTTGTGATAGATGGGCCTTTAGAACACCCACTCGTTGCGTAGTTAAAATGTTTTGACAGCTGGTGAGATCCTACGCTCACGCATTATTGCATGCGTTAAGAAGGCTCTTTCCACTACATGACAGTCATATACCGTTCATTTTTTGCAAAGTGGCTTCAACAAATATTATGGTTTTGTAGTAGGATACCTGCTCACCACGCGGACGTGCGCAAATTTTCAACAGTTATTTGCATTTTCTCAAATTTTTGGTCATCGACAAGACGATTTCTCGTTCAAAACCAATGCCGCTGACACCAACGCCAACGCCAGAATATCTGCAGAACGAGTTATATAACGCTACCATGACGTGAAGTTAAATGAGTTTCTTTAGAGTGAACATACCGGTTGAAGACCGGCTTCGTACTTCAGCAAATCCTAGTAGACGAAAAAAAAAGTGCGAAGTATAACACAAATGACCTGTACGCCAAACAGCAGCTCTACTTGATACTTGCACTATCACTGGAAGGACCGATTCGTGTCAGTAACATGGAAGAATTGCGCCCTAAACCAAGATAGTGCTAACAGTTTTTCGCCGCATGTCTGAAAAAGCCTCGCGTGGCTTAAGATTTTAACAATACTCCCCTTTCAAATTTTCCCCTTCTGCTGAAATAAAAAAAGGCAAAATGTTTCCGGTCACACCTATAAGCTTGAACCAAGTACTCAAAACAATACAAATGTATGCCGCGTACATTCTAGTAAATTGAAAAATATCTGATTTCAGCATGGTCCATTTTCTTGATTGTCTCAACTCATTACTCTTTTAATTATTTCCCGTGCCAAATCACGCACAATCTCCGTCCTACCTTATTCCCTGTGCCAAATCGCGGACATTCTCTGTCCTACCTCTAATCTTTGTTTCCTCTGTTTTCTTCCCTCCTCCCGAAAGAGTGAGCAGGCTTTGTGCCCCTCCAGGTGGCAGTTGCCAGCTCGCACTCTCTCTCTTTCCTTTGTGTCCTTGTGTATCTGTGTATGCGAATCAAATAATAATAATAATAATAATAATAATAATAATAATAATAATAATAATAATAATAATAATAATAATAATAATAATAATAATAATAATAATAATAATAATAATAATAAAAATAATAATAATACATGCCCGTGGCGCTATTAAACTTCACCAACCAGTATAAGTTTGCCTAACGTTTCATTTTAATATTTTCTTGCGTTCACTGTGGGTCTTGATTGAAAGGCAGTGGTCCGACATCCTGAGACAGCACGGAATCCCGATTAAAAAAATTCCGCCATATCCACGAAGTGAATGATGATGAGTGGGCGAAGCTCCGGAGGTAAACCTGGTAAACCATGAATCTTCTGTACATTTTGCCCACTCGATTTTATTACATTGCTCCCCCTAGCGTACGTCGCCGCAATAAATCGAATGATTGCCTTCAACCAATGACACGCACCATATGTGACATCATTCCTATTTTATAAGATCTCGCGTCTTTCATCAACTACAAGTACCGCTTTCTAGTTTATAACATCTTGCATCTTTTCATCATCAGCTACAAGTACCACCATCTAGTAAACACTACAAGAACTAAACGAGAAGTGGCTACATACAGGAGACGGTACCGCCATCTAGTGAACACTGCAAGAACTAAACTAGAGGTGGCTACATACAGGCTACAGGGGACGCACAGCCCACACCCTAAGGAGCTTCGCCCCTAAAAAACAACTAGAGGCAAACGACGGGGATCAGAACCTTCACATGCACTTCAAGTTTCACCATATTATTTTTCGGAACATAATAGTACAGAAGAAGAGCTCCTGCGGGCGTATATTGAAGAATATGGATAATAAAGTGGAATACGCGCAGAGGAATATGCCTTTCATACTGTGTAAGAAAGGTAGCCCTACATACCAACGACGCTAACTTCGGAAGTAAACACCGTGGCCCTTATGCACGCACTCTCTGACTGCAATTGAAAAGCAGTTGCTTGTGCCAATATGTACAGTATGTGGTGGGGCGCAAGTACATATTCGTACTACGCAGGTTACTTATAGAAGGAGGGCACACGCGTGTACGCGTCTATGTGGGTGTGTATTTTCAGTGTATAGTTTACGCGTTTCACGAATTCTGAGTTGTCGACACTGGCAGACACGGAATGCGACTGGTATGGTTGCTTTTACATTGAAAGGCGCATAGAACTAGAGCATGGGACTAACAAAAAGTTGACCCGCATGAACTTTCCAGGCACGTTCTTATGACTTGCCGTGCGCCTATTGCAGCTAACACTAGCGATGCGTGTTGCTATGCCGGAACTCTGCATACTAGCTAGCACTACGTTCCGTTTACAGGGTAAACATTGAGTTCCCGAAAATCTGTCGTTCAGTTTGGTATGTGAAGTCTAGAATGCCTTTGCATAAACTGTGGGGCTAGGGAGCCGCTTTTTTTTTTCAACCGTCTAGCAAACGGAAATAATGAAGTGAACTTTAAAGAGGTATCCTAGACTTTCGAAAGCTCACAGGAGAACTGTGTACGAAATAACACGTGCATTTCACTGCAATCGCACGTATTATGACACGACGAAAGACTCGAAACAGTGACGTCAGTAGAGAAGTGCAGTGGTTCACTGTGGTTCCTTGTGTCGGTTAAACAAATGTGATGTGAAGTCCTCCTAAATATGTTGTTGGCTGTAAAAAACAAGTATGGCAAATTTTACCACTACCACTCTTTATACATATATAAATATATATATATATATATAAATATATATATATATAAAAATAAGGGAAAGAAGTGTATACCTAAGGGCTCGTTTTTCCGTGTTTTTAACACAATAATAATGAGATATAACAGACAGTAATGCCAAGGAATGTACAGGGGAAGTTATTAACATTAATGGAATGTAAATAAGAACAAAGAAAAGTGGATGAAAAAATTACCAACTGTAAGCAGGAATCGAACCTACGACCTTCGAAGATATATATATATATATATATATATATATATATAAATATATATATATATATATATATATTCATTTATTTATTTATTTATTTATTTATTTATTTATTTATTTATTTATGCACGTGCCCCTCCCACTCTGAAAACGGCTTACATCCTTTGCTGGTTCTTAACTATCGCGTTTTCACCAAAGGAAGCACTCGTGTACGTTTGCTGTGGTAAAAACTGGACACCTGTCACCAAGTGTAAAAAAGAAAAGTGTATTGAAGCACTGATAACATACACGCTGCCCGTTACACGAAACAACGCCTCTTCTGTGTCACTTCCACAAGAACTGGACACGCCCCGCAAGAAAAGGGCACGCAAATGGTACGACGATTACAGGTACGACAGTAACATACGCTTTCCAGTATACAGCTGTTGTACAGCGTCTAAAACAATTACCGGGTGTTGTATAAAGTTCATAATAGAAAAAAAAGTAAGCTTACCTTTCCGTGAATCTATACAGAGGCGATCCGAGTGCTACATTTTCCGTTTGAGTTTCAGAGCACGTAAAGCCGTGAGCACGTTCATATGGAACACGGGTATGCGATCGATCCGCAATCTTATATCAGTGTCTCCAATCAAAACAAACAGCAGGGTGGGCGAATACGCAGTGCTTTAGCTGCCACACTATTTAATCTTCACACGCGCCGCGTCATCTGAGCGCACCTTTGTCGAAAGCGCTGGCCCATGGCATGACGCGCACGACAGTTTGCCACAAAATGAATTGCGGATGTGCCGGGTCTCACGTTGGTACAGGTAGGCATTCATTTCAGATAATCATAGGGCATAATCGGGCCAGCCGCGATTTATGATCAAGGTACACTACGCGGAAGCAAACAAGGATAAAAAGCAGGTGGAAATAATCACAGACTACATAATTAACTTCACACGTCATGTTTTTCTGACAATGAGGGGAACTGATAGAGAATGAATCAAGTTAGCCGTTAAAAAAGTCAGTTTCACCGCAAGGGTGGACAAATGAATGCGATAGGAAAAAGTTGGAATGTCTTTCGAAGAACGAGAAGCAGCTCGAGACTCGAGTGTGCTTGAAAAGACTGCACACATATACACAGTTGAAGCGCGACGTACCAGCTATCACAGTTATTACGCCATTTTATGTGAGTAGCGGGGCTCAAGTATATACTATGCAGAATCAGACATTTTTAAGACTGCGGTGCAATGATTTTCGTCTTTAGAACTTTGTTGCTGCCTGACTATTCCACATTTGCACAGGGTACCTTTCTCCTGTAAAGCGTGCGCTGTCTGCATTACATGTCCGAGTAAGAGGAAGCCTACCTCAGGTTACCTTTCACATTCGTTGTGCGTTCGTTGGTGCTGGTGCTACCGGTGTTATTATCAACGATAACATAGTGTGCGTGTGTGTTTACTGCTCTGTGGTAGCACCAGCGATATTGGTGCCAGCGGTAGTGCGTGGTGCTTATATTACCAAACGTGGGTATCAATGACGCTTTCACATTTGCTCCCTTAGCTTGGGAGAGGGATAAGGGGGGAAAAAGTCACAGCTTTGCCGCAAAGGTCAAGCACTGAACGCGATACCAGCAAATTGGAAGGTCATGCGCAGAATGGCGAGCAGATCGAAAAGTGCTCCGCGTTTTTCATGCCCAAATGACGCACGAAACGTACTCACGGGTACAGATGAACGTGAATAAGCGTCTCAGTTGTTACTCCGCTGTGTCTGAAAAGCACTCTATTTTCGCAAACGAAGGCTGTGCAACGATTGCAGTGACCTTTGTCGATTTCACCGCCCCATAACTACAACAGAATTGTTCCAAGCCTAACTCCAGCCAAGACGTGTGAACTCCCTACCGTGAGATAAGGGCGCCTGAGAGATTGTCCACTCATGTCCTCTCCGCGGGCCAAAGTACGCGTGAAAGATGAGAGTTGCCACGCGCTCAATGCGCCATCTTGCTGATACTGCTGAAAACAGAATAGCCCCCTCCCCAAGATTCCCGCCAACAGCGGTAAGTGGTAGGTATAAATAGGTTGCCGTTTCAACGTTCAAGAAGGTACACCTCGGCGGCTCAGTGGTTAGCGCCTGCAATCACAACGTGGAGGTCCCGCGTTCGATTCCGCACACCGGAATCTTTTGCTGTATTTTGTTTTTGCGTTTTCTTATATATAGGTTTGTATCTAGTTCCTCAATTGTGTGTGAACACATATGCATACTCTTTTTTTCCCTAGAACAATAAAAGACTGGAATGTATTACCCGATGCTATACGTGATTCTCAAACTGCAGAACACTTTGAAAACAATGTTATGAAATATTTTCTAGGTGAATCTTCGTAAACGGTGATTGCTGTTTTTGGTGTGTGTGCCTGTCATCTTTTGACTATGAATCTATTTGCTGTAACTTGTCTCATGTACGTTGTAGGATGTTATATTGGAAAGTGTATTTTGTGATGTATGTGATGTAGCATGTAAGTCGTAGAACGTAGTATAGTGATGTATTCCTTTTGTATCGGCTATTTCTTTTTTACGCATGACATGACGGTTGTTATGTCAGTTTTCTACCCCACCCCTGTAACGGCCCAATTGGCCAACAGTACCTGGAAATAAAAAAAATATACATATACGGTGCATGATATCCACGTCGGCGACAAAATTCAGCCGAGAATGTCAATAAAATTGCTATCGCAATAAAATACGGAAACTTTCGCAAGAAAAGAAGAAGAAAACACTAGTACACAAAATGCATTTAGCTATACATAATGCATGCTAACGAGTAGGAAAGTCCTCCCGGATATTGCTGGAATATATAAATGAAATAACGACCTTACGAACTTCTGTTGTGACGATCGAGCAGTCTAACGCTGCCGCTTTGTCCACTCTAGACATACGAGTAACGTCAGTGAACCAAGTCGGTCGCGGGCTTCAATGGGGTCCCCGAATAGGGACATCACCCTGCACGTAGAGCCCCACTGTGAACCTCACGACTTTCACGTTTGTAATAAACCTTTTCAGCCCCACCACCACCGTTTGGGCACTTCCGTATAGCTACGCAGTAACCGAAATACACGCTCTTTTCGACTCACCTTATCGGAAAACAATTATCGCTTCACTACTTCATAATAACATTCTATCGATGTGTTTCCTTTCGGACGCCCCTTTTCATTTTCAGTGTTGCTCAAGGTTGCCGGGTTCGACGACTTTGAGGAAGTGATTGCCAAGCAGCACGCAGACGTAGAACGAGCGTGAGGGCTTGTGTGTTGTGCCGCTTGTGCGTTCCTCGTTGAACCTTCAATTTGGGTGGCGTAAATATGAGACGCCACATTTAGTCTAGAAGCCACGTGCTTCGTAAATAGAAAGTCAAGGTGACGGTCAAATTAGTAAGCTTAGAGGCCCGTTAGCGAGCTTAGACTCGCGTTTGCTCAATGCACGTGTGCTAATTAGTAGGAAATTGCCAAGGTTAAAGGGACTTCCCGTCCTACAAGAGACCATTGTACTCGCGTATTCTAGAGTGGTTGGAGTACAGAGAGGTCACAGCATTCTATAGATCCTTAGGCCTGAGTCTGGGTACTGCAATATCTCGGCTTGTGTTGGCATAATTAATGTTACATCAACAAGTATAATGTGACCACAGGCATATTTTAAATTGTCTCAGCTTACTGCAAACATCGCTTCAATGGGGTCCCTGAATAGGGACATCACCCTGCACGTAAAGCACCACTGTGAGCCTCACGACTTTCACGTTTGTAATAAACCTTTTCAGCCCCACCACCATCGTTTGGGCACTTCCGTATAGCTACGCAGCAACCGAAATACACGCTCTTTTCGACTCACCTTATCGGAAAACAGTTATCGCTTCGCTACTTCATAATAACATTTTATCGATGTATGATAATAACAAATGAGGCTCTACATTCCAGAACGACTGCGTGATTATAAGGCACGCAGTGGTGTAGTAATCCTGAAATTGGGGCCACCTGTGGTTCGCTAACGTGCATTCACACCACACAACACAAGTCTCTTGCATTTCGTGTGCTCCTAAATGCGACCGCCGTGACCTCTGGGTTGAGCAGCTGAGCATTATAACCACCACACCACCATGGCTTTTAAGAACACTAAGTAAGTCAGAGAACTTGCTTTGCAGAAAAGCTAAACCACTCTAGGTTGTCACTGTCTCCAGCTTATCAATAAACCACATAGCTGCATTCATTCGCAGTTGTTGTTAACTTACCTCCGGCCTTGTAAGACCTATACCTCTGCTCAGCATTGACCTCCTCTGGGCAACATATGTTATCAGAGAATTTCTTCTCCATCTAATTAGTGTGCTTTCGCGTGTGATGCGCGAAAGGTGTGCGGGTACCTTCACGCGAGATGCCTGCGTATCCACGTAAAACAACAGCAGCCGTTGAGGAGTTGTAGCACAGACGAGCAAGCGAACTGAAGAATCTGCGTGGCTTTCGAACGACTTTCACAACTTCGACCGATGTAATTAATTTATGCTTGGCCTAATCAAGACAAAAATGAAGGAGACTATTTTACTACGTTTAATCATCCTAATGTTTGAAGCCTGAATCTGTGTATGAATGACTTTGCAGCACTTTAATTTGGGCGAGTTGGTACAAATTTAGATTTCGAAACAGCGCAAAAAAGAGGAGGAAACATAAACGCAGAAACTAAATGCTCGTATGTGTACTGTGTTTCTGCGTGCTCGTCCTTTTTGCGCCAATTTTGCCAGCTACATTGGTAGGCTTGGATCATAAAAGCCGGCCATTTTACCACTGTGATGCACAAATACAGCTTTAGTGTCTGTTTTAGGGATATTCGGGCTTGTCAATGGCTGCCACTTTATCAGCGTAAAATTAACGACAATTTGCGCTCGTTTACAGCTATCGGCCATTTAAAGAAGCAAAAGTAGCCATAAGGCAACATCAACTTGCCGCTTTTGAAAAGATATTTATTAATGTACATGATACATTGTAAACAAGTTGCAGGACTCTTCGTGAACGCAAGTGTGACAGCTCGTGGAGTCGCAGCAGTTCCATAAAGCTTCCCAGAAAATGTCCGATGCGTTGCGTTTCCTAAAAGCACGAATGACACGTTGGAGGTTTTTTCAACCACTTGGTGCGCTTTCTTAAACGGCTTGTGTGTGCTTGTGGAGCGTGGGTTACTGTATTTTTTGTTCAGGATTAAGAAAAACACTCTAAACGCAGATGTCATAGCTTGTTATCGTGCATCAGCATATAGACAGCCATCACAGCAGAACAAGCGGGGAAGGAGAGATAAGAAGGGAGGGATACGTCACACCGATGTTTTTTCTTCGAGTTGTGAACCCCCTAGGGTATGCTTTCAAGCCCTCATTCCTAAATTGGACTTCACTGCGCAGCAAGTCGAAGACGCCGCCAGAGAGTGGCTGTTGCGCGGGTCCCCAAAACAAACGAGGGACGCTGAGCAGTCACGACGTATACTTTCCTCCGCTTCGACGGCCAGGGAGGCAATTAGAGGATGCTTCTAATAGGAGAAGTCATCAGCTTTCTGCCGTTCTAAGTTCATATATGCGCTTGTCAGCAGCATTTCTTTTTTGTCGCAGCTTTTGTCCAGTACAATCTACACTACTGTTTTTATTGAGCGCTGCCTTGTCCTTTCAATTTTTTTCTTTGCATATGGCTCCCATAACCCTCTGGCTGTTTTCATGTGCCACCTTTTTCTTCCAGGTTTAGCGTAGAGGATGATTAGCTTCTTTTTGAACGAAGGCTTTTATCTGTTCGCTACTTTCAGCTCCCCTACATTTAAAGTTTAACAAGCAGGATTAGTAACACATTGAGAAAGAAAGAACAAAAAAGCAAGCAAGAAAGGAAGAAGCAACGAAAGTGCATGAAATATAATGGTACATTTATAAAATGTTCAGCCCTTATAGCGGGTGCACTTCCTAGAAGTCCGAAAGACCACTGAATATTACCTCCGCCTGGGCTCAGATGACCAAGGCTTTTGATGCACAGGGTCACCTCCCACTCGACTATCGTAGTATTAAGTTTTGACAGCAAATAGGGTGTATTTTCGCACCTACAGAGCAAATCAAATACGTTTGCCGTCTGGGGACAAACTTTACATTGCGGATGGCGAACCGAGGAATCTATCTTTGGCAAGGAAATAATTTTGAAAAGATAAATATTGTATTCGTCGCCGTGCAGCCTATATTGTCTCATCTAACTATAGACTTGGAGGTGGGGGGTAGATTGTATATATTCAGCTTCACGAATTGCAGGATAGCGGTAAAGGAAACTAGAGTCTTGGGGTCGTCATCATCAGCGAAAAGTTGCGCTCTCCGTAAAGCAGTGGAGGCCCGGTGGAAAATTTCACAGGTGGAGGCGTGAGCAAGCTCATTCTGTCGAAGTCTTGCGTGGGCTGGTACCCATAGCAGTTAAGTTCATGGACCCTCTTGACCGGTGGCTACAGCCTGTTCTAGTATTCGATGCACTGAGCTGCTCACTTGATTGGGCAAAATTGCGACACCCCGCTGCCTGCAAATACATGTAAACAAAGGTGGATTTTAAATTAATGTTTTGAAAATCTACTGGCTTCAGCGATCGCTTTTAGGCGTGTAATATACTGGTGCCCATGTTCACAGGGGGTGCTTTCTTCTCTCCTTCTTTTAACCCCTTGATTCATTTACCAGAGTAGGGTAGCAAATCAGACGCGCGTCTGGTTGATCTCCCTGCCTTTCCTCTATTCCTTCATTTTCTCTCCTCCTCCAAGCATCGCTAGAGCTCTACCGGCCTCTTCCACGGCTGTAATGTCTATTGTGGTAGCCAAAATGCAGTCCATTACCTGTCTGTCCCCTGTTTACCACGGCCGTCGGGGCGTGGTTGTGCAGGGGTTCAGCGGCACAAAGACGCCTTCACAATCAGAATAATATTAACATGCTTTCACTCTGGCAGCCCACCTGTTATAGTGGCGGATGGGTTGCAGGTTACGTAGCGAAGAGCGAATACCTAATTTCATCTGCCATTCCGGTGGTAGCGACAGCTTAGTAGTGACCTGCATTGGTGAAACAATTTCGAGGGCATCTAGCGCAGGGTGACCTGCTTTGGTAGGTGCGAGCCGAATCACTTGCTTCGCGTTGGGAGTTCCGAAGAGATCTCATGCTATAATATAGATGCGCGTTGTGAACAATCTGTCATTCATGGCTCGTGGGTGAACATTGAGAGCTTTTCAATATGAAAATCAAGGTAGGTGGTCTAATTTGAGTTGATCTTTTTTTTCTGACGGCGCAGGGAAGGAAAGCTTTTTTTCTGCTTTTTGTCGCTATCCCTTAAATGTGCGTAAAAAATTGTACTGCCACAAGAATATCTCATTTTTTAAGTGATACAGTTTCATTGGTAAACTTCAAGGAATCAACGTTTGTAAACTAAAACAGTGTTTCATTATCGTAATGAGCGCATGTCGCAGCGTCACCAAATAAAAGTGGCTTTGAAGTGGTCCTTTCACAGACAAGCTTTGTTTGCGAACCCTGTCAGACTTTGCTAAGTGAGGCATGCTCTTAGGTACTGATATCCTTTCCTATGGATTGCGTAAAAGGCAGCACAGCGCCAACAAAACGAACTCTTATCTGTATGACCACTCACTTTACTTCTATAGATTGGCCTGAGTTGCCCTTGCGCCACTAAAATCTACCATCATCATACTTCTATAGATGCAAGTTGTTTATTGCCTAAGTTTTCTGCAGAATTACGCACGGAAGACCCAAAACAGCATCTTAGCATGGCCATGGTGCAAACAGGCCAAGTCGGTACGAGAGACTATTGTTCAGCTGCCCGTTCGGAATAAGTTCACGTGCTACGTGACGCCGGGCTCATAAAAGTGTGTCGCCGCTTGGTTACAGATGGCACCGCTTCGCTACAGATGGCACTGACTGACACTCCCACGTTTAAATTCGCATATAAACCAAAAACTTTGTGTGATAATGTTGATGATATGTGGGGTTTAACGTCCCAAAACCACCATATGATTATGAGAGACGCCGTAGTGGAGGGCTTCGGAAATTTTGACCACCTGGGGTTCTTTAACGTGCACCCAAATCTGAGCACACGGGCCTACAACATTTCCGCCTCCATCGGAAATGCAGCCGCCGCAGCCGGGATTAGAACCCGCGACCTGCGGGTCAGCAGCCGAGTACCTTAGCCACTAGACCACCGCGGCGGGGCCCAAAAACTTTGTGTTTTCCGCAAGTGGAAAACTGCAGCAAATGTGTTCTAGAATTGACTTACAAAGCAGAATGAAAGCAGGTCTTTTAAAGAAAGGTTGTGGTGTCAAGCATATCAATTCTTTCACCAATTGTCGATCTAATGTTGTTCATTGTATTCCTCTGTCTTGCGGCAGGTTATACATTGGGCAGACCGGACGCTGCTTGAATGTTCGCCTGCGAGAACACTACAATGCGTTAAAATCAGCCCCGGGTTTACATTTGTCTGCCCATTGCAAAAAGCGTGTCTTCGTACCTGAATTTTCGCGCACATTTGTCTTATATAGCCATCATGACACGAAAACTAGAGAGATTGCGGAAGCGTTTTTCATTAAAAAGAATTTCGACAGTTGTGTTAGTTCACCGTCTATATCAATGTGAGATGGTGAAATCTCGTTTCTGGACGACACCTGATCATGGTAGAACGTTATCCCCTGTTTTTCCCTTTTTCATCTTTCTGGTATATATTTTCTTCTCTGAATAAACTGTGTTTCAGTCTGCGCTTGTTTGCCTCCTCTCTTGTGTCCCGTTGGTTTGCGCTTCCAAATATTTCATTATGAATCCGTACCAACTAGCCCACCTGTCATTCCTTCTGGGGGAGTAACAATGAGAAGGCAGGGAGGACCAATGAAACCCAAAAAAATTTGTTTGGGGGGTAACCGCCGTGATAGCTCAGTGGTTAGAGCATCGAACGCATTATTCGAACGTCGTACGTTCGATTCCTGCACACGGCAGGTTTTTTTCACCTACTTTTCTTTCTACTTATGTACAATACATTAGTTGTAATAACTTCCACTATACATTACTTGGCACTATTGTCTATTAGATCTCATTATTATTATCATTATTATTATATATATATAAGGTGTTCGTGGTGTAAAGCAACACCGAAATTAGAACACATTGCATATCAGTAAAAACTACGTCCTGTGGATGCCATCTCACTCCTACAGGACAACGCACCGCTGAGTTGGTCATGAGAGGAGCGGCTCACGGAACTGGTAATGAAAAGCCAAACTGGCGACCCTAGCCTAGAACCGGTGAGCCGCTGCCACCAGTGGGACCAAGGAAGAGTGAAGATGCCCTTTATAACCACAGGCAACTTTAATATCAAGAAATATTTTTTCTCTCTCGCATCGGTTTACTCTGCATTTTATTACTATACTCCTTAGGGGACGTTACCCTCTCGTGACAGGCATTACAAGTGGTTGGCCAAGCTCTCAGTGCTCTGTATGCGGGGGACTCCAGAGTGAATGCTGTTACATCTGAACGTCTATCAAATCAATGTAGGTGCGTATGCTCTGTTAAATGTTTGTGTGCAACATATGCGTGTAAGCTCCTCAGCAAATCTCTAACAGAGAAACGAGAGCTATCGTACAAAGTAGCCATAGAAACTAGAAAGACAATCGCGGTTCTAGGATGTATATGCCACGACGAGCTGGCTCGATATTTCACTGCAGAAGTGCTTGAAAGATGAAGAGTGTTCTCGTGGGGGCACACAGTGTCGTTTCGGCCAGTAACGCAATGCATCCGGGCAAACGTCTACGGAGGCATCAATATCAGCGTGCACCATGCACAACTATAGAGAGAACGCTACTCCATCCTTTTCTGTGGAAAGTGCCGTTTCATCGTTAAAATATGTGCAATGGTGTTTATGGCGTGGCATTCGTAACGTACCCTAAAACATTAGTGTGGTTTCTATCAACTATTCTTGTTGTGTCTATCACTGCCGTCGCGTATAACCTCACCTCTTTAGGATGTTTTTTCTCGGAAAGTTCTATGCCATTCAGTATTTACTTAGGAAGGAAGAAACAGCGATATCAGTTGATCAGCAGGGAGTGCTTGCGAATAGAGGTGCTTGAAAAAGCTGCCGGATATGCAGGCTGTTGCCCCACTAAGTTACGGATAAAAATAGGAGAATGAATAGTGAAGTTTGCGATGGCGAATCCGTAAACAGGACGCCTGTGATGGAGCTAAAGTATGGATTAGCGGACTTATCGTTTTTAATGCAGCAACTGGTTTACTTAGCGCTTGTGTCAATACGCTTCGTACACTCTCCTTCAATCAAACTAAAACATGAGGAAGAAATTACAACTGCGAAAGCGGGGAATGGTTTGGAGAATTATGAGAGGCCACCGTAATAAATTGGGGGAGTGAGTTAGACGTAGAACGTTCAAACAGTCTTAGTTCATGTCGCAGAAGCGAGACAAGACAAGAATGACTGCTTTCGATGCGATTGAAAACAAGAATCTTTTTCTTCTTTGTTTTCTTATTACTAGAGCGAACGTCTTTGGTGTCCCCAGTATTCGTCTTACCCTTCTTATTTTCTGCGAGGCTCAACAGTTTCTGGTCCTCGACAAGTTGTTTTCTCACCGGATCAGTAAACAAATATGAAATGTTTGAAGATGTTGAAGAAGACTCCGGACAGCTTTCCGTAGGTGTAAAGACGCATGGCTTGCCGTCGACTCGCGAATACCCTTAGCAGGGATCCAGAAAATCCAGGAGGACGTGCATCGACGACGATGAGATGTCCTCGGTGCACTGGCTTGGCTTGCTTATAGGTGTTACCTTTCCGTCTTGTTTTTCAATATCTCTTGTCACACCTTGTACACCAATGCTTTTGTCTTCTTTGCCAAATATTCAAATTTCTTCAACGCAGTCTTCTTCTTAACATTATTTGTGGTGTGACACGGTTTATTGACGCTGGACGTCAGGGAAGCCCGACAAACGTTAACCGTGAGGCGTGGAGGAGCGTCGGGAGTCAAGCACCCAGAATCCGGGCAAGCGCGAGCTCGAGTCTGGTGCTGCTAATGACGCTGGTGCTTGCTTGCTTGCTCATGTTTTTCTTCGTCGTCTTTCGTTCATTACGTTTGCCCTCGGGCAATAAGGCGACTTAAGGCGTTGGTGGTATAGCTGGGTCATAATATGACTTGATGCGAGAGACGTGGACGATTTCTCGGCGGCGACGACGCAAGTCGTCAGATGGTGTCAAGGGCTCGACTTCGTAATTGACGGGAAAAATCCGAGCAAGAATGCGGTAGGTGCCGTAACAGCGTGCCGATAACTTAGAGGGGAGGCCAGGAGTTTTGGGTGGGATCCAGAGCCAAACTACGCACACGTTTTTAAAGTAGCATGAGGTTGGTTGTTGTCACGCTTAAGCTTCTGGAGACCTTGGTCTGTGCTCGTAAAGGAACGAATCAACTTTCAACAATCTTCTGCGTACCAGCCAATGTCGGAAGTTGGACTGTACTCGCAGGCGTCAGGTGTGTAAGGGAATATGGTGTCAAGCTGCATGGTGGTTCACATACGTATGAAAGAAAGAACGGTGAGAATCGTGTGGTCGCTTGCTTTGCAGTGCTGTATGCATAAGTGACGAAAGGAAGGACGGCGTCCAAGTTTGCCTGGTCGGATGCGGTGTACATCGTCAAGATATCACCGAGAGTGCGGTTAAATCGTTTTGTCAGGCCATTGGTTTGCGGATGATATGCACTGGTCTTGCGGTGAACGATGTTGCACTAAACTAGCAATGCTTCGATGGCTTCGGATAGTAAAACATGTCCTGTGTTGCTGAGAAGCTCACGGGGTGCGCCATGACAGAAGACGGAGTTGCGTAGGATGAAAAACGCAACTTATTTGGCTGTTGCTGTGGGCAATGCAGCCGTTTCTGCATAACGCGTAAGGTGGTCTACACCGGCGATGGTCCATCAATGCCCATAAGTGGTCGAGGAAAGTGGACCGTACAAACTAATGCCAACGCGGTCCAATAGACGCGCCGGACACGGGAGACGTTGAAGTGTACCGGTGGCTCGTTTAGGGGGAGCGTTTCGTCGCTGACAGCCAGTACAAGCGTGTATATATTTGCACACATACGGATACATTCCGCGCCAATAGTACCTCTGACGAAAGTGGGTGTAGGTCTTGAAAACGCCAACGTGAAAGCTTTGAGGATTGGCGTGGAAAGCAGCACACATTTGCGTGTGGATGTGGCGAGGTATCACAAGCAGCCACATACGGCCATCAGATGCCTAATTCCGCCGATAGAGGAGACCATCTCGAGTAGCAAAACGTGGCACTTGACGACGTAGAGCTGTGGAATCGGGGTGAGCTGATGGATTCGCCGGAAAGTCCACAAGGTGACAAACCCACGTATTCTTCCGTTGCGCCACTGACATGTCAGGGATATCGACTGGCGAGAAGGAAACTGACGGTGAAGCTGTGGCGGATGCCAGAAGTGAACGGGAAAAAGCGTCCGCGTCAGGGTGCTTGCATGCGTGATCGGTACACAACACGAATGTCGTACTCTTCTAAACTCAGCGCCCAGTGACCGAGTCGTTCTGACGGATCTTTCCGTGACGAGAGCCAACACAGAGCGTGGTGATCCGTGACGATGTCGAAAGGGTGGCCATAAAGGTATGGACAGGACTTAGCCAAAGCCCAAAATATGGCAAGGCATTCTTTTTTGTAGCAGAATAATAGCACTCGACTTACTTCAGAGTTCGACTCTATAAGCAATCACGTATTCTTGGCATCCCGGCCTTTTTTTTTCAGCCAACACGGCACCAAGGCCGACACCGCTGGCGTCAGTACGAGTTCCCCTGGGCGCATCCGGGTCAAAGTGTCAGAGTATCGTAGCTGACGTTAGTAGGCGCCCAAGCGTCTCAAACGGTGTGTTACAATCTCGTGACCAAGCAGACAGGCCGTTGGATGCTGTCAGAACGTTGGTAAGAAGGGGCGATGACAGAAGCGAACTCGCGCAGGAATCGGCGAAAGTAAGAACGCAGCCCAATGAAACTTCGAAGCGTCTTCATTCGCTTGGGCTTGAGGAATTTGGCGACGGCACGGAGTTTCGCTGGGTCTGGCAGAACGCCTTCTTTGCAAACGATATGACCCAGTATCGTCATCAGGCGGGCCGAAAACTGACACTTATTTAAGCTGAGTTGGAGACCAGCTGAGCTAAGGCACGTCAGGATCTCCTACAGGCGGACAAGTTGAGTTCGAAAATCCCTAGAAAAGACTACGATGTCGTTCAGGTAGCAAAGGCGAATGTTCCACTTGTAGCCGCGAAGGACGTTGTCCATCATCTGTTCGAATGTAGTTGGGGCGTTGCACGATCCGAACGACATGGCGTTGAACTCGTAGAGTCCGTCAGGCGCGATGAAAGTGGTCTTCGAACGATCAGTGTCAGCCATCGGTGCTTGCCAATACCCCGAGCATAAAGCTAGGGACGAAAAATATTCTGCGCCTTGTAAGCAGTCGAGAGCATCATCGATGCCCGGAAGCGGGTAGACATCCTTTCGGGTTATCTTATTGTGGAGGCAATGGTCGACACAGAGTCTCATGGTTCCATACTTCTTGCGCACAAGGACCACAGGAAAGGACCAGGGGCTTTGGGACGGCTGAATGACTTCCCGCTGAAGCATGTCGGCCACTTGTACGTTAATAATTTTGCGTTCCGCTGCGGAGACTCGATAGGGTAGTTGGCCTAACAGAGCATGGGAACTGGTGTCGATTGATTATATTGTGGGGTTTAATGTCCCAAAACCACCATTTGATTATGAGAGACGCGGTAGTGGAGGGCTCCGGAAGTTTTGACTACCTGAGTTTCTTTAACGCGACCCAAATCTGAGCACATGGGCCTACAGCATTTCCGCCTCCATCGAAAATGCAGCCACCGCAGCCGGGATTCGATCCCGCGACCTGCGGGTCAGCAGCCGAGTATCATAGCCACTACACCTCCACGGCGGGATGAACCGGTATCGATGTGGTGAGTGAGGCTTTTCTTGCGGCCCATGGTTGGCAGGGCGCAATCGAAGGATAAGCGGAGGTCGTGCAGAAGAGCGAGAAGTTCGCTGCGATACGATGGCGGTAGATCATTGGAAATCGAAAGGTGAAACTTTTCTAGGGCTGAAGACGTCGGAACAGGTGACGTCATGGCATTTACCTGAAGGAATGGGTTCATCCTCAGCGATGTCCAGGGAACTCAAAAGGTCGCTGCCTTGTACACGCTCACAGATTCTCCTGAAAGCAACGTCACGGCAGACGTGAGTGAGTGGATTTCACTGAGAGTACTGCAAAGGGCAGTCGTAGGCCACGGCGACGGAGGAAGACTTCGGACGGAGCGAAGAGTGCTGCCCCGTCCGGCGCAGTTGTACACGTTAAGGTGATAAGGGTCCACGTGTAGGGTGGAATATTTGTGTCCTCCGCCACGACAAGTTTGTGAGGTGGAGGCTTCTCTGGAGGAGAGGTCTGCAAGGGCGTAATAGCGACTTCTGAACGAGCGCAGTCTATGATGGTGCTATGGCTTGACAGGAAGTCCCACCCGAAAATAATGTCGTGAAAGCATGAGGGTAGTACGAAAAACTCGTTCACGTAGAGTGCGTCCTGAATAGTAATCCGCGCCGTGCACAAAGCTGACGGCGCAATGCACTGAGAGCTAGTAGTACAGAGCATTAGTCCTGACAGCGACGTCGTCAGTTTCTTTAGCTTGCGGCACAGTGCCTTGGAGATGGTGGAAATGGCGGCTCCTGTGTCAATAAGCGCTAAGGCGGCGGTTCCTTCGACAACTACGCGAATACCATTTGGCAGCGAAGCGCATAGAGGCCTTGGGCAGTCCGACTTGCCTGTAGCTCTTGCCTCCAGAGCTGCAGCAATCAGTTTCCCTCCTCTGTAGCAGAGCGGCGACGCATGGGGGACAGAGAGCGTCGTCGCGGAGACGGGGGTCGGGCACTGGAGGGGGAGGGGTGGTTATCCGAGATGGGAGTTGGTGGTGTGCTTGGCGGCGAGGGTGCGGGCGCGGTGATTGCATTGGAAAAAGAAGGTAGGTAGTGGTGGCAGTGGCGAGCGACGTGGCCAGCGACACGACAGGGAAAGCAGATGGGCCCGTTGTCCGGCGTTCGCCACACGCCTGGGTGGCGGATTAACGGAGGCGAAGGTCCTGCGTAGGGAAGCGGCGGTGCAGAATTCGTGGTCGGTAGTGAGGTGGTGGTCGGCATCGCAGGGCGGGCATAGAGTGAAGGCTGCTTAAGTGGCTGAGAGGCAATGCCGGCGTATGTAAGTGGTGCAGAGACGGTATCAGAGACCGGGGCACAGGGTGTAAGCTGCTAAGGAAGCCGAGAGGCAATGGCAGCGTAAAAGGTGCAGATACGCGTGGTTGCTGGGACATAGGAAGTATTGCCTCCGCAATTTGGTACCGCATGACGTACTGCATGTCAGGGGCCAAGGTCGGCGCCGATGCATTCATGAGAGGGAGCAATAAAAGCTGACGCGCTACCTTCTCGCGGATGAAGTCCTTGATGGTGGATAGAAGTGGCAGCTGGTCGGCACTGCGAGCAGTAAGCTGCAAGCTAGATATTGTGTCGGGCATTGTCAAGGCTTGGCGTGTGATCGAGTGCTGCTGACGCACCCCGTCGAACCTCTCACATAAGGACATAGTACTGCGACACCGGGGTGGTTCCTTGCGAGCAGCATCTGGAAGGCATCTCCTCGATGCCCTTGAGGATGTGGTTAGTTTGCTCCTCTTCGGTCATAGTTGAGTTGAAACGGTTGCAGAGGTTTAGCACATCTTCAATGTAGCTTGTGAAGTTCTCCTCGTGGAGCTCCGCCCAACGACGCAAGCACTGCTCGACCCGAAGTTCGCGAGCCGATGGCCGACCAAAGACGTTCGTAAGGGAAGTCTTGAAAACAGACCAAGTGGGAAGGTCACTCTCGTGGTTGTTGTACCACAGTTGAGCGATGTCCGTAAGATAGAACTGGACGCACCCAAGCTTCATTTGGTTGTCCCACTTGTTACTGGCACAGGTACACTCGTACTTAGACAGCCAATCATCCACATCCGAGTCCCCGGAGCCGGTGAAGATAGGCGGCTCTCCCTGGCGATACATGACGCCACAGGTGACGTGTACAGCTGAAGGTCCAGGCTGGAGAGGGGTCTCGTTGGTCATGGTGGTATTGGGGTCACGAAGCCAGGGGATCTTTCGGGAGCGAAGGTCCAGATTGGTACAAGAAATTCACGCACCTCCACCAAATGTGACGTGGTTTATTGACGCTGGACCTCAGGGAAGCCCGATAAACTTTAACCGTGAAGGGTCGAGTAGTAGTGGCCGTTAAGCAGCCAGAATCCGGCCAAGCGCGAGCTCGAGTTTGGAGCTGCCACTGACGCTGGTGCTTGCTTGCATGCTCGTTTCTTTCTTCGACGTCTTTCTTTCACTACAGTGGCCTTTCAGCCGATGTTCCTCGCCCATTATGTTTGCCATTGCAATATAAACAGGTTTATTCGGTCCTATGTGCGCATGCGTCAACGACCTGCTATAAGGGTTTCCTTAGCGTGTGCTGTGGTTATCTGAATACCTTCTTGTGATTAGACTCTGTTTTATAGTCACATTTGGTTGCACATCAGGCTGCCTTTAGCTGTATGTTGATTCGATTCGCATCATGCTGCCTTTGTGTCCTATACAAGCCTGTCCTTCAGTAACTGTTGTGTCGTGACGAAGTAACTTAGCTGTATTCATTTCAATTGGTTTGCTCTATACAGTCTATTCTGGCGCATACCACTGTTTGGTCAATATGTCACTCTTTATGGCGGTGAGCTGAAGCACAATTACCTTCGACATATGCTCTGTTGTTGCATACGTTAGCTTGACCTTGCACTGTTCATCCGAATATAGTCTCCGTAGCGGTGAGCCTCTCTTCTAGCTTTCGGATACCACCTTTCACAACTTTTCAATACTGCTCCGACTAAATAATCATGCCGAATTCACAGCGCTTTGAATTCTTAGCGAAGACATCAGCCAGTTTCAATCTATCCTTTTCACACTGCTTTTGCAGTTCGATGTGTACAAACGACACTCTTTTAATAAAAGGTCCCTCTCCAGCGCCTCTAATAAAACTTCTTCACCACTAGAGCTACTTTTAAATGCAAGGCATTTCATAGCGAACTTATACGGCTTTGAGCGTTTCTATCTATCTATCTATCTATCTATCTATCTATCTATCTATCTATCTATCTATCTATCTATCTATCTATCTATCTATCTATCTATCTATCTATCTATCTATCTATCTAGCCGCCTACGACTTTTAGCTCTTCTGGCTGTTTCGATAATGGTATCAATACCAAACTTGGTATGGCATAACACGACTGTATAAATAATATATTTGACTAGTCATAACATGAAAATCATAACAACTTTCTCATGAATGTCATTATTTTCATTTCATGGTTCTGCAGCTCTTGCGGTGGTTTTGTTCACATGGCCGGTTGAAAAACTAGTATGGTATGACATGACTGCATGGTGAACACAAGCGACAGACCCTAACATGAAATTGATGACATGCGTGTCATGTAACAACATGACAACATGCCACGCTCATTATGTGCTGGCGGCCGTTTCGCTGGCTTCACTTATACCAAAATTGGTGTTACGGGACGTGAATGGATGACGAAGGTATGATACTGGTGCAAACATGATAATAATGAGATGCGTGTCATGTGAGAACTTGACAACATGCCACAGTCGAGGCGCCAATACATTTCGATGTGACGTGGGGCACGTGCTCAGCGGCGTTCATTTCGTTGCGTCACGCTGGCGTTGCCACGCCAGGCGCCGGTCTTGCGATATACTCGCAGGCGTGCACCGCGCTGCGCAGCTTTGACGCATGCGCGTTTCAGCGTGCCCGGCATCCCTCTGTCACGAAGAGAGGGAGACGCAGTCTTGTCTGGGTAACGCATCGGCACGAAATGCAGCATGTCGCATTTCGCCCTGGTTGCCGTCGGGCCGCGCCGACAGACGCTGGTCGCGCTGGTAGCGCTGGCGTTAGACTATAGAGTGCTCGCGTTTTGCTAACGTAGCGTCGCTGTGCCCAACGTGCGCGTGCGTCAACACTACATTGGAGTATATTGGGCCATTCATGATGCGCTCGCGGCCGTTTTGCTAGCTCCACATAAACCAAATCAGGTGTTACGTGACGTCAATGGATGACGAAATATATGACTGATGCAAACATAATAATCCTGCCACGCGTGTCATTTAAAAACATGACAGGATACCACGCTCATAACGGGCTCGCGGTAGTTTTGCTAGCTCCATATATATTACATTTGGTATCACGTGACATGAATAGAAGATGAAGGTAAACGACACATCCAAACAACATAATTATGACACGGCAATCATGTACGGCATCATCTATCTTCACCTCGTAGCATTGCGCTGAATTTAAAGTGACATATCAACATTCCTCATTCCTGCTTCGCACATCATCTATTCCCACTGTACGTGGGATCTGTCGATTTTTTTTTTCTTGAACTTCAACCAACCTCATAACTATGAGTATCTTTTCCTCCAAACAAGCTTATCGTGAGGCTCTTTTTTTTTATTGCTGTACAACCAGGTTTCTCAAACAATCCTTCAAAAGTGAAATATCTGTGGCAGCCAGTATCCAGCCTAACACCACACTAAGAGGACTGTTTTCGATCTTCTGTCAATTCAACTGCAGTATGTAGAAAAACGTTTGATGAACTTTCATACATTGACAGGTAGACACTTGCTCTTTCTTTTCTTCTCTTTCACCTAAACCTACTGCCGTAGAATCTTGTGTAAGTCTTTTACGCCGACACAGACGTTATTTGCCCTTTCCGACATGTATTTTGCACGTGACGCTTTCTCTACAAAATTTTGCGGTATGTCGAGGCCTCTTACAGTGGAAACATCTGTTCGCTTTTTTGAGTTTCATTTTTTCTTCATAAGGCATTGCTTTCCTACATTCATCAGTGTAATGATAAGTATTGTCACAAAATACGCAAAGCTTTGCAACTTTACATTGCAACTTAACCATGCCTATTTTCCTTTTAGGTTACAGCCAGTTCTAATATTGTTGCTTGTCTTTTTTCTGTGCGCAATCCTCTGCATTCCACTTGATCCTCTAAGCATATCATCAAAAATCTAAGATTAACTTCCTGAAGTTGAAAATTCTGACCCTACATTGATGATTCAATAGCCACTTGCCTTTGTTTTGAACTGAAATAAAATGTACATTTGCTTTGGCAATGACCTTTTTAGTATTGGCAGCTACATTGATGCATAGTACACACTGTTCAAGCCTACGTGCATCAACGCATGTTTACTTGTACATTTTTTGACAATCTTCTTGAACCTTCAGAGTCATTGCAGAGTGCTCCTCAATAAATGTTAAAGAGCACTGTCAGATACATTTTTACCAGGTCGTCATACTTTTCGCATCCCTGCTTGAGCATATTGATAGCATTGCCGTAATTGTTGTCTGAAAATTGCAATCCCTATATGGTGACTGATGCTTTTACATTCAGTAATCACCGAAAGTAAGTAAACGTTTGGTTCTCTTTCAAAATAAATTCTAGGGTGAGAAGCCAACTCAGATTGATGCGAAAATCTCTGACACTACCTCCTGCTTCCTTGAAAAACTTCATTTATTATAGATTTGTTAACTTTATTGCTGCTGCTAGCGGCACTTGCCTAGAATCGTGATTAGAGGCGACTTGCTTCCTCCATGTCTCGCACTGCTCTTGTCGGCGAAGCCACGCATTGATGTTGTGCAGAACGATGATGGCCTTCAGTTTATACTCAATGGTCCTCGCAAACTCGGATTATATTGTTTCTGGTGTTTTAAATTGCTCCTTATGTTCGTAAACATTCTGCAACATGTCTGTGATGCCTCTGATCTGGCTGGCTAGCAGCGATATTGCCGTAGGATTTTGATTCTCTTGACGCTTGTTTTCTGCTTTGCTCACTAGGTTAGTTGTTGGCGTCGTCAATACTTTTCCCTTCTCTAAAATCACTTCCTTGTTCACTTTCAATAATTGCGAAAACGGGTGGTCGCTTACAGATTTCAGCGGCGAATCTTCATCGGTGACAGTCGTCTTCCGTGTATGCGCCGCTCTCAGCTGGCGATGACCCGTCTCGCTGCCATCAGTTTGCACTGGGCGTTAATGAACCATTTATTCTGTTATTGAAGGAATACCAATCATGTGAAAAATAAATGATAAAGAATGCGTTTTGCTCCTTCAAACACTACTGACATACGCCATCGGAAAAAAAAAGATCTCAGAGGCATTCATGACACTCATGATAAATACCATGTATTTTAAACAACAAATAGGCGACTGTCTTCAATATATCTTTCTTTTATTCAAAAATAGGTGCACCCAACGCGGAAACACCAAAGAAAAGGGGTTGAAACAGTGGCTGTCTGTTCTTTCCAAGAAATTTTTATGCTTCTGAACACCATTATTCGAAAGCGTGATGGGTGACACTCGAAAACTCGACACCTTTTGATTCACTAGCCTAAAACAAATACAAAAAAGCAATCAGGTTATCTGTCTTCTTTTTTGCCGCAGCTGGGTCTACCGGTATTTCTTTTATAATATTCTCTTTCTTCTTTTTTTTCTAAGATAGTAGTTGTAAGCTGGTTTCGTCGAAGACGACCTTGATCCATCTGTAATCCAGGGCCGGGCTATTTCCCGCCAGCCCACTAACACTCTCTCATTTGATTTTAACGCGACGCACTCTTCGGCAGTCGTGGCTACGCGCTGCTGTGTCGATAGCAGCCTATCGCGATAACTGTTGTCGCTCGTAATTCTTCGGACAAAGAAATATTTTCCAAGCGGTGCACTAATCGAATAACGGCCGTGGTAGCTGAATCAATTAATTATCTTGGCGATGATGCCGCAGATATGCCTTTTGCTTTGAAACAACGACGTAACAGTCTTCTGCGCGGCAGTGCATAGAATAACTAGAAGATGCTTTTCATGCCGAGTGTTGTGGTCAATTGTAGATGGCACACCTCTAGTTGGCACGGACACATAGTTTGCACTCGCTCGGCTGGTCCGTAAATTTCTGCAGTCTACAGTGCCTTCAAAGAAATATTTCTTTGTTTTTTTCATATTGTGTACAATATGGCCAACCCTTTAATATGATTGGTATTTGCTGTTGACATATTCTCAATATTCGTTTTTAATATGCGTGGCTTAGCCCCGCTGCGATGGTCTAGTGGCTAAGGTATACTCGGCTGCTGCACCGCAGGTCGAGCGATCGAACCCCGGCTGCGGCAGCTGAAGTTTTGATGGAGGCGAAAATGAGGTAGTCCAGTGTGCTCAGACAACGCCTCCTAAAAAATTGTGTCGGGAACTTGAGCCATGAACGCGCTGCCCAACCCTCTGAATTTACCCTCCTTCTTCGGTACGAAGGCGAGCGTCTCTGACGGCCCCCCCTGTGAACAGAGCAATGCTCTCACAGTTGCCTCCGAGCAGCCGTCATGTCAGGTGACAGAGTGGTACGGTAATGTCACGTGAGCGAGCGCTACAGAGGCGAGCGGTCTCACGCGGTGGCCCGTCGCAACCCAAGGCATGAGGCATGGCCTCCGAGATTGCGTGCTGGCTGGAGGCTCCCAATTGAAAAGAGAGCGTCGTTCCAGGCATACTTTTTTTTTCGGGGGGGGGGGGGG